>NC_136614.1:34910807-35190807 GCF_933228915.1 Telmatherina bonti | reverse complement strand
ATCCATCCATCCCACCATCCATCTATCCATCCATCCCACCATCCATCTATCCATCCATCCATCCACCCATCCATCCATCCACCTATCCATCCATCCACCCATCCATCCATCCACCTATCCACCCATCCATCCATCCATCCCACCATCCATCTATCCATCCATCCCACCATCCATCTATCCATCCATCCATCCACCCATCCATCCATCCACCTATCCATCCATCCATCCATCCATCCCACCATCCATCTATCCATCCATCCATCCACCCATCCATCCATCCATCCATCCATCCATCCACCTATCCACCCATCCATCCATCCATCCACCCATCCATCCATCCATCCACCTATCCACCCATCTATCCACCCATCCATCTATCCATCCATCCACCCACCCATCCATCCATCCACCTATCCACCCATCCATCCATCCATCCATCCACCTTTCCACCCATCCATCCATCCATCCATCCATCCACCCATCTATCCATCCATCCATTCATCATCCATCATCCATCTATCCATCCATCCACCATCTATCCATCCATCCATTCGTCATCCATCCATCCATCTATCCATCCATCCACCCATCCATCCATCCATCCATCATCCATCATCCATCCATCCACCCATCCATCCATCCATCTTCCATCTATCATCCATCCATCATCCATCTATCCATCCATCCATCCACCCATCCATCCATCCATCCACCCATCCATCCATCCATCCATTCACCCATCCACCCAGCCACATTTGCCAACTCTGCGGGGGGATCCCGAGGCGTTCCCAGGCCAGCCGAGAGATATAATCCCTCCAGCGTGTCCTGGGTCTTCCCCGGGGTCTCCTCCCAGAGGGACGTGCCTGGAACACCTCACCAGGGAGGTCCAGGAGGCATCCTGACCAGATGCCCGAGCCACCTCAACTGGTTCCTCTCGATGCGGAGGAGCAGCGGCTCTACTCCTCCCAGATGACCGAGCTCCTCACCCTATCTCTAAGGGTGAGCCCGTCCTGCGGAGGAAACACATTTCAGCCGCTCATGACCATAGGTGAGGGTAGGAACGTAGATCGACTGGTAAATCGGGAGCTTCGCCTTCTGGCTCAGCTCCTTCACTGACAGACTGATGTAGAGTCACCATTACTGGTAGGCGCTTTACCGAAGATCTCACACTGGATCCTTCCCTCACTCATGAACAAGTCCCAGAAATACTTGAACTCCTGCACTTGGGACGTCATTCCCGACCCAAAGAGAACAATTCAGCCTTTAAATCCAATAAATCTACCCGATAAACTCAGTTAAAATAAAAACAAACCAGGGGATGGATGTGAATCAACTTGTTAGAAAAACCAGCTGCATAAGAACAAGTTTGACTCATCCAATCTGCCAAAATCCAAAACCACTGAAAATAAGAGAGATGAGTGACGAGTATGAAGCCAAAGTCCTGGGCATTATTATACATAACAAATGAACAAGGATACTGATGAAATTATAGCAAAAAATGTGAGCTATTAGGAGAAGAGCAACATCTCCAGCAGCAACAGCTACAAAAGATATCAAACCTGGATTACTGCCCAGTAATCTGCTTCAGTGCATCAGATAAAATACCTAAGATGCTACAAAACCAAGCGGCAGAGTGATGATCAGACGTAATTACATAACAGGCCTTCACACGACACACAATTATTTAGATTAGTTGTTGGTAAAAGACAGATTATGAGACATCAATCCATGAGACAGAAATTTCCCTCTTTTAGGAACAAGCTCATCAGTTTGGGTTGACTGGTCATCTGTTAGTGAATTATTCTGCTCTGACACACGTCTGCTACCGTCTTCTACCATATTTATTTATGTATTGCAGCGTGCCGTTAAGCGGATCTTGATATAAAATACTGCACTAAAGCACCTTATCGTGGCGTAAACGATAGAGCCTCGTATGAAACAACAGACATTTTCTATCGTTCAGACGATAGATAGCATCAAATCGCCCAGCCCTAATAAAAAATCAATATCCTTAGTCATTTTCAAAATAGGACAAGTTTTAAAGCATAAAATCTAGTAATTAACCTCCTGTATGTATGAATACGAAGAGTACAAATGTGTATTCATACACACCCTGTGCGATATATGAATAATTTCTGGCGCTTGTATGATGGGAAATGGACTTGTACTTATGTAGGGTTCAGTGTCTTGCCCCAGGACACTTCGGCATTTTAGTCAGGGGAAGCCAGGAATTTACCTCCCAACTTTCCAGTTGAAGGACGACAGCTCTTCTTCCTGAGCTACAGCCGCCCCATTCATGTGAGGTATTTATGTATGTGTGTGTGGTGTGTACACATGTACAAAATGAATGGATCTTGCATGGCATTCGTTCTGTAAACTAAAATAAAATTCTTGTTAACCTACATAATGTTGTTCGGGCAACTCTGATCTGGATGTTTGGGAAAAGTGGTGGGAATATAAAAGTAAAGCAATGCCTGCAGGGAACTTTAGAGAGGGTCAGCGAGCACTTAGCAGCACTCTGAAAGGAGGTCCTCTGATTGGCTTTTTGGAGCAGGCAGGCCGGCCACCCGCATTCTTGGCACAAAACAGGCCCATTTCTTTGGATTTGAGGACAGCTTGTCAGGGGTCAGTGCTTCACATTTAGCCCTGCAGTGGGTCTCCAGTCATTAATCCCGTCTTAAACAAACTTCTGGGCTTGTCCCCGGCCGCTGCTGAGTTCAGCAGCTGCTCTAGTCCCAACAAGCTGGGTGCAGGAAGTAGTTCTGGAGGCATGTTGGAACCTACACATGTGTCATTTAACACGGTCTCACTGAGACCTGCAGCCTTTCATCAGCCACATACTTGGAAATTTACACAGCTTTGTTTTACTTTTTAGTTTTCATGGACGGATCTCTTGGAGTGTTCAGGATGCAGCCTGATCTTTGAGGACGGGTGCAGAAAACGCAGTGTGGTTCTGTGATTTCATGGACTAGCATACGTAGCATGACCAGTGAAGTGCAGAAATGTGGTCATTCACCCACTAAAGGGTTCATTATAGAAAGACCCACTAACTCAAGGCTGTCAAACATACGGTGCAGGGTCCAAAACCGGTCCTCTAGATGACCCGGTCTGGTTTCATTTCTAAGATATGAAAGTAACAGAAGAAATAATAATTATCTAAAAATAACCGTAATATTGTAATGAAGGGACTGTGATGTGTCCAGGTGAGGTGTCATGTTCTCTGAGCAGGACAGGTGAGGTGAGTCAGTTCAGGTGGTCAGGATTACTACACAGAGGTGGAAATGTATGTACATATAAAATAACTTCATGATGTGAAATACTGGATTTTCGTCTTCCGGATACCTGGAACGAAGTGTTTACTGGCTTTACAGATCTGTTGTGATCTAGAAGTTTTAATGCACGAGGAAATGAGTCAATTTAAAATATAAAAAACTAAATATAAACATTTTTATATATTAAGATAGTATCTTTTTTAAATTAATTATAATTTATCAATTTTATGAATTAAAGGTTTTTATTAATGAAAACTTCAATATGAAATGGTCAGATTTAAAAATGTAACATTAATACAATGTAGTTGATAAATGTATCTGTATTCTGACCCAATCAAAAATATGTGTTTATATTTATAAATAAAATAATATATTTGTGTGTATAAATGAATACAAAAAATATCAAATGTAAACATCTAAGTGATGTACTGGTACTTTTTCGTACCAAAACAAAGGTAAATGTGGAGTTTTCATTTATTCATTCATTAATTTTATTGTACCCTCCAACCCGCTGGAAACTAGATTAAGATGCATGTGGAACCTGACTTTCTTTTACTGGACTTCAAACTAATAAAATACAGTTAAACAATCAGAACCAGTTTGATCCTTCTGGGCTAAAATCTTCAGGTCGAAGCAGTCAATCCCAACACTGCTCTAAGCAGGAAGGAAAACTGTGCTTTTTCATGGTAAACATGATTTATATATTATATGTTAAGCTAACATTTTCTGACATGTAGCTGGTTGTTGTTGGTCTAAACTGTTCAATCAGAGACATTCACTGCTGAAAGTCCTACCTGGAGGGTACCTTTCAGTTTTTACCTGGTCAGCAGGAACAGTCTTTATGAGATTTTAATGTTAACATCCTCCGATAGAAGAACAGATATGGTTACATAGTTTAGTTTCTTCTGCTTGTGACTGACACATTCCTGCTGCCACTTCAGCATTACTTCTGGTCCCCCTATTGAGATTATCAGTGTGAGAAGAGGTATGTTGTCTGGAAAGAAGCAGTAAAAACCTTTAATATGCAAACCAGTTGAGTTTTAATGCATGCTCCAAACAAATGCAGGGAATTACCAGAGAATTAAAGGAGAATGTTTTTATCACTGAGTAACATACAAGGAGTAAAAGTTGCATAAAGTTCGTGAGAATTATGAACAGCACAAACACACAGTTGTAGGCTGTGAGTTTTTTACCCACTGAAATGTCAAGGTCTGTAGAGAGTCATCGTCAAGCTGTGGCTGGAGGCTCCTCTGAAAGCAGACTGGGAGTGAGTGGAGGGATGGCGGCGCTCCAGACACCAATCTCCTACGCAGAAGGTCAAAGTGACTCTGGAGATGAACACAGCTCTTTCAAAGCCAACTTCCAGAGGATGGGAATGACACCAGCCTCCACTGTTCACCGAGATGCAGGTGAAGTCAGGAAAAAGCTCTCAGCACCACAAGATTTAGACCGTAAACCAGAACAGGAAGATTATTACACTGGCTGAGATTTCCTCAAGTAGGGAAACATTTCCAGGCTTAAGCAAAATGAACTGAGAATGTGTGTGTGTGTGTGTGTGTGTGTTGTTCAGTAGCTGCTACAGCACCTGACGGATCAGGACATGGATCCTCTGTGTTGCGACATTGTGCTGAGTTCTCTCCTCGTTAGCCATAAATCTTGCGGCGGTTAGCTGGATCACCTCGGGCTCATCCACAGATCCTGAAGTCACAAGCTCGATGCCAAGTCCCAGCTTGTCTGCGCTTCACTCATCATTCCAGCCACTCGTAAAGCTGAATGCAGAGCTCACCTGACACATCTCATGTAAGAACTTGGATCATCCCGACGTTCAGGGTGTTGAGCTTTCTGACATCGCTTCTGGTCTGTAACTCTCCCCACGCTGGACTAGCCGGCACATTATCACAGATATTTAACAGACTCTGATAGGAAGACCTTGCCTCTGCAGCTACCTGTTCAGGTATGAAGACTTCACCGTCACGTTGACCTGAATAAACAAATCTCCACTAAAAAACTAGGAAACAATAAGCCAATCTGAAATCCAGTCGTATCTGTTTTATACAATTTGTAAATCACTTAGAAAAAAATGTTTAGCAAAGCATATGGTGATGTTATGTTGTTGGACTTCTATGCTCGTCACAGACTGTCTCTAATGAACACAATGTTTGAGCATAGGAGTGTCCATATGTGCACTTGGCACCAGGAAGATCAACTTTGTAGTTGTTTCGTCGTGTGTCTTGGATATGCAGGTGAAGAGACGAGTGTAGCTGTCAACTAATCACCATCTGGTGGTGAGTTGGCTCCAAGGCCGGATTATCCAATGGGCATTATGGGCATGGGCCCATTTGGAGACTAGTGGGGCCCACATAGGCCAGACACCAGCAATTTGGACATAAAACAAAATGTACATAAAAGCCAGATAGTTACACCTCAGTGTCCAGTGTATTGCTACTGGTACCACTGGCTGAGAGATGTTAGAAATGTCATTTCACACTGTATCATTCACAATTTTCACAATGCTGCGCTTGGGAAAAAGGGGCCCATGGGACACTGTGGACCCAGGGGCCTGTGCACTTTTAATCCAGCCCTGGGTGGCTCAGATGGTGGGGGAGGATCCTGATCAGGTCTGGCAGGCCTAAACATGTTGTGAGGGTCTGCTGGAACATCTGGCAGAGTGAGTTCCCTGTCAGAGCAAGCTTCTACTTCCACCTCTGACAGAGCTTCAACCATTCCCGAGTGAGGTGGGGAATATTGAGTCTGAGTATACTGGTCATTGATCTCTGGTCGTTGGAGACTCACATGGCTGTAATCCCAGGACTTGTTGGTGGACACCTACAGTGAGGTGGGGTGAGCTGAAGAAGGAGTCAATTCAATTCAATTCAATTCAACTTTATTTATATAGCGTCAAATCACGGCAATGCCATCTCAAGATGCTTTACAGACAGAGGGGAAAACATAATGAAGGCCAATTCATAACAGCCTATCCTATATAAGGAAACCAACAGATTGAGTTGAGTCCAACTCAATCTCCCATCCTGAGCAAGCACACTGGCGACAGTGGGAAGGAAAAAACTCCCTTTTAACAGGAAGGAAACCTCCGGCAGAACCCGGCTCAGGACAGGCAGCCATCTGCCTCTGCTGTGTGGGGGGAAGAGGACAGAAAGACAACAGACAACAGGAACTGCTACTCCCGGCCAGGGAGACCTGCTGAGACAGGAGACATACATGTTAATGATGCAACACTGTTATGGGGGGGGGGGGGGGGGGTAAAAGAAAGAGATAAAGAGAAAAAGAAAGAAGCTCAGTGTATCAGGAAATGTCCCTCAGCAGTCTAAACCTATAGCAGCATAACTAAGGGATGCTAACCATCCCTAGCTATAGGACTTATCAAAAAGATAAGTCTTCAGCCTAGTCTTAAAGGTGGGGAGGGTGTCTGCTTCCCTAACACTAACTGGGAGCTTATTCCATAAGAGAGGGGCCTGATAACCAAAGGCTCTGCCTCCTGCTCGGCTCTTTGAGACTCTAGGAACCACAAGTAAGCCTGCAGTCTGCGAACGAAGTACTCTACTTGGTATATAAGGAACAATGAGGTCTTTGATATATAGTGGTGCCTGGTTGTGGAGGGCTTTATATGTAAGGAGAAGGATTTTAAATTCTATTCTAGATTCAACAGGCAGCCAATGAAGAGAGGCTAAAACTGGAGAAATATGATCTCTCCTGCTGGTTCTGGTCAGGACTCTGGCTGCAGAATTCTGGATCAGCTGAAGGCTTTTCAGGGCATATTTAGGACAGCCCAGTAATAGAGAGTTACAGTAATCTAGTCTCGAAGTAACAAAAGCGTGAACCAGTTTTTCTGCATCACTCTGAGACAGAATGTCCCTAATTTTGGCTATATTACGTAAATGAAAGAAGGCTGTTTTAGTAACCTGCTTAATATGTGGACCAAAGGACAGGTCAGGGTCAAATATTACTCCAAGGTTTCTCACTGTAGCACTGGAAGCTAAAGTAATGCCATCCAGGTTCATTACAAAACCGGAAAATTTAGCTCTGAGTTTTTCAGATCCAACGAGAATTACTTCAGTCTTATCTGAGTTTAAGAGGAGAAAATTTCTAGACATCCAAGTCTTTATGTCTATGAGACAATTTTGTAGCCTATTGGGCTGATTTGTTTCATCTGGTTTAAAGGATAAGTATAGTTGAGTATCATCTGCATAACAATGAAAGTTTATTCCATGCTGTCTAATAATTTTGCCTAAAGGGAGCATATATAGCGTGAAGAGTATTGGTCCAAGTACAGAACCTTGAGGAACTCCATGACTTACTGTAGTTTGGGAGGAGGACTTGTCATTTACATGAACAAACTGAAGTCTATCAGATAAATATGATTTAAACCAGCTTAACGCTGTACCTGTAATTCCAATCACCTGTTCTAGTCTCTGTAACAGAATGTTATGATCGACTGTATCAAGTGCAGCACTAAGATCAAGTAAGATAAGTACGGACACAAGTCCTTTGTCTGACGCCATAAGAAGGTCATTAGTAACTTTCACCAATGCTGTCTCAGTGCTATGATGAGCTCTAAATCCTGACTGAAACTCCTCGCATAAATTATTTCTGCTCAGGTGGGCATGTAGCTGAGCTGAAACTATTTTCTCCAGAATTTTGGACATAAACGGGAGATTAGATATAGGTCTATAATTTGCTATCACCTCTGGATCCAGAGATTGCTTTTTACGTAAAGGCTTGATTACAGCAGTTTTAAATGATTGTGGTACATATCCTGTCACTAAAGACATATTGATCAGATTTAGTAGTGATGTTTTAATTAAAGGGAAAATGTCCTTAAAGAGGCTCGTTGGGAGAGGGTCTAAGATACAGGTGGATGGTTTAGATGAAGCTATTATTTTAGTTAATTCAGAGGGTTGGACAGGACAGAAACTATTTAGACACAAGTCAGATCCTGGTTCTAAGGATGCTTCAGAGACCACAACAGGCTCAACATTATAGGTAGAAGGAAGAATATTGTGGATTTGATCTCTAATAGTGTCAATTTTATTCCTGAAAAAATACATGAAATCATCACAGCTAAGTGAGAAAGGAATACATGGCTCCACAGCGCTCCGGCTCCTAGTAAGCCTAGCTACAGTGCTGAAAAGAAACCGAGGGTTGTTTTTGTTTTCCTCTATCAATGATGAATAATAAGCTGTTCTTGCCGTACGTAAGGCTTTTTTGTATACGATTAAACTTTCTTTCCAGGTTAAGTGAGACTCCTCTAGTCCTGATGAACGCCATCTGTTTTCCAAACGCCTTGACGCCTGTTTTAGAGCTCGAAGCTGGGAATTAAACCAGGGAGCCTTCATAATCTTACCTAATTTCTTCTTCTTTAGGGGGGCAACATTATCCAAGGTTGTACGCATTGAAGCTGTTATAGTATCAGCATGTTGATCAATCTGAGCAGGAGTAAGGCTTAAAGGGGGACTCTCAGTCATGCTAACACATGGTAGAGGGGAAAAAATTGATTCAATTGATTGTTTAAATTTTGTAATATTATTGTCTGATAAACATCTACTATAGTAGAATTTATTTTTGGTCAGTGAGTAATCAAATAAAGTGAATTCAAAGGTTAATAAGAAGTGATCGGACAAGACAGGGTTTTGAGGAAATACTTTGAGCTTATCAGTCTCAATACCATATGTTAGAACAAGATCAAGAGTGTGACCATGAGAGTGAGTGGCTCCATTGACATTTTGTGAAAACCCAATTGAGTTTAGAATAGAGCTAAAGGAAATGTTTAAACTATCATTTTCATGGTCAACATGAATATTAAAATCACCTAGTACAATGACCTTATCAGTAGTCAGCACTAACTCAGACAAGAGATCAGAGAATTCGGTCAGAAACTCGGAGTAAGGTCCAGGTGGGCGATACACTAATGCTAAAAGGAGCGGTTTCTCTGAATTCCATTTTGGATGAGATAAATTTAATGTCAGGAATTCAAAGGATTTATAGTTAGTTTTGTGCTTAGGATTAATTAAAAATTCTGACTTAAAGATAGCTGCAACACCTCCTCCTCTGCCTGTAGTTCTAGGAATGTGAAAGTTTAAATAGTTAGCTGGTGTAGCTTCATTAATACTAACATAATCCTCTTGCTGTAACCAGGTTTCCGTAAGACAGAATAAATCAATGTGGTGATCACCTATCAAGTCATTGACTAATAAAGACTTATTTGGGAGGGATCTAATATTCAGTAGGCCACACTTTATTGTGTTATTTTCAGATTTTATTAGATCCATTGTTTTTATTTTTATGAGGTTTTCACGATTAACCCCAGAAGTGTTTTTGTGTTGTTTAATTCTTACTGCTGGGAAGTTGTATAAGGTCGGAATGGGGTTTTGGGTGGGCGGCGGCAGGTGGGAAGCTGCAGAAAAGTGTGTAGGACTACAATTCTGCCTCCTGGTCCCAACCCTGAGTTGTCAATTTAGCTGACTAATAAAAGAGTCCATATTGCTAGATAAGAGAGCGGCTCCATCCAACGTGGGATGGATGCCATCTCTCCTAATAAGACCAGGCTTTCCCCAAAAAGCGCTCCAATTATCTATAAAACCCACGTTGTTATCGGGACACCACCTAGACAACCAGCGGTTGAAGGATGACATGCGGCTAAACATGTCATCGCTGATTAAATTTGGCAAGGGACCAGAGAAAACTATGGAGTCCGACATGCTCTTGGCAAAGTTACACACCGAAGCAACATTAATTTTAGTGACCTCCGATTGGCGTAACCGGGTGTCGTTACCGCCGACGTGAATTACAATCTTACGGTATTTACGTTTAGCCTTAGCCAGCAGTTTCAAATACGATTCGACGTCGCCCGCTCTGGCCCCAGGAATGCATTTGACTATGGTCCCCGGTGTCTCTAGAGCCACGTTTCTGACTATGGAACTACCTATAATCAGGGTTTCTGCCTCAGCGGGTGTGTCGCCGAGCGGGGAAAATCTGTTAGAAACGTGAACAGGTCGGTGGTGGCCAGTGGGTTTTGGTTTGTGGTTCAGCTCCACAGGCAAGATTCTAGATTCCACATACAAACTACCATTCCCATACTGGGATCTTTGTCAATGTGGTTCTATGTGCATCGTCTTCTTCTAAGGTCCTTTTCTTATGCTGAATGGGATAAAACAACTACTTCAGAGTTAAGGCTTCACAGAAAGAGTTGTATTTCTACTCAGAGACACTGTAGTAAAAATTGTGACATTAAGTAGATATCAATGTTTTTCTCAAGGGTCCGTATCCTGCAGGTATTGGAGGTGTCCCAACACACCTAATTCTCATGAATAGTCATCACAGCCTTGTGCAGAATTTCACAACAAGTTGATGTATTTCATTTTGATCAGATGCTGCAATAATGAACATCCAATACTTGAAGGACACTGGTCCTCGAGGAGTAGATTTGGTGCAGATCCATGGTCTATATCAGGGTTGTCCCCAACGGCTGATGTCCTGCAGGTTTTCCATGTATCCCTGTTCCAACACATTATACACATTAAATGGATCCAACAGCCAATGAAGTTTTGCACAGTGACTGATTCATCTGAGTCAAGTGTGTTGGAGCAGGGATAGATGGAAAACCTGCAGGATTGTGGCCCTTGAGGACCAGAGCTGGACACTCCCGGTCTGTATTCTCCCACAAGCATGAATCATAATTATGCTGATGAAACACTGCTATATATTGTCTCAACTAGGGACTCTGGTCCAGACAATATTTTAGTTCACATCTTGGTCAAATCACTGTTAGGATGTTCCAGAAGTTTCTTCTGCTAAATAAAGATAAATTTGAAATGATTGTGTCTAAACACAAATATGCGTGTCTAGCTTCGGTCAGAAGTAAAACCAAAGGATCAATTCGGAAATGATGTAATGAGCTAAACTTCAACATCCATATGAACTCATGAACCAAATCAGCCTTCTACCACTTGAAGAATATTTCCAGAATAAGAGAAGTGATGACTCAACATGATGACTCAGCATGATTGATATTTGTTGTCAACATTGGCATGGGTCATCTTGAAGTGTGTTAACCAGTTCTTCATTCAATGAGCGAGTTACCAAGAATACCTTCAGAATTTTTAATGGGTTCATTATGTAAAGATCCGAAAACTAATTAGGCGTATCGACATTATTATTCTCCAATCTCATCAATCAAGTGGCTGTTTCTCTTACCCTAGCTAAATCTAAGCCTGTGGAACTTTTATTTATCTTATTTTATTTGTTTAATTAAGGAGGACAATGCACATTAATGAACACTTTGTACAAATTCTTTACATTGTGTTAATATGCCAGACTAGAAGCTACTTTCCATCTGTAGTCCTTAGAGAGGTGATGTCAGGGACGTATTACTTCAGAATGACTGCATGCAGTTATTTATTGTCATATTTACTTTCCTTATTTCATGATCTCATTTATTGCTGCATGTTAGAGTGAAACAGGAAGCCTCAGTTTTAAGATTGCAGGGAACTTCTGTTGTTTCACCATCAGGACAAAAACAAACCAGCATCAGATGTAAATGACTTCTTCCCAAACATGTGACATTGCAACAAATATCCACCAGATCCACATCTTATCCCTCTGACAGAACCTGGACTACACTTTCCTGCAACATACCTGGAGTAAGGTCTGTCTCCGCCCCACATCACCTGCCCTCCTCCTCTCCTCTTTATGTGGCCTCAGTATAACCTCTCACCTTTGCTTCTGTGTTAATATAAATCCACAGTAAGCTTCTAGTCATCACACTGAGCTGAAATATCCCCATCATCACAGCGCCATGACACTGCACCACCTGTTCTCATACATCTATGCAAGGGAGAAGAAGTAGTTCCTACCTTTCCTGGAACTTTATAAATGTTATCGGAGGAATAGATATTTCAGTAAGATTTGCGCATCACTGCAGGCTTTACTTTTTATAAACAGGCAATGGGACGGTTCTGGCCAACGGGTTGCCGGTTAAAAACCCTGCTCCCAATGGACACATATTCTCAATTCTCCTTTACCCTGACGTGTACAGACACGTGCAGGTGAACATAGTCCCACCAGTGAACAGGTGTCAATGCGTGTGGTTGGAAAATATGTGGTGTAAATAACAGATAGTAACCAGACTGTACAAATTTCCCTCCTTCCCGCGGATAATACATTACTGTGGTTAGATCGTAGTTTTATTTAACGATCGCAGCAACTCACTGATGTTTCTGCTGCATCATGTCAACCTGTTCTCCGGTTTGCATCTAACCTGCAGCTGGATCTCTCAACCACTTGTTGCATCTTTATCCTTCCCCCTTTAGGTGAAGTGTAGAGATACTTCTTTTTTTCAACACACACCCACCCTTCCTCATGTCATCTTTTCCGCATCTTTTTAAGGCGGCGCCGGTTAAAAAACTGGCTGCAGGGCCGAAGTATCAATTCGTTCTGTAAACTTGTCAAATGTAAATGTCTCTATGTCTGACCTTGGACGAGCTGACTTGAACCTTGAATTTCCTCTCGGGGATAAATAAAGTATCTTTGATTTGATTTGATTTGAAGTGATGTGTTATGCTCAAAAGAACCGAACATCCCATCACGATCACTATCGAGCAGGGCCGGGCGATATGACGATATATATCGTTAAGACGATAGAAAATATCTATAGTTTCATGTGAGGCTCTGTCGTTTACTATCAATAAGGGGTTTTATGGCATATAAAATGAGCTGTATCGGGATAAGAGGTTTTGGTCAAATCACCCATTCCTACTATCAACCACAAGGTCCAGCTCAACTTCTGATTGGTTATTAATGTATTTGATTGAGAGCAATACTGCGTTCCTTTCACACCACTGGTAGATGATGTCTGTCCACATTACTGCATAATAACGCATTAATATGTATTTTTACCTTTTTTTTAGGGCTTCACATGCTGGAAATCCAGCACAGTGCTGGAATACTTTCAGCCGTGTTAATGTTTCTTTTGCAGCAGACATAATGACATTTTGTGTTTATGTCCCTCCAGCAGACCAGTTTGTTTTCAGGTGAATTTTTCAGGTGGGAAATGTTTGGAAAACGTTCTCTGTCCTTCGTGTGGCTGAAATGAGTGAGATCATCAGCACCAAAAACTCATCAACACAACATGGATGAAGCAAAAGAGCTTTTTATTATAGAGGATATAAAATAAATATACATGACCTTTTTCATTTAACAGTCATTCTTACAGTGAAATCTGGACACGTTTGCTAAAAGCAGCTAAATAAATGTTTTATTTCTTCTAAGGTTTCCTGCGCCGAACCGCTGCTCCCTCAACTAGAAACGCTATGAAAAGACAATACATGTTGGCCAGATGTATAATTCTACTCGTTCACTCATCACTCACACATAATACAGGTAGAGGAGTGGACAGACGCTCCGGCCTGCTGCAGCTTTACTGTATAAACATGGAGATCAACTAAAACCTGATCAATAATTTACAGCTGCTTCTACTTCCCTCTCGGCAGCACACAGTCAAAACGTTCTGAGATGGTTTGTGGAAGGAGAGGCAGCTGGAGCGTCCGTCCGTCTGTACAAATGCTGAGACCATAAGTGCTTCTGTTCTGAACTGGAAAAATAAAAGATAAAAAACAGGCACATGCAATACGATCAAACACCTGTGGGAGGCGCTGGAGATGGCGTGGACGACGTGTGTTTTCCATATCTACACGCACACACACACACACACACACACACGGAGCATCATCTGCCAGACTTTAGTGTCTAAAAGCGAGACATTAAAAACATTAAATACTTTATTTACCACCAGATATCTGAGCAACAACAGTGCATTAAAACACAAATATCATCAATTTCTCCGTGAAACGAAAAGTGTTTTATGTACAAACGTCAGGATGTCTGGGGACCGGATCACCCAGGACCCGGTCCTCCACCAGGACCCGGTCTGCTGTCAGGACCCGGTCCTCTGTCAGGACCCGGTCCTCCACCAGGACCCGGTCTGCTGTCAGGACCCGGTCCTCCACCAGGACCCGGTCCTCCGTCAGGACCCGGTCCTCCACCAGGACCCGGTCCTCCACCAGGACCCGGTCCTCCGTCAGGACCCGGTCCTCCGTCAGGACCCGGTCTGCTGTCAGGACCCGGGGTCCTCCGTCAGGACCCGGTCCTCCACCAGGACCCGGTCCTCCACCAGGACCCGGTCCTCCGTCAGGACCCGGTCCTCCGTCAGGACCCGGTCTGCTGTC
Source organism: Telmatherina bonti (assembly GCF_933228915.1). Classification (NCBI taxonomy): domain Eukaryota; kingdom Metazoa; phylum Chordata; class Actinopteri; order Atheriniformes; family Telmatherinidae; genus Telmatherina; species Telmatherina bonti. The sequence goes on along the minus strand of NC_136614.1, from coordinate 35,176,295 downwards.
AGGACCCGGGGTCCTCTGTCAGGACCCGGTCCTCTGTCAGGACCCGGTCCTCCGTCAGGACCCGGTCCTCCACCAGGACCCGGTCCTCTATCAGGACCCGGTCCTCCGTCAGGACCCGGTCTGCTGTCAGGACCCGGGGTCCTCTGTCAGGACCCGGTCCTCCGTCAGGACCCGGTCCTCCACCAGGACCCGGTCCTCTATCAGGACCCGGTCCTCCACCAGGACCCGGTCTGCTGTCAGGACCCGGTCTGCTGTCAGGACCCGGTCCTCTGTCAGGACCCGGTCCTCCACCAGGACTCAGTCCGCTGTCAGGACCAGGACCCGGTGCTCTATCAGAACCAGGTCTTCCAGCAGGACCTGGTCTTAGGGACTTCCTGCAGACGTCCCGGTTCGGCGTCTCGTCTCCACGTGGCGCCTCGTGGCGCCGCGTGGCGCCGCGACTTTCCGCTACGTGACCAGCAGGAAGTAAACGAGTGTAAAACAGAAAAGTGACGTTTTAGATCATAGAAAGGCACCGTCCACACAAACGAAACTGTGGGTCGTCATCGCCGTAGCAACACATCTCAGCGACGAGGACGTTCTTCTGTACAGGGAGGCGGAGCTAGGAGTCATGTGATGCGAGAACCTGGTGGTCTGACGGCTGCTACAGTTAAGGCAGAGCAGAGTGGAGATAATAAATATGATTGTATAGGATCTATATATACGACTTTCTTTACAATAGATACGTTTCAGAAAGCAGTGAGATGCAGATGAGCGCCGTCGGGACGAGACGGAAGAAAAGCTGCCGGCTGCAGGTCAAAGTTCAGTCTGGGATTTCTTTGCATAGGATTGGATGACAGCATCTCATCACTGACACGAGCCGTGTGCTGAAAATACTCGCTTTGTGGAGAGAAACGTGCACCGAAGCGTCTTCATGTCTTTGCTGCTGATGCGCTCTGGGAAAACCTTTAATTAGCTGCTGGTTTGTCCCCCCTCCCTCACCCTTCCCCCCCCCCCGGAGATGTCTGCAGTGTGAAGAGGCCCAGGTGGACAGGTGTCCAGTGAAGGCGAAACCAGATATGTCTCGTCTGATTGTTTAACTATGTCGTTATGAGAAGGAATAAAAAATCTGATCCCAAACTATTTCTTTCTTCTTCTCTCTGCAGCGTTTATTGTTTATTTTTTTTGGTTATTTTTGTCATTATGTTGAAATGTTTTTATTTCCTGCTAATAAAATTTAAAATCTATTGTTGAAATAAATATTAACTCTATTGGTTGCCTTCATTCTTTACATTATTACTCACTTTAATTATTCTATTTTATTTATCATCATTTATTAATACTATTTCCTTTAAATTAATATTATTTATTTCTACCTATTGCAGCTAATTTATTGTAGTTATTTATTCTTCCAGTCTTTTGACTGGTAATGGGACGTGTGTTTCTGGCTCCTGACTGAGCGCGATGGGGACTAGCAGGTCACGTGGATCGCTGTCCGCTGCAACACACCTGGTACAAATCTGTGTGTATTTAGCAGACACGTCTGAGTCAGGTGTGTTGCAGCAGGGACACTCAGAAAACCTGCAGGAGCAGGACTGAGGCTCCCTGATGTAGACTGACCATCTTCTGACCGTTCTCGGCATGTTTGGTAAATGCAGATGATTCTGTTCTCCTGGAAACGGCGGATTTTATTTCCAGGATGGAGTTCAGGCTAGTTTGTAGTAACGGCTGCGAAGTGAAGGAACCAGGATGAAAATGTTCTGCGGAAGTGAAACGAGCTTCAGTGGGACTGAGAGCAGATGTGGAGGAAGATGTCGCCAGCTGCGCAGCTTCATCTTGACGTTTGGCCACCAGGTGTCAGCGTTCCCCATCACACTGCAGCTCACATCCCACCGCATCAACAACACACAGCTGCAGACATGGGTGTGTTCTCCAGTACAGGACCGATCATGTGACCCAGCAGAACCAATGACAAGAAAGTCTGAACTGATTGATTTAGTTTGCTGCAAAAAAGAGAAAATATATCACAGATAAAATAAAAAAAACGCTTTTCTGAGGTGACACATAAATGAACATCTAAAACCTGGAGCTGGTCAGAAGACGGAAGAGACACGTTCTGAAGAAGTTCTGCCGTACTGAAGAACACACCCATGTTTTCCAGATTTAGACGTACGATAAAGACGTGTTTCCTCTGCATGAAATGTAAATAAAAACATCTACATGTCATCAGGTCACATTTTCTCCTCAGTAGAAGAAAAGTCTGAAACCAATACTTTTCATCGTTTGATGGAAAATATGAGCGTATTGTGAATCTGAAGCAGCAACAGGTCTGTAAAACGCTGGAAGAGGAGCAGCAGAAGGCTGGAAACGAAGCGTCGCTGCATCAGATTCACAATCAGCTCATGAGAAGCGAAAACGTCTCGGTTTCATCGCCTGACGTGTTGTTTATCTGCTACTGGAGAGAAAACAGAAGCTGATGAGATTCATCAGTCACTTAGAGAAGTTTGTGTTTATATTCCAGGCAGAGGCGTGTGGTTTTTACAGGACGGGCGGAGAGTTAGTTCCAGATCGCCTCAGCAGTCAGTGCCGTTCTGCTCAGAAGAGGTTCAGCACACTAACAAACAAACAAACAAACAAAACTTGAAAACAATCTGACATCAGTAACAGTCTGAAGTAGTGGGTGGAGGGGAGGGGGACACTTAGCTGCCCTGCGCAGGTTGAGGACGAGGTAGAAGTCATCCTCGGAGTGATCAGAGAAAACATGGCGGCTCGCCTTCCACGTCCACAGACACAAATCCAAAGATAGAAACCTGGAAACACGAAGATATTCCCTGCAAGGACGCCAGCAGACAGGCAGGAGATTCAAACGGGTCGGGATCGCGACCCGCCTCCTCCTCAGGACGTCAGCCGTCGGGTCAGAAGTTAGAAAAGCTGTAATTTACAGATATGAACACGGCGGCGGAGGAACGCCAACACCTTGGTTCTCCGTCCCGGTGGAACCCTCCCTTCCTGGTCCGGTTCCTGATTCAGCTGTTGGAAGGAGGTTCTGGGCGGGGGGAGATGGAGGACGGGGGCCGGGACGAGGTGGAGGGGACTCCTCTTCTGGTTCGATCTCAGTAACGGTGCGTCTGGTGGGAGTACTGGGAGCTCTGCTGGGAGGAGGAGGAGTATCCCATGGTGCTCTGGGGCTGAGAGGAACCTTGGACGTTACTTTGGTAACCAAGGCGGGATCCAGAATGCTGATGGAGACAGAGAAACAGGAGGATTGATCAGTTCATTCTGTTTGTTCAACTTTTCTCAGAATTTCCTAAAAGCCTGAAGACACACGTCTTCGAAAAGACAAAGTGATGAGAGGATCGTTACAGATCTGCTCTCTGGTTCTCCTGCCAGGACAGCTTCAGCATCACGTTGCTTCATGTTCATCTCACTATTAAACACCACAGATCCATTCATTATAACATCGGATTAAACACTGAAAATCAGTCCAATACAGACGTGATGTTTCCATGCAGACGTGACGTTTCCACGTAGACGTGACGTTTCCATGGTAACATGAAGTTTCCATGCAGATGTGATGTTTCCATGCAGACGTGACGTTTCCACGCAGACGTGATGTCTCCACGCAGATGAGACGTTTCCACACAGATGAGACGTTTCCACACAGATGGGACGTTTCCACACAGATGAGACGTTTCCACACAGATGTGACGTTTCCACGTAGACGTGACGTTTCCATGGTAACATGAAGTTTCCATGCAGACGTGACGTTTCCATGCAGACGTGATGTCTCCACGCAGATGAGACGTTTCCACGTAGACGTGACGTTTCCACGTAGACGTGACGTTTCCATGGTAACATGAAGTTTCCATGCAGACGTGACGTTTCCATGCAGACGTGATGTCTCCACGCAGATGAGACGTTTCCATGCAGACGTGATGTCTCCACGCAGACGTGATATTTCCACGCAGACGTGATATTTCCACGCAGACGTGATGTTTCCACACAGATGTGACGTTTCCACGTAGACGTGACGTTTCCATGGTAACATGAAGTTTCCATGCAGACGTGACGTTTCCATGCAGACGTGATGTCTCCACGCAGACGTGACGTTTCCATGCAGACGTGATGTCTCCACGCAGACGTGACGTTTCCATGCAGACGTGATGTCTCCACGCAGACGTGACGTTTCCATGCAGACGTGATGTCTCCATGCAGACGTGATGTCTCCATGCAGACGTGATGTCTCCATGCAGACGTGATGTCTCCACGCAGACGTGACGTTTCCATGCAGACGTGATGTCTCCACGCAGACGTGACGTTTCCATGCAGACGTGACGTCTCCACGCAGACGTGATGTCTCCACGCAGACGTGACGTTTCCATGCAGACGTGACGTCTCCACGCAGACGTGACGTTTCCATGCAGACGTGATGTCTCCATGCAGACGTGATGTCTCCATGCAGACGTGATGTCTCCATGCAGACGTGATGTCTCCACGCAGACGTGATGTCTCCACGCAGATGAGACGTCTCCATGCAGACGTGATGTCTCCATGCAGACGTGATGTTTTAAGCCTCAGCTGTCAGATTCAGAGGCTAAAATTATCTAAAAATGAATGTATGAATAAATAAAGCAGCATAAAGAGCAACCAGAAGTTTGTAGAAAGAGATCTGAGTCTCAGAGCTTTCATCAGTGAAAAGACAGATCAGCTCTGTCAGCACCACCTTGTGGACCGTAAAGGTTTATTCAGCTGGAGGACGTGTGCTGAGTGGACACAGTCACACATATATACACCTGGATATTTAAAGCCGTTTCAGAAGCCAGACCGAACCGGAATAGACAGACCGAACTGAACTGAATGGAACTGAAATGAACTGAACTGGACTTGACTGGACTGGACTGGACTGGACTGAATTCTACTGGACTGGACAAGACTGGACTTAACTGAACTGAACTGAACTGAACTGAACTGGACTGGACTGGACTGGACAAGACTGGACTTACTGAACTGGACTGGACTGGATTCTACTGGACTGGACAAGACTGGACTTAACTGAACTGAACTGAACTGAACTGAACTGGACTGGACTGGACAAGACTGGACTTAACTGAACTGAACTGGACTGGACTGGATTCTACTGGACTGGACAAGACTGGACTTAACTGAACTTAACTGAACTGAACTGAACTGAACTGAACTGAACTGAACTGGACTGGACTGAACTTAACTGGACTGAACAGGACTGAACTGGACTGGATTCTACTGGACTGGACAAGACTGGACTTACTGAACTGAACTGAACTGAACTGAACTGAACTGAACTGGACTGGACTGGACTGAACTGAACTGAACTGAACTGAACTGAACTGGACTGGACTGGACTGAACTGAACTGGACTGAACTGAACTGAACTGGACTGGACTGAACTTAACTGGACTGAACAGGACTGAACTGGACTGGATTCTACTGGACTGGACAAGACTGGACTTACTGAACTGAACTGAACTGAACTGGACTGAACTGAACTGGACTGGACTGAACTTAACTGGACTGAACTGGACTGAACTGGACTGGATTCTACTGGACTGGACAAGACTGGACTTACTGAACTGAACTGAACTGAACTGAACTGAACTGAACTGGACTGAACTGAACTGGACTGGACTGAACTTAACTGGACTGAACTGGACTGAACTGGACTGGATTCTACTGGACTGGACAAGACTGGACTTAACTGAACTTAACTGAACTGAACTGAACTGAACTGGACTGGACTGGACTGGACTGGACAAGACTGGACTTAACTGAACTTAACTGAACTGAACTGAACTGAACTGGACTGGACTGAACTGGACTGAACTGGACTGGATTCTACTGGACTGGACAAGACTGGACTTAACTGAACTTAACTGAACTGAACTGAACTGAACTGAACTGAACTGGACTGGACTGGACTGGACTGGACTGGACTGGACTGGATTCTACTGGACTGGACAAGACTGGACTTAACTGAACTGAACTGAACTGAACTGAACTGAACTGAACTGAACTGAACTGAACTGGACTGGACTGGACAAGACTGGACTTAACTGAACTGAACTGGACTGGACTGAACTGAACTGGACTGGACTGAACTTAACTGGACTGAACTGGACTGGACTGGACTGGATTCTACTGGACTGGACAAGACTGGACTTAACTGAACTTAACTGAACTGAACTGAACTGAACTGAACTGAACTGGACTGGACTGGACTGAACTTAACTGGACTGAACAGGACTGAACTGGACTGGATTCTACTGGACTGGACAAGACTGGACTTAACTGAACTGAACTGGACTGGACTGGACAAGACTGGACTTAACTGAACTGAACTGAACTGAACTGGACTGGATTCTACTGGACTGGACAAGACTGGACTTACTGAACTGAACTGAACTGAACTGAACTGAACTGGACTGGACTGGACTGAACTGAACTGAACTGGACTGGACTGAACTGAACTGGACTGAACTGAACTGAACTGGACTGGACTGAACTTAACTGGACTGAACAGGACTGAACTGGACTGGATTCTACTGGACTGGACAAGACTGGACTTACTGAACTGAACTGAACTGAACTGAACTGGACTGAACTGAACTGGACTGGACTGAACTTAACTGGACTGAACTGGACTGAACTGGACTGGATTCTACTGGACTGGACAAGACTGGACTTACTGAACTGAACTGAACTGAACTGGACTGAACTGGACTGGACTGAACTTAACTGGACTGAACTGGACTGAACTGGACTGGATTCTACTGGACTGGACAAGACTGGACTTAACTGAACTTAACTGAACTGAACTGAACTGAACTGAACTGGACTGGACTGGACTGGACTGGACAAGACTGGACTTAACTGAACTTAACTGAACTGAACTGAACTGAACTGAACTGAACTGGACTGGACTGAACTGGACTGAACTGGACTGGATTCTACTGGACTGGACAAGACTGGACTTAACTGAACTGAACTGAACTGAACTGAACTGGACTGGACTGGACAAGACTGGACTTAACTGAACTGAACTGGACTGGACTGGACTGGATTCTACTGGACTGGACAAGACTGGACTTAACTGAACTGAACTGGACTGAACTGAACTGAACTGAACTGGACTGGACTGGACTGGACTGGACTGAACTGGACTGGACTGGACTGGACTTCATTGAACTGGACAAGACTGGACTGAACTTAACTGGACTGAACAGGACTGAACTGGACTGGATTCTACTGGACTGGACAAGACTGGACTTAACTGAACTGAACTGAACTGAACTGAACTGAACTGAACTGGACTGGACTGGACTGAACTGGACTGGACTGGACTGGACTTCATTGAACTGGACAAGACTGGACTGGACTGGACTGAAACCCGGACCTGTTTTTGCAACTGGACTGGATCAGAAAGGAGGACTTGCTGAGTTGCAGATTCTGGTTCTGTTGAGCAGCAGGATGTGTGTAGAACTAACCTGGTACTCTGACTGCAGAACACCGGTACCCGAGGAGGCCCCCGAGGGCCCGATCCGAGGTTTCTTATTGGGCGGGCCTTGATCCTGACCGTGCTGCAGTCCCCCACCGGCGGCGGTCCCCGAGGCCCCGGTAGTTCCGTTGGTCTGAGCAGAGCTCTGCTGGGAGGGGGCCTGCTGGGGCGCCGTCTGCTGCTGGTTCTGGGCCTGAGTGTGGCCTGTGGTCTGCTGGTGCTGCTGGGTCTGGTTCTGGTCAGAACACACCAAGGACAAGCTGAAGAAGGCCAGGCCTGGAAAACCAGGACTAACAGGAGGAGACACAGTCTGGAAAAGCAGGACTAATGGGAGGAGACACAGTCTGGAAAAGCAGGACTAACAGGAGGAGACACAGTCTGGAAAACCAGGACTAACGGGAGGAGACACAGTCTGGAAAACCAGGACTAACGGGAGGAGACACAGTCTGGAAAACCAGGACTAACGGGAGGAGACACAGTCTGGAAAACCAGGACTAACAGGAGGAGACACAGTCTGGAAAACCAGGACTAACAGGAGGAGACACAGTCTGGAAAACCAGGACTAACGGGAGGAGACACAGTCTGGAAAACCAGGACTAACGGGAGGAGACACAGTCTGGAAAACCAGGACTAATGGGAGGAGACACAGTCTGGAAAACCAGGACTAACGGGAGGAGACACAGTCTGGAAAACCAGGACTAACAGGAGGAGACACAGTCTGGAAAAGCAGGACTAATGGGAGGAGACACAGTCTGGAAAACCGGGACTAACGGGAGGAGACACAGTCTGGAAAACCAGGACTAACAGGAGGAGACACAGTCTGGAAAACCAGGACTAACAGGAGGAGACACAGTCTGGAAAACCGGGACTAACGGGAGGAGACACAGTCTGGAAAACCAGGACTAACAGGAGGAGACACAGTCTGGAAAACCAGGACTAACGGGAGGAGACACAGTCTTGAAAACCAGGACTAACAGGAGGAGACACAGTCTGGAAAAGCAGGACTAACGGGAGGAGACACAGTCTGGAAAACCAGGACTAACAGGAGGAGACACAGTCTGGAAAACCAGGACTAACAGGAGGAGACACAGTCTGGAAAACCAGGACTAACGGGAGGAGACACAGTCTGGAAAACCAGGACTAACGGGAGGAGACACAGTCTGGAAAAGCAGGACTAACAGGAGGAGACACAGTCTGGAAAACCAGGACTAATGGGAGGAGACACAGTCTGGAAAAGCAGGACTAACAGGAGGAGACACAGTCTGGAAAACCAGGACTAACGGGAGGAGACACAGTCTGGAAAACCAGGACTAACGGGAGGAGACACAGTCTGGAAAACCAGGACTAACGGGAGGAGACACAGTCTGGAAAAGCAGGACTAACAGGAGGAGACACAGTCTGGAAAACCAGGACTAATGGGAGGAGACACAGTCTGGAAAACCAGGACTAACGGGAGGAGACACAGTCTGGAAAAGCAGGACTAACAGGAGGAGACACAGTCTGGAAAACCAGGACTAACAGGAGGAGACACAGTCTGGAAAACCAGGACTAACGGGAGGAGACACAGTCTGGAAAACCAGGACTAACAGGAGGAGACAGTCTGGAAAAGCAGGACTAACAGGAGGAGACACAGTCTGGAAAACCAGGACTAACAGGAGGAGACACAGTCTGGAAAACCAAGACTAACAGGAGGAGACACAGTCTGGAAAACCAGGACTAACAGGAGGAGACACAGTCTGGAAAACCAGGACTAACGGGAGGAGACACAGTCTGGAAAACCAGGACTAACAGGAGGAGACACAGTCTGGAAAACCAGGACTAACAGGAGGAGACACAGTCTGGAAAACCAGGACTAACGGGAGGAGACACAGTCTGGAAAACCAGGACTAACAGGAGGAGACACAGTCTGGAAAACCAGGACTAACGGGAGGAGACACAGTCTGGAAAAGCAGGACTAATGGGAGGAGACACAGTCTGGAAAAGCAGGACTAACAGGAGGAGACACAGTCTGGAAAACCAGGACTAATGGGAGGAGACACAGTCTGGAAAAGCAGGACTAACAGGAGGAGACACAGTCTGGAAAACCAGGACTAACAGGAGGAGACACAGTCTGGAAAACCAAGACTAACAGGAGGAGACACAGTCTGGAAAACCAGGACTAACAGGAGGAGACACAGTCTGGAAAACCAGGACTAACGGGAGGAGACACAGTCTGGAAAACCAGGACTAACAGGAGGAGACACAGTCTGGAAAACCAGGACCAACAGGAGGAGACACAGTCTGGAAAACCAGGACTAACAGGAGGAGACACAGTCTGGAAAAGCAGGACTAACAGGAGGAGACAGTGGAAAACCAGGACTAACAGGAGGAGACACAGTCTGGAAAACCAGGACTAACGGGAGGAGACACAGTCTGGAAAACCAGGACTAACGGGAGGAGACACAGTCTGGAAAACCAGGACTAACGGGAGGAGACACAGTCTGGAAAACCAGGACTAACGGGAGGAGACACAGTCTGGAAAACCAGGACTAACGGGAGGAGACACAGTCTGGAAAACCAGGACTAACGGGAGGAGACACAGTCTGGAAAACCAGGACTAATGGGAGGAGACACAGTCTGGAAAAGCAGGACTAATGGGAGGAGACACAGTCTGGAAAACCAGGACTAATGGGAGGAGACACAGTCTGGAAAAGCAGGACTAACAGGAGGAGACACAGTCTGGAAAACCAGGACTAACAGGAGGAGACACAGTCTGGAAAACCAGGACTAACGGGAGGAGACACAGTCTGGAAAACCAGGACTAACGGGAGGAGACACAGTCTGGAAAACCAGGACTAATGGGAGGAGACACAGTCTGGAAAAGCAGGACTAATGGGAGGAGACACAGTCTGGAAAAGCAGGACTAACAGGAGGAGACACAGTCTGGAAAAGCAGGACTAATGGGAGGAGACACAGTCTGGAAAAGCAGGACTAACAGGAGGAGACACAGTCTGGAAAACCAGGACTAACAGGAGGAGACACAGTCTGGAAAACCAGGACTAACAGGAGGAGACACAGTCTGGAAAACCAGGACCAACAGGAGGAGACACAGTCTGGAAAACCAGGACTAATGGGAGGAGACACAGTCTGGAAAAGCAGGACTAATGGGAGGAGACACAGTCTGGAAAACCAGGACCAACAGGAGGAGACACAGTCTGGAAAACCAGGACTAACAGGAGGAGACACAGTCTGGAAAACCAGGACCAACAGGAGGAGACACAGTCTGGAAAACCAGGACCAACAGGAGGAGACACAGTCTGGAAAACCAGGACTAACAGGAGGAGACACAGTCTGGAAAAGCAGGACTAACAGGGGGAGACACAGTCTGGAAAAGCAGGACTAATGGGAGGAGACACAGTCTGGAAAACCAGGACCAACAGGAGGAGACACAGTCTGGAAAAGCAGGACTAATGGGAGGAGACACAGTCTGGAAAACCAGGACTAACAGGAGGAGACACAGTCTGGAAAACCAGGACCAACAGGAGAAGACACAGTCTGGAAAACCAGGACTAACAGGAGGTGACACAGTCTGGAAAACCAGGACTAACAGGAGGAGACACAGTCTGGAAAAGCAGGACTAACAGGAGGAGACACAGTCTGGAAAACCAGGACTAATGGGAGGAGACACAGTCTGGAAAAGCAGGACTAACAGGAGGAGACACAGTCTGGAAAAGCAGGACTAACAGGAGGAGACACAGTCTGGAAAACCAGGACCAACAGGAGGAGACACAGTCTGGAAAAGCAGGACTAATGGGAGGAGACACAGTCTGGAAAACCAGGACTAACGGGAGGAGACACAGTCTGGAAAACCAGGACTAACGGGAGGAGACACAGTCTGGAAAAGCAGGACTAACGGGAGGAGACACAGTCTGGAAAAGCAGGACTAACAGGAGGAGACACAGTCTGGAAAACCAGGACTAATGGGAGGAGACACAGTCTGGAAAAGCAGGACTAACAGGAGGAGACACAGTCTGGAAAACCAGGACTAACAGGAGGAGACACAGTCTGGAAAACCAAGACTAAGAGGAGGAGACACAGTCTGGAAAACCAGGACTAACAGGAGGAGACACAGTCTGGAAAACCAGGACTAACGGGAGGAGACACAGTCTGGAAAACCAGGACTAACGGGAGGAGACACAGTCTGGAAAACCAGGACTAACGGGAGGAGACACAGTCTGGAAAACCAGGACTAACAGGAGGAGACACAGTCTGGAAAACCAGGACTAATGGGAGGAGACACAGTCTGGAAAAGCAGGACTAATGGGAGGAGACACAGTCTGGAAAAGCAGGACTAACAGGAGGAGACACAGTCTGGAAAAGCAGGACCAACAGGAGGAGACACAGTCTGGAAAACCAGGACCAACAGGAGGAGACACAGTCTGGAAAACCAGGACTAACAGGAGGAGACACAGTCTGGAAAACCAGGACCAACAGGAGGAGACACAGTCTGGAAAACCAGGACCAACAGGAGGAGACACAGTCTGGAAAACCAGGACTAACAGGAGGAGACACAGTCTGGAAAAGCAGGACTAACAGGGGGAGACACAGTCTGGAAAAGCAGGACTAATGGGAGGAGACACAGTCTGGAAAACCAGGACCAACAGGAGGAGACACAGTCTGGAAAAGCAGGACTAATGGGAGGAGACACAGTCTGGAAAACCAGGACTAACAGGAGGAGACACAGTCTGGAAAACCAGGACCAACAGGAGAAGACACAGTCTGGAAAACCAGGACTAACAGGAGGAGACACAGTCTGGAAAACCAGGACTAACAGGAGGAGACACAGTCTGGAAAAGCAGGACTAACAGGAGGAGACACAGTCTGGAAAACCAGGACTAATGGGAGGAGACACAGTCTGGAAAAGCAGGACTAACAGGAGGAGACACAGTCTGGAAAAGCAGGACTAACAGGAGGAGACACAGTCTGGAAAACCAGGACCAACAGGAGGAGACACAGTCTGGAAAAGCAGGACTAATGGGAGGAGACACAGTCTGGAAAAGCAGGACTAACAGGAGGAGACACAGTCTGGAAAACCAGGACTAATGGGAGGAGACACAGTCTGGAAAACCAGGACTAATGGGAGGAGACACAGTCTGGAAAACCTGGACTAACGGGAGGAGACACAGTCTGGAAAACCTGGACTAACGGGAGGAGACACAGTCTGGAAAACCAGGACTAATGGGAGGAGACACAGTCTGGAAAACCTGGACTAACGGGAGGAGACACAGTCTGGAAAACCTGGACTAACGGGAGGAGACACAGTCTGGAAAAGCAGGACTAACAGGAGGAGACACAGTCTGGAAAACCAGGACTAACAGGAGGAGACACAGTCTGGAAAACCGGGACTAACGGGAGGAGACACAGTCTGGAAAACCAGGACTAATGGGAGGAGACACAGTCTGGAAAACCAAGACTAACGGGAGGAGACAGTCTGGAAAACCAGGACTAACGGGAGGAGACACAGTCTGGAAAACCAGGACTAACAGGAGGAGACACAGTCTGGAAAAGCAGGACTAACAGGAGGAGACACAGTCTGGAAAAGCAGGACTAACAGGAGGAGACACAGTCTGGAAAACCAGGACTAACAGGAGGAGACAGTCTGGAAAACCAGGACTAACGGGAGGAGACACAGTCTGGAAAACCAGGACTAACAGGAGGAGACACAGTCTGGAAAACCAGGACCAACAGGAGGAGACACAGTCTGGAAAACCAGGACCAACAGGAGGAGACACAGTCTGGAAAACCAGGACCAACAGGAGGAGACACAGTCTGGAAAACCAGGACTAACAGGAGGAGACACAGTCTGGAAAACCAGGACTAACAGGAGGAGACAGTCTGGAAAACCAGGACTAACAGGAGGAGACAGTCTGGAAAACCAGGACCAACAGGAGGAGACAGTCTGGAAAACCAGGACTAACAGGAGGAGACAGTCTGGAAAACCAGGACCAACAGGAGGAGACAGTCTGGAAAACCAGGACTAACAGGAGGAGACAGTCTGGAAAACCAGGACCAACAGGAGGAGACACAGTCTGGAAAACCAGGACTAACAGGAGGAGACACAGTCTGGAAAACCAGGACTAACAGGAGGAGACACAGTCTGGAAAACCAGGACCAACAGGAGGAGACACAGTCTGGAAAACCAGGACTAACAGGAGGAGACAGTGGAAAACCAGGACTAACAGGAGGAGACACAGTCTGGAAAACCAGGACTAACAGGAGGAGACAGTGGAAAACCAGGACTAACAGGAGGAGACAGTCTGGAAAACCAGGACCAACAGGAGGAGACAGTCTGGAAAACCAGGAATTGTGCCTGAAAGAAACGTTTTCCAGAACCAGTGAACCAACAGAAGGATGTCCTGGATCTGGATTCTCACCTTCTCCGTTTTCTCCTCTGCCTCGTCTTCGTTGAGAAACTCCCGCTTTGGGTACGGGATCTGACAGCCGGCAAACACACTGCGGAGAAAAACCATCAGGTTCAGGACTTTCTGCAGCAACATGGAGGTGGGAAAAGATCTCCGTGGAAACCAGGATCTCACTCTGTGGTCGGTAGCGGGTCCTCCAGGAAGTAGGGGTCCTGCAGCGCCTGCTCGGATGTGATCCGCTTGGTGGGATCCATGGTGAGGAGCTTCTGGAGCTGATGGCAGAAAACAGAGTTAGAAACGGTTTGAGTCTCTGGAGACCTCCTGACCATCAGCTGGACTAAAACCAGGAAAGTCTGGGAGGAAAACGTGCTGGACTTTGTGGGAGCAACCCGGAGAGGCAGCAGCTCAGATCTGCTGGGATCCAACAAGCTCTACGGATAAATCATGGTGGTCTCTTTCCTGTCCTCACCACCCCAACTGACCCAGAACCAGACCCAGCAGCACCAGTAGAACCGTCCTCCCTGAACCGGGCTCTGCTGGAGGGTCTTCCTTCCCACTCTCACCTTGTGATACTGGCTGGAACTGGTAATACTGGGAAGTTCCCTGAGACGATGTTGTCACAGTGCTGCTGTTTAAATAAAGCTGAACCAAATCCTCATGAAGCAGCCATGAAAAGATCCATCAGGACCATCGGACGGATCCAATTCTTCCTCTTTTCCTTCTCGCCTCAATCTTCGGACATGGAAGGTTCCAGACTGGGAAGAACCAGCTCCCAGTTTGTCTTCACAAAGCCGATCCTGTCTCTCACCTTCCCATGATGCACTGGGAGACGTCCCATGATGCACCGGGACACGTCCCATGATGCACCGGGAGACGTCCTATGATGCACCGGGACACGTCCCATGATGCACCGGGAGACGTCCCATGATGCACCGGGACACGTCCCATGATGCACCGGGAGACGTCCCATGATGCACCGGGACACGTCCCATGATGCACCGGGAGACGTCCTATGATGCACCGGGACACGTCCCATGATGCACCGGGAGACGTCCCATGATGCACCGGGACACGTCCCATGATGCACCGGGAGACGTCCCATGATGCACCGGGACACGTCCCATGATGCACCGGGAGACGTCCCATGATGCACCGGGACACGTCCCATGATGCACCGGGACACGTCCCATGATGCACCGGGACACGTCCCATGATGCACCGGGACACGTCCCATGTGTGCTCCTTTCCTCTCCTTGCAGAAATATCTGACATAGTTTTTTTCATATTTCTGACTCTTCCATCTGGTTCCAAACTTCGGGCTCCTTGGTGGTTCTGATGGGGATTCTATGGCATCATATCAGTTCTGGGCTTCGTGTTTCAGTAAGAAGGTTCTGGTGATCCAGGTCCTGGAACATGGTTTGGTTCTGGGTGGCTCATGTAGCAAGTTTAGGTGAGTGTTCTGGAAATGAGTGTGTATGGAAGGATAAAGAGTGTGTGTGTGTGTGTGTGCGTGTGTGTGTGTGCGTGTGTGTGTGTGTGTGTGTGCGCGCGTGCGTGCGTGCGTGTGTGTGTGTGTGTGTGTGTGCGTGTGCGCGTGCGTGCGTGCGTGTGTGTGTGTGTGTGTGTGTTCATACCAAGAGGAAAACTTTGCTGTCCGGTTTGACTTTATGCTTCTCCATGTATTTGATCAAGCTGCTGTTGGCGTACCTGTCGGACCAGAACACACACGCTCAGCTCCACATGTTCTCTCTGATGAAGCTCAGATCTTCACATCATCACACTCACGTTGTCCTCCGGAAATCCTTCTGCAGGGTGGGATACTCCGGCATCTTCCTGATGTCCTCCCAGTCTTTATCTGTGGAGCAGAGGAGAAAACGGTGTGGAACTGGAACTGAGGCGGTGCAGAAGTCAGGACCTCTGTGTGCACACCTGCAGGGAAACCCATGACGCTGAAGATCCGGTCCAGCTGGTCGTGATGGAAGGGGTTACTGGTCTTTATGTCTTCCTGACGACAGTGAAAGATGGGCTCTGACGTTAGCAGCTCTGCGAAGATGCAGCCGATCGCCCAAATATCTGGAACAGACACAGGTTCGGACATTTCTTAGTGTTTGTGGAGCAGGTGAAGAGTCACCTGCCTGACTCATCAACCCGTTCTCAGTCTCCTTGTTCTGACTCAGATGTTGTGATTTAACCCTTTAACTCCACCAGATCACCACTAGGTTCTAGTGTGTAACTGCGGATGGATACTTTACGCTTCAGGTGATCTACAGAATCAAATCAGATCAAACTTTATTTATAAAGAACTTTTCCGACAATAAAATGTAACACAAAGTGCTTCAAACGATATAAAAGCACAACAGAGTAATCCATCAGCCGCGCCCTTCCCACACACTCAGACATTACACACACACACACACACACACACACCCATTTCCAACACACATGTTAATCATCACACATACACCTAATGACATGTTGCTGAGTACAGCGGAGGCTGGTAAGGAAACGCAGGAGCACAGGAGCCGTCGGCAGGAGTCGACCAGACCGCAGCTGCACGGGCACCAGCACGTGCACCTGTACGTGCACCTGCACGGGCACCAGCACATGCACCAGTCAAAAGGCCGCTGACGTTAAAGGGCCCGCCGCCGCCATGGCCAACCTGCCACCCGGCACAGAGGACTCTGATGAACACTGGAAAATATGCTAAAATTCTAAAATACATAAGGATATTAGAACAGAAAGACTTTAAAAGAACATTAGAAGCAGTAATATCAATTATATAAGTCACATTAAATTAGAATAAAATGTTGCTAAAAGGAGCCAGGTTGAAATGAATAAATGAAACATCCACACGAAGTGAAATCCACGATGAGTTTTAGCTTCCTCTCTGCAGGAAGCTAAAACTCTACCCGTCCAGGATGTTTACAGTCCAGACACAACAGTCGTGTTTATCCAGACTATAGCAGCAGGGTCTAAAGTCAGTCCTAGAGGGCTGCTGTCCTGCAGGTTTTCCATGTATCCCTGCTCCAACACACCTGACTTCCATTAAATGGATCTATCGGCTGATGAAGTTCTGGACAATGACTGATTAGTCAAGTGTGTTGGAGCAGGGATACATGGAAAACCTGCAGGATTGTAGCCCATGAGGACCCCTGCTTTTTACAATAAGTCTACCATAAGACCATTATTTATTACATTTACTACCGTGTTGCTAAGCGACCTGTATTTTCACCTGGACATGATGACGAAGACGCTTCCTGTCAGACCTTCCACCAATCAGAGAGCTTAAACTGTCCTGGAGTTTTAAGGGTTAATGTCGAACTGCTGAACTGTATCTGATCCTGTTTCTGAGTCACATCAGGTGTAAAGGTGTGTAGGAGCCACACTGACAGGATCCCTCATGTTCCAGGTTGTGTTCAGGTATGAACAGGTGGACACGCCTGCTGGGGGTCATCCAGACCTGCTCAGCCGCCACCATGGGTTCAGAGACTGCTCCAATCAGCCTCAGACCTTCAGCTGATCCTCACATACTCACCGATAGCTTTGGTGTAGTGCCGGGCCCCCAGCAGCAGTTCCGGGGCCCGGTACCAGAAGGTGACCACCACAGGGTCCAGGTCTGCCAGAGGCTTGAGGGGAGAGTTGAAGAGTCGGGCGAAACCCATGTCAGCTGCAGGGGGTGCACAGAAGACAGACAGGCTCTATCAGAGAGACGTGATGGATGAAGGCTGGCCCCTGTCTAAGGCTGCATTCAGGGCCACACGCCAGAAACACGCTTCTCCAGGGCCAAACGCACTGATAGCAGTAGGACTCAGATGTGATTGTCTTTAGGTCAGAGTTTATGTTGCTTGGTGTTCAGTTCCACGTTGGGTTCTTCATTTAGGAACACAAACAGCATTAAGTTCTGGTCCGGCAGGAACACAAATGTTCCCCAAACTGTTGGGAAGGTCTTCACCTGCCTGGTGATGAAACACTGAAGCAGGAAAACATGCAGAACCTGCAGAACTACAGCTGGAACTTCTCAGGGTGGAAAACCGACAGCTGTCAGGTTCTTCTGCATATCTGCTATAAAAAAGGAGAATTTCTGTGTTTCCGCAGAAAATGCCTGAATAAAACATCAACAGACGTTTCTGTTAACCTCTTCTTCTTCATGAGTCTGATTATTCCTGCCTCGCGTCTGAAATGATGAATATCAGCTAAAGTCACCTAGAAATTAGTACAGTAGTACTAATAATGAGTACAGTAGCAGTAGGAATGAGTACAGGAGACGTCTCTGTAACCAGCAGAGTCTCTGCTTTCATGACGTCGTGTTTATGTGGAGAAATGACCAGAAGTTCTAAGTGGACTCTGATGTTCTCATGTTTCCTGTTTGGGGTTTGAACTGAGTTTGGCTTGGATGCCGATGCTGGTCGAGTCTTTTAGCCGAGTTTCTACCTGTCATGTTGCTATGTTACATGTTAGCGTTCCTGCTTTGCTACATGTTAGCATTGCTTCTATGCTACATATTAGCATTGCTGCTTCCTGGTGTCCACTCATAGACTGTATATAAAAGATGGGCGGCGCCTCGGTGACGTCACCCGTAGGTTTCTGAAGAGCTGAACTGAAGCTCGGTGGGCGGTTCCTACCATCACCATCTTGGCAGGGGCATGCGCGTCGTCTCGCCCGGAAAATACAAATATGGGCAAAGAGGTGGAGCTGAGAGGGGGGCTGTGAGCGTCATGGTGGATGATTGACATCGAGCGAACTCCGAGCTTTCTGTAGCTAAGAGCTAACCGAGCTAACCTGGAGATAACAGGAGCTAACCAGCTAACGGAGGTAAGTGGGCTAAAGCTAAGTCACGTTGTTAACCGGCTAAAAACCGCGGTTGTTCTACGTTCTTCTTACTTGAAGCGGGAGATCGGGAACCGGTCAATCGAAAGGACACGCCCCTAAATATGCCGAACTTCCAGATTAAATTACTTTAAAACGGGCGAGTTAGAAAAAAATTCACTCCCCCGACAGTTGCCATAAAGGGAAACCTGACCTAATAAACCTAAAATGGATTTTTTATACCAGGCTGTATACATGTTTATTCTGCTGTAAACATGTTTATTTCTGCTGTAAACATGTTTATTTCTGCTGTAAACATGTTTATTCCTGCTGTAAACATGTTTATTTCTGCTGTAAACATGTTTATTTCTGCTGTAAACATGTTTATTCCTGCTGTAAACATGTTTATTTCTGCTGTAAACATGTCTATTTCTGCTGTAAACTTGTTTATTCCTGCTGTAAACATGTTTATTTCTGCTGTAAACATGTTTATTCCTGCTGTAAACATGTTTATTTCTGCTGTAAACATGTCTATTTCTGCTGTAAACATGTTTATTTCTGCTGTAAACATGTTTATTTCTGCTGTAAACATGTTTATTTCTGCTGTAAACATGTTTATTTCTGCTGTGAAGTTGGTCTTTTTAACATGGGAGTCTATGGGGATTTGCTCTGTTTTGCAGCCCGTAGTGGATGAAGGGGGAACTGCAGTTTTATGCACTTCTACATAGGCTTCACTTTTCACCGCCGACGGCTCCGTCCATCTTTAATATACGGTGTCTGCTGCTTCATGCTGCCTCAAAAATGGCCATAAACCTGATCATGTTCTTACGGAGGACGCTGAACTCTGACCTGCACCATTTAGACCAGCAGCAGTTGTTGTACTGGAACAATAACCAGGAACACAGGGTCTAAAATTAGACTTTGCCCTTCAGCAGTCCCTCAGTCAGTTATGTAACTACTGATCGGGGCCAATTGTTAAAGACCCCCTGCACACACAGGTCAGCATCCTCATCCTCCTCCAGAAAACTAAACACACAAGAGAAAGTCAGATTTTTACCTATTTTGACTCTCCCTCGTTCAGGACCTTCTCCCATCACCAGGATGTTTGCTGGTTTCTGTGGAAGACAGAGACAAACATGAGGTTTTGCACCGCCAGCTGGTCGCTTTACACATTTCTGGGATGAATAAAACGTTTCTGATCGAACCCAGAAATGTGTCGCCCACACTGCAGCTCCATCGCTTACCCAGACTGAACTATTGAATATTGAACCCGGCAAGCGCATGACCAGGTCTGTCAGCCATTTTGTGAGAGAGAACTAAAAGTCAGCAAAGCACACACATCTGGAATGAGGTCACACACACACACACACACACATGGCTGCTATCATCCAGTCTGGGAGTAGAAATCTTCTTCCCTGTAGGATTTCTATCACCTGATTCTAGAGAAGGATTCCACAGGTGTGTCCATAGTCTTCTTCTTCTTCTTCTTCTTCTATGCTTTTGGAGCTGGTCTTTGAGAAGAGTAGCTGAAACTGGTCTACGGAGGTTTTCCAGCGTTTCTACCATCCAGGAGGTTTACAGTCCAGACACAACATGTAGTGTTTATTCAGAGACTCTAGATGGTAAATCCACTATTATTTATCACATCTTCATCACCATCACCACCATGTTGCTAAGAGACCTCTATTTTCACCTGGACATGATGATGAAGACACTTCCTGTCAGACTTTCCACCAATCAGAGAGCTTAAACTGACGGTAACGTCCAATCAGGAGCAGCCAAAGATCAACAAGTGATGAGAAAAGCAGGAAAATAATGATCCTCTATGGCTGGAATAAAGCCAAGAAGATGTTTGGGATGCAGCTGAGGTGGAGGTGCTGCAGTGAGGACAGCAGGTACAGTTGTGCTCATATTTATTCATACCCTTTCATTAAAGAAGGAAAAAAAAACAACAGCTGCCTGTAAAATAAGATTAAATTGACTAAAGTAATAATAATTTTTTTTATATATATAAAAATCATGACATTATTTTCTAATTCTGGTTCAATAGAAATATTTTTTTTAAAAGCAAACAAATAAGATAATTTATTACATATTACATCAGTCATAAAGTAATATTTAGTTGAACAATGCTTTAATGTTTCCGCTCCAGTCAGGTGTTTTCTGTTCCTCTCAGTCAGACTTCTGCACCTGTTGACAGGTATTTTGTCCCACTGTTCAACAGAAATGTCTCTAATTTGTCCAGGACACATTTGGTTTTTTTTTTCACTTTCTTCAACTCAATTAAATGAAAAAACAGGGTCTTATATAACTAAATTATATTTTTGTACATTTTTAGTTCTTGTTCCTTTTTTAAGTCTCCAGTTATTTGAGTGACTGTTGTAAATTCAGCTTTTCTTTAATGAAAGGGGATGAAGACATATGAGCACAACTGTATATTGTAGCAAGAAGAGGAGTGGAAACTTGGAAACAGTGTGTGTGTGTGTGTGTGTGTGTGTTTCAGACATGAGAGAATGATGTGCAGATGAGAAAAGGCTTGTTCACTGCTGGTCTATGTGTGTTATTTCTACAAACTTCTGGTTGCTCTTTATGCTGCTTTATCTGTTCATACATTCATTTTACATCATTTTAGCCTCAGAATCTAAAAAGACGTCCCTCCCTTGGAGCAAGAGGGTCTGATAGCAGCATACAAGGAACACCAAGAGGAATTCTGGGAAAAGGAAATGCTGCTGCTAAGAAGAGAGATGCATCATGGGAGAGAACTGTCTTGTTAACGTGGAAGTCAAACTGGAGCATGTGGGTTAAAATGTTAGTGGAAGGATAAAAGATTTCCTGAAACAGACTGAATCCTTCATGACAGGAGGAGGAAGAGGACGGTGAGGAGACACCATCTGCTCCAACAGGGGAAAAAACAGCAGATCTCTCCGCTGGATTATTTATGGAGCTCTGGCTTCAGACATGTGGAGAACTTTCCTCAGAACTCCCCACGCCATCGTCTCTCCAACCTGTTGGAAACGTGGGGGGGTTAGGGAATCTGAGGGACCAGAAAACAGTTCAGTTTGATGAGATGTTGATCAGGAGATGAAAGATCGTCTATCAGAGCTCCTAAAATCCTCTTTACATAATAACAAGCCATGTCTGACAGCTGCTTCAGGTGGAGGAGAAGCTTCTCTACAGGAAACCTGCCGGTGGAGCCGGTTACCACGGTAACGGTCAGGGCCAGCCTCACCCGGAACAGAAAACCCAGATTTTCCCTCAGGATCGACATACTCAAGAGTTTCTGGTTTTTAGGGATGGCCACGGGGTGAACGTTAAGTCTCAGCTAGAAACCTGTTTCCTGATGATCTCCATGGTTATTTCTCCTGCTGTGGGCTGATGTGTGTGTGTGTGTGTGTGTGTAGATACAGGAAAGCGTCATTCGGCTTTCTGCCCGCTTGCCGTGCATCGTCTCCTTCCAGTCAGACAGTCTGCTGAGCCAACGTCGACCCTCAGATCTGCCTGGCAAATGCATCGCGTTGCCATAGCAACAGCACTAATAAGGCGGTGCATTATTCACCGCCACAACACGACGCTGCGATCGGCAGACAGACAAGCGTCCCGGGAAAGGCTGGAGGAGTGATGATCATAGAAACGTCCCAGCTGATGGACCACACAACGGCAGCTGCTCCAGATGTTTACAGTTAGAGCTAAAAATACCAACTGGGACAGTCCTTCAAGTTTATTTACAACTGGTTTGTTTCAGAAATGGATCAGGGCCTGAGGGAGAACATCCTCTGTCCCACTGAGGACGGGGAACTGAGTCCTCAGAGACATGGCCGCTTTGCAAAACAACCTTTCTCTGAACAGCTGAGACACATCAGGAGATCCAGAGCGAGCCTGTCAACCATAGAACAGGTGATGAGGAAGCCACGGCGTCCGCCTCTGAAACACAGTCTGACTGCGAACGTCTCACACAGTCAGGCGGCGCCGTGACGGATCTGGGACACAGCTTCTGTTTGCAGCTGCTGGTTTCTCCGCTGCTCTGGTTTCATTTCCCAGATCTTTCCTCACAAAGCAACGAGCTCAGATTCACAGTCAGAGCCGGTTCTGTTGGAGAACCGCTCTGCAGAAAACCGTCTCGCTTCACCACACAGGCTGGTTTTAGGTTAACTTCTACCAAACTCACTGAAACGATGACGGAAACGTTCGACCAGTTTGATGCAGAAACACGTCTGGAACGAGTCGGACACGCCGTCCATGCTGTCCACAAACTATTCCACATCTTCATCCAGGTTTCCACTCAGAACATTTTAAATGAGCTTTGGTCCAGAGAAGACGGCGTGTTTCTGGATCCTCTTCACATATGATGGAGCTTTAACCTGCATGTGTGGATTTCAGCCTGAACTGGGTTCACACTGGTTTCTGGAAGCTTCCTGAGTCCATGCACTGGTTTCCAGTAGAATCATGATGTCTGCTTTTATTCCAGAAGGTTGCCACCGTCCAGCTTTATCCCATGCGCACAGAGACTCCTTCCGATTCTCTGAATCTTTTGATGAGATTATAATTTATAAAATTATTTTTCTGAAATTCCACATTTTTGGACCCAGTTTGTCTCAGACTGGTGAAGCTCTGTCCATCTGAGAGACTCTGCCTCTCTGGGATGCTCCTTTTATACCCAGTCATGTGACTGAGCTGGCACCAGTTAACCCAGTTAGTTGTCAAACGCTCCTCCAGTTGGTTCTGGTTAGTACTTCTGTTGCTCCTGTTCCGGCTGCTGACAGACGTGTTGCTGCATCAGATTCACAATCAGCTCATATTTTCCATGAAGCGGTATCTTCTACTGGGAATAAAGTTGGCTTGGCGAGATTTATTCAGGTTTTATTTATATTTCTGGTTGTAAATCTTACTGCGAGAAAAACTGCTGACCAGGAGGCCTGTTATCGTTTATCCAGTAAAAAGTTTCACCGCGAAGCATCGATGTTATGAAATAACGGAGGTGATGTAAACCTCGTCTGGCAGCTCCTGCATTGTTTCCAGCAGTCAGGTGATCGCTGATGTGCACATGCACGATGGATTATATCGATCCTGTGAAAAAACACATCTAACCTTCAGGAAGGTGACTTGCTAAGTCAGCAGCTTGCCTCGGCCAGCCATGTAGGGCGGTGGGCTCTGTGCGAGCTGCAAGCTCTTACATAACCCTTGGGAGGGGGGGCACCTCTGCTGGGACAGCGAGCAGGGGAGTGGCAGGGCCAGCCGATGGGGGATGGGCACATGCCGTGGTCCAGAGACGCAGAGCTTATGTAACAGCGAAATACTGCAGCTGTGCTCAGATCCTGTTCAGCTCCTCCGACTTGAACACACGAGCAGGACGAACTCCCCCCCCACTTCTCATTTATCAGTCTGAGCCGACACAGAGTCAGACACCTGCAGAAAGCAATCCGCCCAACAACAAGACGGACAGAAGCCGGGCAACAATGGCAGGAAAGCCCGGCTACGCGGCGCTTTATCAGCGCAGAGAAAATAGTTCCAGGAGTCCGGATGTGTTGGTGCGAAGATAAGACTGGTGTGACCTTCAGGGACCAAAACAAGCTGCTGCTGCTGTGGGAGAGTTTCTGCTGCACAGTTATCAGCTTTGTTAACTCCACTCTGGTTCTGGTTCTGGTTCTGACAGCCAGAGCCATAAAACACCTGACACACAAACACAGAGCTGTCAGCGCCCATCTCTGCAGGTTAAAAACAGACTGAGGAAGAATGGCAGCCATGTTGCGGGTCGCGTTGCGCCGCGCTGAGAGCAGCTTCGGCTATTTAAGGCGTCCGGTTACAGAGCAGCAGCGTGGCGGAGGTGTCGCTTCGCACTCCCTCTGTTTTTCTTATTAAACTGCTAATAAGACATTAAACTGTCAGCTCCCTTACCACTTACTTGCTTTACTCTCAGCTCAGACACATTAAATAAATCTCAAAGTTTCATCTGAATCTGTTTTATTTCACGTTTTAAAAGAGTTTCTGCAGCTTTCGACTCAGAACCCGATGCTGCTGGAGGTGAGTGCTGCATGGATCCTGTTTTCAGGAGCAGCATATCTGAGATAGTTCCATCTCCAACATGAAAAATCATCAACCTTTTTATCTGTGGAGCTCCTCAAGGCTCAGTTTTAAATCTAATTTACTCTGAAGCTCTTCTTCACACCCAACCAGGACACGATTTCTCTAATCCAAGCAGAAATCAGGCAGTTAAAGCACAAATAACAGAGGAACAACTATTTCTATTATGTTGATTTAATTCTGGTCAAAGGTCAAATTCACATTGTTAACATTTTGATGAAATAGACGCGTTTTATAAGCAAATACTGTTTAGTGTGAACATTTACTACTAAGATCCCGACTGGCGAGCTTGCGTGTGCGGCTGAACCACGGTTGGTGTGTTACTAAGAGGGATTGTGAAATGGGCAGCAGGTGAAACATGTGTGAGACTCGCTGACTGAAACGAGTGTGGTGTTGCACATGACGGCGTTTGCAGCATGGCAACTTTCTGACTGACTGAAATCTGTCACACAAATAAACGCTGTATACAAGCGAAGAAATGAAAAAGTTCATGCTGCCAGTAAAACAATGTGAACAGGGGATCAAGTAAAAAGACATTTAAAGACATTAAAAGGCAATCAAAAAATAAATCTGCTTGTAATAACCCAGATAACTCTAAGAAATGCAGAAACTGAAAAACACTTGTTGGGTCTCATTTAATGACGGCAGAGTGGAAACCTAATAACCGCCACCATCCGGCACCACATGGCGTTTAGGACTTGAATCGCACATCTGGGGATTCCAGCTGTGACACTGTCACCTGCAGGTGTTTGTGAGTCCTCTCCACACCCACCCTGAGTTCCTCCAACGACTCCAAACTGCTGGAGAAGCCACATGTTCGGATGATTGTTTCCTCGTTCATCTCAGAAAGATTCACACGAGCGTGAAAATGGTGTTTTCTGTGTCTCCTTGCTTTGTTTCCACGTCTCCTCCTTGTGACTGTAACAGCAGCCATGTGCACAATCACACACAGACTGTCTGCAGGTCCTTTAGAGACGTGGTAAATATAGACACAGTTTCTATCAGCAGCATAGGTCTCAGGTTGGATAGATCACATGACAGAATAGCGTGTCAACGCCTCATATTGCATATTCATTGCAGCAGACGCACTAACTGGACGCAGACGTGTTATTTGGCATCTTTGAAAGACGCAACCTGCAGTGAGGCTGTTAGTAAATCAGTTGTACTTTTTTCTGCGTGCACAAAGAATTTGCACATGTTTTAGTCCACGCAGCCCTTTAGTAGATCCAGGCCATAGTCTCACCAGCTTGTCAGAACTGGTTGTGAACCAGTTTAGTTTTCTCATGCGGCCCTTTGGGTAAAGCAACTGCCCCCTCTGAGCTGAACTCACAACTGACTATTCCTCCTGTCCTCATGTCACTGCACTGGCCTAAATGACGAGTTTAAAATTCTTCTGCAAATATTTAAAGCAGGTGCAGCTACGCATCGTAGAGCTCCTCTCCTCTTCTAACAGGGCTAAAGTCTTGGATCTGCAAATCCACCCTTCCCTCGTCTAGAAGGGGAGGAAAGGAGGACCATGATTTTCCTGTGGCGGTTTATCTCAGACTCATCTTTTATTAATATCTTCAAGCCTAAGTTAAAAGCTTATTTATATTCTAAAACCTTCTGCACTTTTAAAACCTTTTTCTTTTCATTTCCTTAAAGCATCTGGCTTCTGATTAATGTCTTTTTCTGTTATTGCCTTTGCTTCTTGTCCTGCAGTTCCGTCAACTTCAAATACATTTGATTGGATTTATGGATCAGCTGATCAAACTGAAGCTTCTGGAAAAAGAAACAAACGATGATGAAACCAGCAGACTGAAACAAGCTGAGATCACAGAGGCAGAAGGAGGTCATACTACCAGGCGAGGCAAGTCCACCACAGTCAGAGTGTAGAATTATTTTAGTTTAATTATTAAAAATTTGGCCCATATTGATAAAGATTAGGATGCATTTTTTTCTGCTAAGAAAAATACTTATGCCAACCCTAAAAATGTCCTACAGCTGATATCAGCTGAGGCAGATTGAACATCTCCTACGGGAATATTAAAGTCTCGTAATCTCAATGACAAACTGGGCTGTCCACCTGGATTTACCCCGGCTAACAGGTCGGAGCCTCCAGCTGGATAATTCCTGCATGTGTGGTTATCTGTCAGATGCTGCCAGTTACTTAACCCTGACCGATGATCAATGAGCAGCTACTTATTGTAGGAAGACACATCGCTTGGTCTGTTCCGGAAGGATCGGATCACCGGCATCAAGCAGAGAAAACACGTACGTTGTGTTTAACAGCGACAGAAAGAACGTTTCCATGTGAACAATGGGACTGAGCAGCGGTGGAACCAGAAGAAAACCACTGATCTGTGAGGCCGACTGGAGAAAAAGGATTCGGTTTGCTGGGAACCATGAAGACCGGACTCCAGACCTGGAGGACGGTCATGTGGTCTGATGAGTCCACATTGACCCGGTTCCAGAGCTGGTCTGATGAGTCCACATTGACCCTGTTCCAGAGTGATGGGAGCAGGTTCAGGTCTGGGTACAGGTCTAGGTTCAGGTCTCTGTCTAGGTCTAGGTACAGGTCTAGTTTCAGGTCTAGTTTCAGGTCTAGGTACAGGTCTAGTTTCAGGTCTAGTTTCAGGTCTAGGTACAGGTCTAGTTTCAGGTCTAGGTTCCGGTCTCGTCTAGGTCTAGGTACAGGTCTAGTTTCAGGTCTAGGTACAGGTCTAGTTTCAGGTCTAGTTTCAGGTCTAGGTTCCGGTCTAGGTACAGGTCTAGTTTCAGGTCTAGGTACAGGTCTAGTTTCAGGTCTAGGTTCCGGTCTCGTCTAGGTCTAGGTACAGGTCTAGTTTCAGGTCTAGTTTCAGGTCTAGGTACAGGTCTAGGTACAGGTCTAGTTTCAGGTCTAGTTTCAGGTCTAGGTACAGGTCTAGTTTCAGGTCTAGTTTCAGGTCTAGGTACAGGTCTAGTTTCAGGTCTAGGTACAGATCTAGTTTTAGGTCTAGTTTCAGGTCTAGGTACAGGTCTCTGTCTAGGTCTAGGTACAGGTCTAGTTTCAGGTCTAGTTTCAGGTCTAGGTTCCGGTCTCGTCTAGGTCTAGGTACAGGTCTAGTTTCAGGTCTAGTTTCAGGTCTAGGTACAGGTCTCTGTCTAGGTCTAGGTACAGGTCTAGTTTCAGGTCTAGTTTCAGGTCTAGGTTCCGGTCTCGTCTAGGTCTAGGTACAGGTCTAGTTTCAGGTCTAGGTACAGGTCTAGGTACAGGTCTAGTTTCAGGTCTAGGTACAGGTCTAGTTTCAGGTCTAGTTTCAGGTCTAGGTACAGGTCTAGTTTCAGGTCTAGTTTCAGGTCTAGTTTCAGGTCTAGGTACAGGTCTAGTTTCAGGTCTAGTTTCAGGTCTAGGTACAGGTCTAGTTTCAGGTCTAGTTTCAGGTCTAGGTACAGGTCTAGTTTCAGGTCTAGTTTCAGGTCTAGGTACAGGTCTAGTTTCAGGTCTAGTTTCAGGTCTAGGTACAGGTCTAGTTTCAGGTCTAGTTTCAGGTCTAGGTACAGGTCTAGTTTCAGGTCTAGGTACAGGTCTAGTTTCAGGTCTAGTTTCAGGTCTAGGTACAGGTCTAGTTTCAGGTCTAGTTTCAGGTCTAGGTACAGGTCTAGTTTCAGGTCTAGTTTCAGGTCTAGGTACAGGTCTAGTTTCAGGTCTAGGTACAGGTCTAGTTTCAGGTCTAGTTTCAGGTCTAGGTACAGGTCTAGTTTCAGGTCTAGTTTCAGGTCTAGGTACAGGTCTAGTTTCAGGTCTAGGTACAGGTCTAGTTTCAGGTCTAGGTACAGGTCTAGTTTCAGGTCTAGGTACAGGTCTAGTTTCAGGTCTAGTTTCAGGTCTAGTTTCAGGTCTAGGTACAGGTCTAGTTTCAGGTCTAGGTACAGGTCTAGGTACAGGTCTAGTTTCAGGTCTAGGTACAGGTCTAGTTTCAGGTCTAGTTTCAGGTCTAGGTACAGGTCTAGTTTCAGGTCTAGTTTCAGGTCTAGGTACAGGTCTAGTTTCAGGTCTAGTTTCAGGTCTAGGTACAGGTCTAGTTTCAGGTCTAGGTACAGGTCTAGTTTCAGGTCTAGTTTCAGGTCTAGGTACAGGTCTAGTTTCAGGTCTAGTTTCAGGTCTAGGTACAGGTCTAGTTTCAGGTCTAGGTACAGGTCTAGTTTCAGGTCTAGTTTCAGGTCTAGGTACAGGTCTAGTTTCAGGTCTAGTTTCAGGTCTAGGTACAGGTCTAGTTTCAGGTCTAGGTACAGGTCTAGTTTCAGGTCTAGGTACAGGTCTAGTTTCAGGTCTAGTTTCAGGTCTAGTTTCAGGTCTAGGTACAGGTCTAGTTTCAGGTCTAGGTACAGGTCTAGTTTCAGGTCTAGTTTCAGGTCTAGGTACAGGTCTAGGTACAGGTCTAGTTTCAGGTCTAGTTTCAGGTCTAGTTTCAGGTCTAGGTACAGGTCTAGTTTCAGGTCTAGTTTCAGGTCTAGTTTCAGGTCTAGGTACAGGTCTAGTTTCAGGTCTAGGTACAGGTCTAGTTTCAGGTCTAGGTACAGGTCTAGTTTCAGGTCTAGTTTCAGGTCTAGGTACAGGTCTAGACCTTGTAAAAACTACATAATAAGTTCCAGTTTCGCCGCTATTTTTATTCTAAATGTGAAGTAGCAGCTCAACACCAGCATACTACTTCACTTTCTGCAGCAACTGAGGAGAGGAAAGATAGACCACCGAACACGGGAGGCGAAACAACGCGCGTCAAGTGAATAGAAATTTGTTTACATTGTCATTTTTCATCAGTTTAAAGCGGAATGAACTTTTATTCTGAGCTAAACAGTTATTAAAACTCCCGTGTAAACGTAACGAGTCTCAGGCTCAAACTAAAACCCTCGGTGAGCCAAAGTTTTGCTTTTAAAGCTGTAGCTTCAACAGTACAAGCTGCCCCACCTCCACCTGCTGGCTGGGCTCGGAACATGTTCCAGCTGTGGAGCATCTGGACGTATGTCAGACACAACCTGACCGGCTGATAACGAATCAATGTGGCTGCAGAGGAAGACAAACTCATTTCTATACTGAATTAAACCATTTACAAACTGAGCATGCTCTCTGCTCCCCACAGGATTACATAATGTTGTGTGGTCACATGACCACGCAGGATAAAAGTGTACGGTCCGATTTAAAGCTGACAGAGAGGCCTGAATTCTGACTTGTGGACCACAGCTCATCTCTGGAGATTACCTGGAGATAAGCTCCGTTCGGACGCTGAAGCACAAAATTCTGCCTCATGTGATGAGTTTGCTTCTGATGGAGGAGAGGAGGAAGCCTCGCACAGACGTGCTGTGGGAGTTTACAAACACATAAATCCTCCCCGGTTCCTTCTTTTAGCTGTGGGAAGGTTTTGGTTGTAAAGTTGTAAACATCCGTGCTGTTTCATGAGCTGAAAACATGAAAGTTATTATCATTCTGGAGATAAACTGGACCGAGCAGTCCAGCTGGTATCTGACGCTACGTCTGTCGGCAGAAACAATCACTTGGTTTATCTTGGCAGGACTTTGGGCTGTGGACAAACCTGAACCTTCACATCAACACGAAAACACTCTTTCTGGTGGTTTCAGTGTCTTTATCTGGTTCATTTCTGCAGCAGAGACAAAACTATGTGCACAATTATCAGGTGAGTAGCGTTATAACCGCCACCAACAGGGCTGCCGAGGTTGTGCTGGTGTTTGTCTGTCTGTTAGCAACTCTACACAAAAACTACTGCACAGATTTTCATTTTATTTTTCTAAGAACGGCTCTGACTTTGATTCCAATAAGTGTTGGGAGTGATCCAGATCAACATCTGGATGCAGGAATGTTGAGAAGGATTCTTTATCATTGTGATAAAGGACCAGTTTCACTATATACACAACTCCACAGTCAGAAAGCCCAGAGGAAGTTCACAACAGTTTCGACAAGATATCAAAGATAGATCTGGATCCTGGCAAACATGCAACAAACACCACAATATTGCCAAGACACAAGATTAACTATCAATACATCTAACTGTGTATCCAATCCACGGGACCAGAACATCGGCTGGAGGTCTGGGCTCTCAACAGTGCTCTTCTAGTTTTTTGTTATCAAACAGCAACGGCAGCTGTCAGGTAATCCAAACTGCTAAGAAAGCTCAAACTCTAATATTTCAGAACATTTAGGTGAGTTTCTAGTTGCCTTCGAAGGATTTCTGCATAATTTCTGTGCAATTATGAGCAGGCAGGCAGGCAATTACCTGAGGGCCCCAAGCTGGCCTGGGGCCCCGAGGCAACAAAATTATCATGAGTTGAATGTGACCTCAAACTGTGGAAAACACTTTCAAATTCTGTGATATTATGAGTTTAAATATCTCGGGGTCTTGTTCATGCCAGTCTGTTGTGGTGAAGAAGACTGGCATGACCGTCTCGATTTACCAGTCGATCTACGTTCCTACCCTCACCTATGGTCATGAGCTGTGGGTCGTGACCGAAAGAAGGAGATCTCGTATACAGGAGGCTGAAATGAGTTTCCTCCGCAGGGTGGCCGGGCTCTCCCTTAGAGATAGGGTGAGGAGCTCGGTCATCCGGGAGGAGATCAGAGTAGAGCCGCTGCTCCTCCGCATCGAGAGGAACCAGCTGAGGTGGCTCGGGCATCTGGTCAGGATGCCTCCTGGACCTCCCTGGTGAGGTGTTCCAGGCACGTCCCTCTGGGAGGAGACCCCGGGGAAGACCCAGGACACGCTGGAGGGATTATATCTCTCGGCTGGCCTGGGAACGCCTCGGGATCCCCCCCGCAGAGTTGGCAAATGTGTCTGGGGAGAGGGAAGTCTGGGCTTCCCTGCTTAAGCTTGTTACATACTCCACGAGAAGCATGAACTGAGTTCTTGTTCTCGACGCTGCAAGAACAAGAAAAAACGTCTTGTTTGTCAGTTCCATACATCCTCCACGAGAAGCACGTCCGCAGTGGGGAGGGATCACTGCGGGGGGCAATGTTGGATGATGGATGGATGGATGGATGGATGATGGATGGATGGATGGATGGATGGATGGATGGATGGATGGATGATGGATGGATGGATGGATGGATGGATGGATGATGGATGGATGGATGGATGATGGATGGATGGATGGATGATGGATGGATGGATGGATGGATGGATGGATGGATGGATGATGGATGGATGGATGGATGGATGATGGATGGATGGATGGATGGATGGATGGATGGATGGATGGATGATGGATGGATGGATGGATGGATGGATGATGGATGGATGGATGGATGGATGGATGATGGATGGATGGATGGATGGATGGATGATGGATGGATGGATGGATGATGGATGGATGGATGATGGATGGATGGATGATGGATGGATGATGGATGGATGGATGGATGGATGGATGATGGATGGATGGATGGATGATGGATGGATGGATGGATGGATGGATGGATGGATGATGGATGGATGGATGGATGGATGGATGGATGGATGGATGGATGGATGATGGATGGATGGATGGATGGATGGATGGATGATGGATGGATGGATGGATGATGGATGGATGGATGGATGGATGGATGATGGATGGATGGATGGATGGATGGATGATGGATGGATGGATGGATGATGGATGGATGGATGGATGGATGGATGGATGGATGGATGGATGATGGATGGATGGATGGATGGATGGATGGATGGATGGATGATGGATGGATGGATGATGGATGGATGGATGGATGATGGATGGATGGATGGATGGATGGATGATGGATGGATGGATGGATGGATGGATGATGGATGGATGGATGGATGATGGATGGATGGATGATGGATGGATGGATGATGGATGGATGATGGATGGATGGATGGATGGATGGATGATGGATGGATGGATGGATGATGATGAGGTGAGAGAAAAAAAGAATGGGAAAAAAAATCAATGTTTATGTCAGAATGTTGGGATCTTTTTTCCTGACAGCCAAGGCCTGAGAGAAACACATTGTTGATCTGTGTCTTTTTTAAATGAAATTCTGTGACATTCAATTTCTGTTTCCTTCTTTTCTTTTGGTTTTAGACTCACATAACTATTGATCCATCCATGTGAAATCACTTTAGAATACATGTAATTAGGAATGCACCGATACCAATACCAGTATCAAGCGTGTGTACTCGTACTTGGTATTAATAACAGTGTCCCGATACCACACTAGTCAAGCTAGCGCGGATGTGATTGATGCTTCGGACGTGTTTTAAAAGAAATAAATGCCTTGAATGTTAAAATGTGACATTTTTTGTTCCACTAAAACAGTGACACTCACTGTAAATTCGTTCCCACGCTATGTATCCTGCTACGTTGCCAAATCAGTAACGTTCAGCTTTTTAGCAAGGAATGGTTATCCTAAATATTGCACGGAGTAATGGCATTCTTATGCAACAGTATATGGTGAAAATACAATAATGCCTCCAGAATGTGGGTGTTTCTTTTTCAACATATATATGGATGTGCAATGAAGGATGGGTCATTTATCACAACCTAATGAAATCTTACACAGTTATAACAGCAATAATAACCATAGTCACAATAATGTTCACATAAACAGGTTTGGTATCTGCAAATATCGGTATCTGCAGATATTCAAATTTCAGATATCGGTATCGGATCTGAACTCCCAAAAAGTGGAAAGGTACATCCCTACATATTATGATTGCCCAAGTTGTCCTGAAAAAAAAGATGTTTATTACTTGACAGTGCATAAAATGTTTGAGATTATACAATGGTTGAGATTATACATGCATTAATAGACAGAGAGGTCAGGCGGACAATAAATAGCTTGGTGTTTGAAGGGTTAATGTCGTATGAGGAAGCTTTAGCAATTATCAGCTAAAGACTGACAGCCAGACAAACAGCAGCCAGGAGGACATTTCTGGAAACACAGACTGATTTTTCTGCCAACAGAATTTTTAAATGCTGCCTGAATCTCCTAAACAAAAAGCACTGTGGGAAAACTGAGGTGGAGAAAATCTCACAGGATCTGTGGATTGGCAGCAAGGAGATTAGAGAGTCCAGGATGTTCTGCTCCTGAGACAATCACATGTATAATAACAGACCACTCTGAGACACAACACCACCTGCTGTAATGGCACAACAGTTCAAGGTTCACACAACATCTTCCTTCATACTAAATCCAGTTCAAAGGCAGAGAAATGTCGAGCCGTTCTTAGTTACAGCTAGCTGACTGTACAAACACCGACACGTAGTTCCTCTAGGTTACTATTTAAATATGTTGAACTTCATTTTGTTTGGCTGCTCCCTCTTCATCACCTCTAAATTGTGACTTTTAAAGTGTTCAATATTGTACTTATACAGCTCTCTAAAAAAAAGTATTATAATATTCAGCGCCACATATTCCAGTTCAACATGTGCTTGTACTTTAACATCTGTTTTGAAGAAACATTTAACTTTAACCATAAGAATAATTAAATTATTATTATCTGACAGTTAAAGAAGCAAAGATCAGTGTTTCAAGCTAATGCATTAGATGTTAATGTTAGCATGAGAATCCTAATGAGTTTGGGTGAGTGAGGAGCTAATTTTGTCCTTAGAAGCTAAATTTAGCATTCAAGGCTAATGTAACCGCTAGACACTAATCTTAACATTAGAAGAGAATGTTAGCATTATATGCTAATATTAGTATTAGCACCCTAATGTTAGTTTAAGGGATTTAATGTTAATTTTAGAAGCTAATGTTTGGTTTGAAATACTCATGTTGGTATGAGGAGCTAATTTTAGCGTCAGACTGTAATGTCAGCATTAGAGCCAAATGCTCATGCTGAAAGATAATGTTAGCGTTAGGAGCTAATCTTCACATTAAAATCCTTATGTTAGCATTACATGCTTATCTCAGTGTTAGAATTCCCCAGGATAAAAATTAGAATCCTACTTTTGTATGAAAAAGATTGAAAAGACAAGAGGAAATACATCCATGGCAGAACAAATCATGGATATACAAATGTTCTAATTTAGCTAAATGAACAAGCTGGTTAATGAAGTGATTAGAGAGCCAGCTGATGATGACTGTAGATATGTGGTCAGTATAATCATGACAGCCACAAAATAC
This sequence comes from Telmatherina bonti, assembly GCF_933228915.1. NCBI lineage: Eukaryota > Metazoa > Chordata > Actinopteri > Atheriniformes > Telmatherinidae > Telmatherina > Telmatherina bonti. The sequence continues at coordinate 35,141,380 of NC_136614.1, read as the reverse complement.
CTTCCTGTTTGTATGTGTTCTTATCCATTTGTAATACATTTCCAACTGCAGATAGACAGGCAGGAAACAGCACATGACGTATCATCTCTAGGAAACAACATCTGTGAATACAACCAGGTCAGAAACAGAAACAGCTCTGTGCTGTAGTGAGCTGTAGCTGCTGTGTGTCTATAAAGGGAAATTGGAGCAGTGAAGCTAATAAAGCTGCTCACCAGATCCCTGTGGAGAACCCAGTTGGCATGGAGGTAATGGATCCCATCCAGAATCTGATACAGCAGAGACTTCACCATCCCTCGAGGCAGCTGCATGGGCTTCTTGTTGGCCTTGGAGGCACGGTGGAACTTGATGATGTGCTTAAAAAAGATAAAACCTTTTGGTCACGCTTTTCTTTTACAACTTAAATGGTGGTGATGATACAACCCTCTTCCGGTGGTAGGTGAACCATACTGACAACAGCAGGCTGATTAATGAGTTCAGTGTCTGCAGTACTGCAGAGAAACTCACCCAAAGGTCATGTTCAGCGTAGTCGAACAGGAGCCACACCTTTCTGTCGCTGTGGGACAGAAACACTTTCTGAAGGGCGATCACATTCGGATGCTTTAGTTCCCGTAGAAGCTGGAAGACACACAGAGGATATTATTATTATTATGTTACTGATGTAACTACATCAGATTAGCATATAGAAAGAAGATAAAGGTTCTGCAGAGAAAAAAAAATGGATAAGCATCCCAAAATGGATGGATGAATGGATGGATTGGTGGATGGATGGATGGATGGTTGGAGGGGTGAATGGATAGATGGGTTGGTGGATGGATGGATGGATGGTTGTGGGGGTGAATGGGTAGATGGGTTGATGGGTTGATGGATGGATGGTTGTGGGGGTGAATGGGTAGGTGGGTTGATGGGTTGATGGATGGATGGTTGGATGGATGGATGGATGGTTGGGGGGGTGAATCGGTAGGTGGGTTGGTGGATGGGTGGTTGTGGGGGTGAATGGATAGATGGGTTGGTGGGTGGATGGTTGGGGGAGTGAATGGGTAGGTGGGTTGGTGGATGGGTGGTTGTGGGGGTGAATGGATAGATGGGTTGGTGGGTGGATGGTTGGGGGGGTGAATGGGTAGGTGGGTTGGTGGATGGGTGGTTGTGGGGGTGAATGGATAGATGGGTTGGTGGATGGATGGTTGGGGGGGTGAATGGGTAGGTGGGTTGGTGGATGGGTGGTTGTGGGGGTGAATGGATAGATGGGTTGGTGGATGGATGGTTGGGGGGGGTGAATGGGTAGGTGGGTTGGAGGATGGATGGTTGGGGGGGTGAATCGGTAGGTGGGTTGGTGGATGGGTGGTTGGGGGGGTGAATGGATAGATGGGTTGGTGGATGGATGGTTGGGGGGGTGAATCGGTAGGTGGGTTGGTGGATGGATGGTTGTGGGGGTGAATGGGTAGGTGGGTTGGTGGATGGATGGTTGGGGGGGTGAATCGGTAGGTGGGTTGGTGGATGGATGGTTGGGGGGGTGAATGGGTAGGTGGGTTGGTGGATGGATGGTTGGGGGGGTGAATCGGTAGGTGGGTTGGTGGATGGGTGGTTGTGGGGGTGAATGGATAGATGGGTTGGTGGATGGATGGTTGGGGGGGTGAATCGGTAGGTGGGTTGGTGGATGGATGGTTGTGGGGGTGAATGGGTAGGTGGGTTGGTGGATGGATGGTTGGGGGGGTGAATCGGTAGGTGGGTTGGTGGATGGATGGTTGGGGGGGTGAATGGGTAGGTGGGTTGGTGGATGGGTGGTTGTGGGGGTGAATGGATAGATGGGTTGGTGGGTGGATGGTTGGGGGGGTGAATGGGTAGGTGGGTTGGTGGATGGGTGGTTGTGGGGGTGAATGGATAGATGGGTTGGTGGATGGATGGTTGGGGGGGTGAATGGGTAGGTGGGTTGGTGGATGGGTGGTTGTGGGGGTGAATGGATAGATGGGTTGGTGGATGGATGGTTGGGGGGGTGAATGGGTAGGTGGGTTGGTGGATGGATGGTTGGGGGGGTGAATGGGTAGGTGGGTTGGTGGATGGATGGTTGGGGGGGTGAATCGGTAGGTGGGTTGGTGGATGGATGGTTGTGGGGGTGAATGGATAGATGGGTTGGTGGATGGATGGTTGGGGGGGTGAATGGGTAGGTGGGTTGGTGGATGGGTGGTTGTGGGGGTGAATAGATAGATGGGTTGGTGGATGGATGGTTGGGGGGGTGAATCGGTAGGTGGGTTGGTGGATGGATGGTTGGGGGGGTGAATGGGTAGGTGGGTTGGTGGATGGATGGTTGGGGGGGTGAATCGGTAGGTGGGTTGGTGGATGGATGGTTGTGGGGGTGAATGGGTAGGTGGGTTGGTGGATGGATGGTTGGGGGGGTGAATCGGTAGGTGGGTTGGTGGATGGATGGTTGGGGGGGTGAATGGATAGATGGGTTGGTGGATGGATGGTTGGGGGGGTGAATGGGTAGGTGGGTTGGTGGATGGATGGTTGGGGGGGTGAATGGGTAGGTGGGTTGGTGGATGGATGGTTGTGGGGGTGAATGGGTAGATGGGTGGGTGGATGGATTACTCAGTAACTGGGAGGTTTCTAAACTCGTGAAGTAGTTACAATCTTTTCTTAAATCTCTTCTTAGTGTTCCAGTCGGGACTAAAAGCCTTCGCAGCACTGAAACTATTCCTTCAGAGGTTTTACGAGCAACTTTCAGGTCTTAGTCCTGCAGATCTTTATGCTCACTTCAGATGTTTTGTTGTTTGTTTTTCATGTGGTTGCTGGAACTATAATTTAATGTAACCTTTATCAGACTTCAGTATGAGCGGTCAACATCCATCAAGTGCTGCTCATGCACAGAGGAAGACTTAACATCACACATCGTGCTTCAGATGTTCTGACTTATGTCAGATGTGCTGTTCAGACTCTCAGAACATATCAGATATGGGTCACTTTTGCCGGCAGTGTGATAATGTTAATGGACTGCATCAACCTATTCTAGTTTAACCACTCAAAGACATTTACCACATTCAGCCACTCACGCAGCACTTCTACGGATCTATGCGAAATGCTTTGAGGGCGCATTCAAACTGGTGGACTCTGGTTTGCTATAAAACAAACCCAGGTCCACTTTCATGGATGGTGCGGTTCATTTGGAGCTTAATGAATGCTCATTAAGTTCAACCAGAAGACATAAACTCTGGTCCTCTTGATAACTGGAGGTCTCCTGGTTTGGTTTTCTTTCATTGTGAAAGCAAATATAAAGAAGAGAAGACAGGAACTGATGTAGATCAGCATGGTGGACACCTAGCTGCCTTTCCTGCTGCTCAGATTCTGGTGAAACTGGATCAGGTTTGGACACATAGAAACCATACTGCAGAAATGGATTGTTACTCTACAGTTTATTTGTGACCCAGCCTGTGGTCAGGTCAGCTGTGATGGAGTGGCTACCTGTCCAGGTGTACCTGCCTCTCGTCTGGTGATTGCTGGGATAGACTCCAGTTTTAATGCAACCCTGAAATGTGGTAAGTGGTAAAAAAAAAAAAAATGCAGTGAACGAGTTTCAATGATCTGGATTCCCTTCTTCCTGGTCAGTGGTAGTTTCAGCGAGTATCACCTCCTAGTGAGCAGTTGATGTAACTATGTGACGTTGTCCAGGTGGTTCAGTTCGCTTCAGTAAAGTTCAGCGTGAAAACACATTAAACCAAAGAAAAGTGGGACCAGGATAGTCCGGGGGTCTCAGATTGATATTCTGACCCCTTCCCCAATCGAACTGAGATCCCTCGGCTATACTGGTGCGAAAAAATCCTTACTGAACATCTGGATGCAACATGGGTAAGTCAAGCCTTCGGTTGGTAGACAACTGCTCTTCCTCCTGAGTTAACCTGTGGAATCCAGCAGCAAGCAGTAACTACAGCTAAACCATGGCTGGCTTTGGGGATGGATGAGGTTTGGCCTCAGCTCTTAAAGGCCCTGGATGTTGTTGACTTGTTGGACATGTCTGTTGCCCCTTTTCCATTTGTACCTACTCTGCTCTACTCTATCCGACCGGTTCTACTCTACCGGTTTTCTGTTATAGTTCGGGACCCTCTAATGTGGGAAGGGTAACTGGAGGAAGGCGGATCAAATGTCCTGTTATGTCATTTCTATACAACACAAACACAACAATGGAGGACATTGATGTGACGGTGTATGCGCTGCTCGGTCTGCAGTTTTTTCTGGAATTCAGTCTACAAGAAAAAATCAAGAGAAGGTTGGGCGCGACGAGAAGAAACGCTCTGGAAAAGTCGAGGAGAATTTAGGAACCATTAGAGACGAGGATACGACAAAACACTACCACTGAATGTAAGTTAATGGTAGCTAATGCCACCTTGTGTACAATGTCATGGCTGAAAGTTTTCAGATTGTTCTATTAAAATTACTTCTGGAAACTGCCAGGGAAAGGGAAGCTGGCCTCTGAAAAGACTGACGTCCCGCAGCAGAACCTGAGCTGGTAGTTATCCGTTGTCCAGAGAGGAAGATGGCAGAAATGTAGAACATGCAGTGATGGAGCTTGTTGAGAAAACATTTAACATATTCTTTCTGTCTTCTCGTGTCTGTATTCAACCGCAAACAGGGACAATAAATCATACCTTGTGCAGATATTTCTACTTCTATTGTCACGTTAAATGAAAACAATTTTTTTTTAAAAACCTGCAAAGCTAATTCTGGTGTTTTGATGATATGTTTACTGATTTACACCACATTTAGCTGTTTTCTCACCATTTGTTGATGTATTTTTCTGTGTTTGGATCTAAAACAGCATCTTATCAACATAAAAAATCATCTTTTTTTGCCGCAACGTTGTCCAGAGTTCAGTAGATCTGAGGAGTGTTTCTTTTCTTCCCTTAAAACATGACATAAAATCACAACCACATAACATTCATTGGATCATATATGACGTCAAAAATGTATGCAAAAATGCATACAATCCAAACTGGGGAAGGGGTCTGGTGTCTGGAAGCAGACACCACCGTGACCGAAGCTGCAGAGAGTAGGTACTGGTGTCGGTTCTGAAGCTGTCGCAGTGACAGAAACTGCAGACCTTTGACAGACTTCCAGTCCTTTGGTTGGACAGCTACCAAGTGACATCCCTTAATCGGCCTGTAGACGACACCATTTCAGCCCGACTCTCCTGGCTTGGACCGTCGATGGAGTAGGTACCATCATGTATCTATTCGGATTTAAATCTCCAAGTGGAAACAGCCAGAAGTTCTGCAGAGTCCAGTAAGGTCGGGTATAGGAGGTACAAGTGGAAGATGGGCATATGAAATGGTGTTTGGGATTGGAGACTGTCCCAGACCAGCAGCCCAGAGTTCACTGATGGTCTTAACATGCGGAGCCTTATGGATGAAAGAGCAGGAAATGGGACGATATTACGGAGTGGAAAGACATTACAGAGGCAGAAGCATGTCACATCACTAATTCCTGTCCTGACGGTGGAACAGGAGGGCTACGTGCAGCAGATAAAAACCCAAGACTTCAGCTTCAAAGCCACGTTTTTCTTCTCATAATTATTCCAAATTCTGTCAGAAAATGTACTGAGAAAGAGAAGCACACTACTCAGCTGGAGAGGACGTCTTCATCGTCTTTTTGTTTTTCCTTTACAGCCAAAAGAAAATGGAGATCGCCCCGCGATGGACTGGCAGTCTGTCCAGGGTGTGCCATGCCTCCCGCCTCATCACTGCTGGGTTTGACTCCAGCTTTCCTGCAACCCTTAATTGGACTAAGCGGTTGAGAAAATGAATGAATGAATATGGAGCTGTGGTCTTCTTGGCCTGACGGCAGTATCTGGTGCTGTATTACAGACAGAGGTGGAAATTCCTGGTCCAGAACGTAAAAGTCCAGTTCGGCAGCTGTTCCCACCAGTCACCAAACCAGCTGAATTTAATGAGCAGACTTTATTTACCAGGTAGACGAGCCTGTTAGTGAAAATACCTGTTCTAAATGTACAGGTAGACCCATAAACGTGGCAGGACTTCTACTTTCTGGACCAGGAGTTGCCACCTCTGGTTGAAGACCATTCGGCCCTGCACACTCAGAGCGACAGTGACGGCCTGAGTCACGTTGGATGAAGTTTGTGACAGATTCTGTTCATGACAACAGCTTATAGGTCGGTTTGGGAAAGCATCTTTCCTCTGACGATGTTGCACTGTTGGCTTCACAGAACGGAGGGGCTGAGGCAGTGAAAGGGTGAGTCTGAAGCTGCTACGAGTCTGAGACCATTTTCCTCGGGTGGAAAACTGCTGGTATCCCAGCGGATTGCACAAGATTGTTGCCCCTGCAACCTACCCTGGGATAAGTGTCAGAAAATGGCCATCCTGATTTCTGTGCATACCATTCTTTCCCTATCTTTGGATTCATTGATTCATTGAGTCACTTTGCACTATGCTGTCTGGACAATAATCAATCGTGGCCTTTAGACAGGCCTCCATATCCGCAGGGTGTTTCGGTCAGGAGGGACAGGACTGGAAGCAGAATGTGAATCCCACCTTCTGGATGAATAATTTATCAGGATGAGCTGCCATGACTGTATTTTACTGTAAGTACAAAGTGAACTCTGAGATGATGCTGGTGAACTTTGAAAGTTTCCTCTGGTTGTAACTGAGCTCCACTTTAACCATCTACTATATCTGAGGAACTTAATTAAACTCTTATCACAACATCCTTCATTGTGACTGGCTGGGCAGCCCTGCTTTAGATGATATGGAAGGAGGATAAAGGGTGAGGGGAAGTGAAAAGAAAGATGGTTGTAGTGCTGAGACAACTTCTTGACGTGTCCTGCAGACTAAAGAGGAGAGGGAGCATCCAGCCTGTTATCAGCCTGCATCTCTGATGGGATGGGGTTGCATTAGTGCCGATGGCGTGGGCAGCTTCCACATCTGGGAAGCTCCATCAATGCTGAAACATCTGCTCCCATCCAGACAACGTCTCTTTCAGGGAAGACCTTCCACCATGCTGGACCGCATCCTGATGGTGGAACAGGAGAACTGGTCTGCTGCAGTCCAGTTCCACCAGTACAAACCAGGATCCAGGACTGTGGAGCAGCTGGGATCCTGCATCAGACTAGAACGGGATAACTGCTCTCCTCACTTCCCAGATTTTTACAGACAGATGTTAAAGGAAGAGGAGATGCTAACGATGCTAAACATGCTAACGTGTCGCTGCATCAGATTCACAATCCGCTCATATTTCCCACTAAAATGTCTCAGTTCCATCATCTGATCTGTTGTTTATCTGGTAATACTGGGAATAAAATATGAGTTGATGGGATTTGGACATCATTGGATGCTGTTTTTATTCATTTTCATACAGTCCTAACATCTTTGGGATCTGGTATTAAATCAGAATCAGAATCAGAATCAGAATCAGAATAAATTTTATTGCCATTGTCAGTGAGTTACAAAATTCACAAACTAACTTGCTTCGATGCTAATGTGCAACATATAACATTAATAAAGTAATAGTATAAAAGAAAGAATATTAGTTATGATAAAAAATACTTTAAAAATGTAATATAAAATAAAAGGGCATACAAAGGAAATAAGCTGCCGAAGAAAGTACATCCTCTGCTGGGCCTTTTTGATCAGGGAGCTGATGGACGGCCCCCACTTCAGGTCCTGTGTGATGGTGGTGCCGAGGAAGCGGATGGAGTCCACAGTGGTGATGGGGGAGTCTGTCAGGACGGGGGGGGGGGAGCTGTGACTTTCCTGAAGTCCACGATCATCTCCACTGTCTTCTGAGCGTTGAGCTCCAGGTTGTTGCTGCTGCACCAGGACACCAGCCGGTCTACCTCCCTCCTGTAGACAGACTCATCACCGTCAGAGATGAGCCCGATGAGGGTGGTATCATCCGCAAACTTGATCAGTTTAACAGAGTCATGGCTGGAGGTGCAGCAGTTGGTGTAAGGGAGAAGAGAAGGGGAGAAAGTACACAGCCCTGTGGAGATCCTGTGCTGATAGTCCGAGTAGTGGAGACATTCTTCCCCAGCCGCACGCTCTGCCTCCGGTCCGTCAGGAAGTCAGTGATCCACCTGCAGGTAGAGTCGGGCACGTTGAGCTGGGAGAGCTTGTCCTGGAGCAGAGCAGGGAGGATGGTGTTGAATGCAGAGCTGAAGTCCACAAACAGGATCCTAGCGTAGGTTCCCGGGGAGTCCAGGTGCTGCAGGATGAAGTGAAGGGCTAGGTTGATGGCATCGTCTACAGACCTGTTGGCTCTGTAGGCGAACTGCAGAGGGTCCAGGAGGGGGGAGGTGAAGGACTTGAGATGAGGGAGGACCAGGCGCTCAAATGACTTCATGACTACAGACGTCAACGCCACAGGCCTGTAGTCATTAAGTCCAGTGATACGGGGCTTCTTGGGGACAGGGACGATGGTGGACAGCTTGAAGCAGGCTGGAACATGGCAGGACTCCAGGGAGATGTTAAAAATGTCCGTGAAGACCGGAGACAGTTCGCCTGCACAGTGTCTCAGGGTGGCGGGGGAGACACCATCTGGGCCCGGAGCTTTCCGTGGGTTTTGCTTACGGAAAAGCTTGAGCACATCCTCTTCTGTCACCGAGAAGGCAGTGGAGGGGGAGGGGTGGTCAGAGGGGATTGTACTATCCACAGTGGTGAAGGTGGTGGGGGAGGGGTGTGGCTCCGGAGTGGCTGAAGAGACTTGTGCAGTGAGGGGGGTGGAGGAGGGGTGTGAAACTTCAAACCTGGCATAAAAGGTGTTAAGATTTTCAGCCAGTTGTAAGTCATCAGCAGCAAGTTGGGCTCTAGGCTTGTAGTTTGTGATTTGCCTGAGCCCTCTCCAGACAGAGACGGTGTCATTGTCAGAGAACTGCTCCTTCAGACGTTTGTTGTACCGAGATCTCGCCTGCTCCACCTCTCTTGAGAACTGGTACTTAGCGCCCTTGTAGCTCTCTCTATCATTGGCTCTGTAGGCTGCTTCTTTCTCCCTCCTCAGCTGTCTCAGTCTGGGCGTGAACCAGGGCTTGTCATTGTTAAAAGTAACCCTGGTTTTTGTTGGAATAATGCTGTCCTCACAGAATTGTATGTATGACGTCACACTCTGACATGGTACAAATGATCTCAGCCAATGAGGCCAAAGTGTTAAGTTGTGTTTGCATGTGTTGACAGAAAGAGGGGCGTGATGCTGGAGGAGGAACAGAGGGGCTTAGACGAAAAATGAAATGAGAATCGGGTGAAAAACAGGTCCGACCTCAACCCAGAGATGAGGCTGAAGACACACTAACAAAGAAAACCTTATTTATCTATTACTTTGAGTGTTTAAATCCTCAGATAAAGCTGCATGTTGACCCCGTGACGTGCGTTTCACACAGGACGGAGGCAGAACTGAGTAACCGCATCCCATCAGCTGGTGAAAAACCTCGTAGCTTTAAAAGCAGGTCAGAGGAAAAGCTCTGGTTTCAGACAGTCCACTGGCACGCCATCATGTAAGGCGTCGCCACTGCAAACCTGATGCGGCTCCTTCGGAGAGGAAGACAATGGCGCTGTCTTCCTGTTTAAGTTATCAATAAGAGCTAAAAACTACAAAACACCACCAATCAATTTCATCAACACGAGGAGCACCGATGTTTTTACCACTCTCAGATCATAATTCACTCAATTCAGCATCATAAAAAATCTCATTAAACATTTTGAATGTACCTTAAAAAAAAAACAAAAATCATACTTTTTTATTGTTTGTTTTGTTAGAAATGTTGAGTGGAGAAGACGACTGTGAATAATACAAAAAAAAAAAAACTTTAAAAATTTGATTTTTTTCCTAAACTTTATAACAGACATGTTTGACATACAACATAGCAGGAGGGTTAAATCTGATTTTCTATTTTTACAGAGGAAGGCGGCTTTGCTCAGCAGGAGCGTTTAGACAAAAATCACTTTGACCACGATTAAACCCACATTCCTCCCAAACAGAACACGGAAGCACAACATGGGTCGGCCCGCCTCCAGCCATGAGAGGGGGTCTTCAGACATGCAAACAGATGAGCGCTCCTGCTCCTGCCTCTGAGCAGGTCTACATCACATTTACGTCCTCTGGAACGCAAATGACGTTTTTCCCCTTTCAGCTCATTTTTCCTCAGTTTCTGGTCAAGTTTCCACATCCTGCGTGGAAAATGGTCTCTAGAGGAACCTTGACGTTCTTATTTCAGTTTGTCTTAAAGGTCAAAAGAACAGATTTACTGCCGTTCCAGGTGATCAGAGGAGAACAAGTCCTCTACCAATCTGAGGCTAAAATGGACCAGAGATGATCTTAACCCTTTCATGCCCACCTGATGACATGATGTCACTGTTTTTACGGATGAACAAACACATGAAAAGAGTTGTTTTTTATAACAGGCATTATGCGGATTAGGATTTTATCTAAATTCAAAAATCTTTATTTTAAACTACTTTAGTACATTTAGGACTTATCTAATAAAAACTACATGGTATTATGCATGGAAATGTACATTTAAGGGGTATAAGTGACCTGAATAATGACATATTTGGTTATTATGATAAGGACTGGAGTTGATTAAGATGATAAAGATTTTATATGATTATTATGGGAAAGATTTTTTAGCCTTAATAACCTAATAACATAATAATATAATATAAATCTTACCAAAGCAACAATGAATCAAAATACATTTAGTTACTTTTCTTTAGTAAATCAACAATGATCCTTAAATAACACCCGGTAAAATCTAGTATAACATCATTTATAGCAACCAGAAGTGTGTAGAAATAACACACAGATCAGCAGCGACCAAGCCTTTTCTCATCTGCACATCATTCTCTCATGTCTAAAACACACACACACACACTGTTTCCATGTTCACATACTTCTTCCTGCTACTATCTACCTGCTGTCCTCGTTAAAGCATGAAAAAGTGATATATAATGGCGTTATCGTGGATTATTGTGGATTTAACAGGGAGAATAAACACTACAGGTTGTGGAAAGGTCTGGAAATCTTGTCCTAAACCCATCATGATTCCTCCCACAGAGTTATGCACCACCAGGGTTCAGTAGAGGCTGATAATGGGGATGAGTTAGCACACGGAGGGGGGGGGGTCTGGCGGAGTTTTAAGGGTTAAAACCAAGACAGCAACAAATATTAACACGAACAACTGGTGCTGGTTCTGAAGTTTACTGGAAACATACCCCTCTGTTGGTTCGTCATGGGAACGGTGTGACATGATGCGGGATCCAGAAACCAGAGTCACATTTTACCGTGTTTAAGGGGGCTTAATGGTTTGACTGGGAAAGCACACACACGGTGGCATGGTTACATATACGAGACAAAACCATAAATACGACAAACGATGGAGTTGATTTGCTGAGTTGTTCTCCCACATGGCGACAGAAACATCTCCCTGCTCGGCCGGCTTCCAGCAGCGGAGCTGCTTTACACCATCACACTGCTGGTGGGACAACACAGAAAACCAGTAAAACCAAGTCCTGCTGCAGCTAGAATCCGGCCTCAGTCAGGGAACGCTGGCCGGGAACGGTTTCCATGCTGAGGACTTTCATGCACGATTAGGCAAAGTGCGTTTACAGCTTAGTGCGTGCGGATGCACGGACCAGCAGGCTTCTCTTCGCTCTAACAAGCTTCCTGCTAATAAATCTTATTATTTGTTAGATGAGCAGCAGTAAAAGCTGGAAATCTGAGTTCTTTCTTTACAAAGTCTTTATCAGTCCCAGAAAATATTATCTTATCACACAGTTGGAGTTCCAACGTCCAATAGGACTTCCGTCAGGCAGTGTGGTGACATAACCTGCATGCAGCTGCAGGGTCCTGAGTCAATCACGTCCACCCATGTCCTCCTCTAATACAGAATGTCCATTTTCTACATGGCTGGCTGTAATGCAGCGCTGCAGGACAACCGGAGACCATCCCAGGCATCAGCAGGCGAGAGGCAGATTCCACCTGCAGTCTCATCGCTGGGAGCGTTTGACTGAAACACACCTGTTAAGACAACATCTCCTTTTGCAGGAAATACAGTCACGTTTAACACAAACGTCTCCGTCGCAAACACACAATCAGGAGTTCAGCAGCAAACGTCAGTAAAACGCGTCACCGATGCGGTCAAACCAAAACCCTCTAAACCAGGAAGGTTCCACGCTCAGCTGGTCTCCAGCGGCTCGGAGCTGTAAAATAACGGCGTAATAACAGATTAATAAGGAAAACTACACCTTTTCTACTCTGCTTAAGTAGCTCCTCCATGGACACAGTCCTGCAGGTTTTCAATGCTTTCCTGCTCCAACGCACCTGATAAAATGAACTGTGCTGAAGTTCACAGGCTGGTGGATCCGTTTCACTTGATTCAGCTGTGTTGAAGCAGGAATACATGGAAACCTGCAGGACAGCAATGACTGACTGCACGACCTGCTTTACATCCTTTTATATAAACTTATAGAAAATACTCGGAACGATCTGAATACGGAAGTATGTGGACACATTTCAGACGGAGGTTTTCCTTCCTGGTTCTGGTTCTGGTTCTGATGGAGGTTTTCCTTCCTGGTTCTGGTTCTGATGGAGGTTTTCCTTCCTGGTTCTGGTTCTGATGGAGGTTTTCCTTCCTGGTTCTGGTCCTGATGGAGGTTTTCCTTCCTGGTTCTGGTTCTGGTTCTGATGGAGGTTTTCCTTCCTGGTTCTGGTCCTGATGGAGGTTTTCCTTCCTGGTTCTGGTTCTGATGGAGGTTTTCCTTCCTGGTTCTGGTCCTGATGGAGGTTTTCCTTCCTGGTTCTGATCCTGATGGAGGTTTTCCTTCCTGGTTCTGGTCCTGATGGAGGTTTTCCTTCCTGGTTCTGATCCTGATGGAGGTTTTCCTTCCTGGTTCTGGTCCTGATGGAGGTTTTCCTTCCTGGTTCTGGTCCTGATGGAGGTTTTCCTTCATGGTTCTGGTCCTGATGGAGGTTTTCCTTCCTGGTTCTGGTCCTGATGGAGGTTTTCCTTCCTGGTTCTGGTCCTGATGGAGGTTTTTCTTCATGGTTCTGGTCCTGATGGAGGTTTTCCTTCCTGGTTCTGGTCCTGATGGAGGTTTTTCTTCATGGTTCTGGATCTGATGGAGGTTTTCCTTCCTGGTTCTGGTCCTGATGGAGGTTTTCCTTCATGGTTCTGGTCCTGATGGAGGTTTTCCTTCCTGGTTCTGGTCCTGATGGAGGTTTTTCTTCATGGTTCTGGATCTGATGGAGGTTTTCCTTCCTGGTTCTGGTCCTGATGGAGGTTTTCCTTCCTGGTTCTGGTCCTGATGGAGGTTTTTCTTCATGGTTCTGGATCTGATGGAGGTTTTCCTTCCTGGTTCTGGATCTGATGGAGGTTTTCCTTCCTGGTTCTGGTCCTGATGGAGGTTTTCCTTCATGGTTCTGGTCCTGATGGAGGTTTTCCTTCATGGTTCTGGTCCTGATGGAGGTTTTCCTTCATGGTTCTGGTCCTGATGGAGGTTTTCCTTCCTGGTTCTGCTCCTGATGGAGGTTTTTCTTCATGGTTCTGGTCTTGATGGAGGTTTTAGCTCGTTCATTATTATTTATTATTTATTATTGAACTGGTTTATATTAACACAGTTATAATAAAAGGACTAATGTGGCTCATTAGACGGATTGTGTAATAAATTATAATTTTATTATATATTTGGATTAAACCTGTAAGAGACTTGAACCAACTGTTGTGAATGATGCTATATAAATAAAGCTGAACCGTACTTTATCAATCAATCGACAAATTATTGTTATTATTATTAAGAACTGAGTTTAATTTTTGTTTTATTTACTGTTTTTTTATGATAACCATCATCAGATTGGAGACTGTGGTAATAAGACATGGCTGTCAGGTTTATCAGATTTGGAGTCTGGATCTCGTGTCAGAACTCCTCCCTTTGACAGAAAGCTAAATATCAGCTGTCATTTGTTACCTAGCAACCGTGTGGCGGAGCTCTCCTCCACCCTCAACCCAAACAACTAAAACATGCTTGTGTTTGCTCAGTGATCGGCTCGCTGCAGATGTGGGCCAGAATAAACACCCCAGCGTCTCTTGGAGCCCAGATCGGTGGAGATAACGCAGCTTTTTATCCACCTTTCTGGCTCCACATATGATTTATGACGGCTTTATTTTCAGGAAGTAGAAAATAACCACCGACATAAAATAACATCCTCTGGTCATGTGTGCCTGCGTCGGTGCCGTTTCTGCTGTGGTGGAAGGAAACAGGGAATATTCCTGAAGGTGGAACATGACGCCAAACAGAAGCCGTCGTAACACAACGGCGAAAACAAGACTCACAAATTTACTGTTTGAATTCCTGAAAGTGAAACTCGTAATAAAGAAACAGCTGGAGCTCAGGAGCAGGAAGGCGAAGGGACTCCATCAGAACCATCATCTAAACGAATGTTCATATGTCCGTCCATTTTCCAGGCTGTCAGAAAGAAACCCTGAAACTATGTGGAAGTCGCTCATATGAGCGATATGTGTGATCTGAGCCAAGAAACCACGACTGTGAACACGAACACTTCAGCGTGTGAAAGGGAAAGTTTTAAACAGAACAGAACGGAGAGAGCCCTCAAGACGAAGCACACATTGCTAACCCAGAGGAACTAATTCCAAAAAGAGGAGCCATCTGTGGTTTGGAAGTTCTTCCACTTTAAAAGGACCGACGTGGACCAAACAACGATTTTTTTGCTGCTGAACAAAAGTGGTAGCCGGCAGTGGTAACGCCAGCAACTTGCTTCACCACCTTAGCCGAAAACATGTTTTAGAGTACCAAGAAGTCTTAAGGTAAGATCTGCACCGTCCACATCCACAGCTAAACCTGCAAGTCAGACGTTCATTCAAGACGCGTCTGCTAAAGCAACTTCATATGAAAACAAAAACAAGCGGCGGGTCCAGACAACTGACGCAGTCACGTTCCACCTCGTGAAGCATATGGTTCCTATAAATACCGTAGAGAAAGACGGCTTTAAGACGATGGTGAAAACTGGATCCCAGTTATGTCCTTCCAGACCGCAGATGTTTCTGCAACACCGCCAAACCCGCCATGTAGTCGCAACGCGGAGGAAAATTACAGACCAAGCTGGCTACCGTCTCTGACGGAAATCAAGTGCAGTAAATCTTTTCATAATAGAAGATAATGAGGGTAAGAACACTCTTGTATGAAAAAAGAAAACCATCAAATACCATAAAACCGACATGACTTTTAATAAAACCGTGATCTGAAAACTTTGCCATACCGCTCAGCCCGAAGGAACATACAAAACATAACGTTAAACACCTCAGCTTGTCTCTGCGTGGACACGACCAACCTACACACCCCCTGTGCTCTCTAGCTCCCTTTCCACCAAGCTGGTTCCAGTGCTGGATCAGAGTCAGATCCAGACTAAGCTCCGGCTCCTGGCTCTAAAACTGGTTCTATTCAGGCACCAACTCTTAACTGGGGCAGTGTTGAGACCCGCTTCATGTTGCCTGTGTGGGGGGGCGGAGTTACCACGCCAAAATAAGAGTATTGAAACACGGACCAACATCTTCATACCAGTGAAGAAATGGACTCCAAGAACAAGCAGAACCGGCACCATGGTTGAACTGGCTCTAGGGTCGTCCACGGAGATCCAAGGTCAATCAGCTAAAGCCCGTTTCGAGCTGCTACCACGAGAGATGGCTGCATCTGGCTCCGAACGGCGCATCGACCAGCCGCTCAACAAATAAAAGAAGAATTCAGGAACCAGAAAAGCGGACTGGGATGCAGCGGCAATGGGCGACCCAAAACAACCCACATCTCAGGATCCTGACTTCTGCTCCTGGTGACCGACTGGCGAACCACAAACCAGCGCCCTGAACTCCGCCACGGTGGATGACATAATGCCACCGCCCTGACTCGGCTCGTCCTGCCGAAACCAGAACCGGTTCTTTAGAAGCACTGGCTCGACCACCAGCACCAAACCAGCACCTTTGGTGGAAAGGATCCATCAGAGGACCCGCTTGGGGAGGCAAAAACCCTATTTTGGGATCATTACCAATTTAGTGTTGATGTTTTATGATCAATGAACCTGAATAATAAAGCAGAAAGTTTTTTTTCCTTCCCAGGTGAAAACCGGACGTTCTGTCTGCAATCAGCAGAGTGGAATGAAAAACACTGAGAGTATAATCAATGAGATATCAGGTTATGCTCGGAACATGTGCCGGGACTCCAACAGCAACATGTGACCATTTGTAGTTAATTAGTTAATGGACTCAATAATTAAAATATTGATCTGAAAGTGTGAGAGCTGCTAAACGAAAGTCATGCTGTGCTGAAATAATTAAAACCGCTCCGTCCTGCAGTCAGGACCATGTGTTCATCAGAACTCGACTGTCGGCTTCCTCCCTGTCCAAAGACCAAGTTAGTTCCTGTTAACATCCAACCAGGAGTCCCTCCGTCCACGAGCTCCACCCCGATTAGCTCAACCTAAACCGGACAGATCACCTGGAACAACCAGCTAGCGGAGGATTTATTTACATGGGTCACAAAAGGTTCATCTAAACACAGACTGTTTCTGTCACAAGGGTTTAAAGGTGTATTTAGTTATGCAAGCTGCTGCCATGACAACGGAGGATGTTCCACCACCTGAATGCTGCGTTGTGATCAATAAGAAAAACCCTGAAGTCCATGAATCACGCTGATGCTCCACGTCTGAGGGTTCTGATGAGGACTAGCAGGAGAGATCATATTTCACCAGTTTTAGCCTCTCTACACTGGCTCCCTGTTAAATCCAGGAGAAAGTTTAAAATTCTTCTCCTCACATATAAAGCTCTCCATGACCAAGCTCCATTGTCCATAAAAGATCTTATAGATCCATATATTCCAAATAGAGCACTTCGCTCTCAGACTGCAGGTTTACTGGTGGTTCCCAGAGTCTCAAAGAGTACTATGGAAGGAAGGGCCTTTAGCTATCAGGCTCTTTCTTATGGAACCAGCTCCCACCGTGGGTTCGGGAGGCAGACTCCCTCCAGACCTTTAAGATCGAGCTGAAAACCTTCCTTTTCCATGATTCTTATAGTTAGGATATGATCATCTCCTGAGTTGGAGTCTGCATGTACGGGACCCAACTGTCCAGGTTCTGCTCATTGCTCTTATAGTTATGGGTAGTCTAGCCATCCATTACTTATGTAGCAATGGGGATGTTACCTGATGCACTGAGAAGTACCTCGCTCTATTTCTCTAATATATTAATGTATAAATATATGACAATATTGCCGTCTCTAACTTATTTCTCCTTTTTTTCCGCAGGTCTTCCTGAATAAGTGCAGTTGTACATGTTGATCTGTCTTTCCTGTCCTCTCCACCCCAACCAGTCGAGGCAGATGGCTGCCCTCCCTGAGCCGGGTTCTGCCGGAGGGTTTCTTCCTGTTAAAGGGGAGTTTTTTCCTTCCCACAGTCGCCGCGTGCAGCTCAGGATGGGGGATTGGATCCAAGTCATGACTCGATGTAATCAGTTGGTTTCTATTATAGGATATGTATGAATTGGCTTGAAATGATGTCTATGTAAATGTGACAACATGGCACTATACAAATAAAGCTGAATTGAATTGAAAGAGGTGAATCTTCAGGTCTAAAACTGTGCACAAGGCGTGAAGACTCGTCACTTTCAGCTGATTTCTGATTGAAACGATTAAACAAAGATGAATGAATGCCATGGCCTCAGTTACAATCTTTAGCTGAAAATTGTGTTGAATCACATTAACGTAACGTCCATCAGACTCCACTGTGAACAGTTCAGGATCTGAGGAAGATGTGGCGCCACATGGAGCACGCTGTGTTTGGTATGGATGCTACATGTCAGTTCCACAGTTACTGGAGCAGACATAACTGCTAAACTCTGCCACTCTTTACTGTCATCATGTATGTTTTGTGATGTCTCTTAAGTTCCTGGTTTCCTGTTTTATTTTGTAGTTTGTTCCTGTTCAGCCTTTGTTTGTGTTCATTAGTTCACCCGGGTTCATTTAGTTCATTTGTTCCACCTTGTCTTGTTGTTTTTGGTGTATTTTTACCCCTCAGTTTTTCTCTTATTTTGCTGGTCCATTGGGTCGTGTTTGCTCCAACAGAGTTTGAGTTTAGTCCTCAATCTAGCTTTTGTTTAATTTGTTTCTCATATCCAGTCCTAAGGCCCCCTGCCCTGCATGTTTTAGACATGATCCTCCTCCGGAGCACCTGAACTTCCTCATCAAGTTCTTTGCAGCCTGTTAACGAGTCCTTTATTTCATTCAGGTGTGCTCAGGTAGGGTTGCCTATAAAACATGCAGGAGCCAGAGGATTTGAGAAACACTGTGTTAAATAAACAAGACTCCCAGAACCTTCTCAGCATTCTGCCTCCGTTCTCTGCCATGGGTCCACACCTCTACCTCATCGTGAGATTTACAGGGAATCCCGTCCATCCCGTCGCCTCTGACGAGATTTCTGTCTCACTTCTGAGACGAAAAAGTGAAAAGGAATACAACATGACCTTTCAAAGGACGACTTTGACTGGAGGAACGATGGATATATCAGGAAAAAGGAGAAACTGGAGAAGTACCAAGACCTCAAGGAAGGCCCGGAGAAGGCCTGGAGGGTGAAAGCAACAGTAGTACTCATAGTGATGGGAGCACTGGGGGGCCGTGTCCCCCACACTGGAGAAGTGGCTCCAACAGATACCTAGTGGAACATCAGACATCTCTGTCCACACATATACATATATACACTATTCACAAAAAGTTAGGGATATTCAGCTTTTGGGTGAAATTTCACAACAAGCCTAAAATGCATTCAAACCTGTACAGGTGAACTTAATGTGATCTTCTCTAAGCTTTTAAATGCACATGTCCAACTGTTAAATGTTTCAATAAATTTTGCACAAGTTGCTGTTCTCTAACAAGGAGCTTAACGGCAAAAATCACGGCAGGTGTGTGATCCTTGAATTGACCAATAAATGTCCTGGTTCAATTAGAGCTGGTGTTTAAACAGTTGTCCTCATCATGCTGTTCACATTTTGACATCATGAGACCAAGACGACACCTAACAATGGAACAACAGTCCCTTGCCATTGCGATGCTTCAAACAGGACGTTCTCAGACAGAAGTGGCCACTGAGCTTGGAGTGTCACAGAGTGTCATCAGCAGGTTGCAACAGAGATATGGAGAGACTGGAAGAGTCACAGAAAGGCCTAGAAGTGGACGTCCTTTGGCCACATCCCGTGCTGATGACCGCTACATTGTGAACACTGCCCTGAGAAACCGGATGATGAATGCCACTCAACTCCAGGCACATTTAAGAGAGGTGAGAGGCACCCAAGTGTCACGTCAGACCATTCGAAACCGTTTCCATCAGCGTGGTCTGCGTGCTAGACGACCTGCACGGGTACCTGACCACACCACCAGGCACAGGCATCATCGTCTTGCATGGGCCAGGGGGCATTTACGCTGGACGAGGAACCAGTGGGCCTCAGTGCTGTTCTCTGATGAAAGTCGATTCACACTGAGCAGAAATGATGGCCGGCAACGATGTTGGAGACGTCAGGGAGAGCGCTATGCATCAGCCACTGTTGTCACCAGGCCAGCTTTTGGTGGTGGCGGTGTTACAGTGTGGGCAGGGGTGTCCACTTGGTACAGAACTGCCCTACACTTTGTGAATGGTACAGTGACAAGCCCATACTACCTGAATAACATCATTAATCCAGTGATTGTGCCCCTACATGAACAGCACAGGCCTAATTTCATCTTCATGGACGACAATGCTCCTGCTCATCGAGGCCGCATCATCAGGGAACGGCTGTTGGAGACTGGTGTACCTCAAATGGAACGGCCTGCACTCTCTCCAGACCTGAATCCCATTGAAAACCTGTGGGATCAGCTGAGCCGTCGTGTAGAGGCTCGAGACCCTGCACCCCAGAACCTCAATGACCTGAGGGCTGCCCTTCAAGAAGAGTGGGATGCCATGCCTCAGCAGGCAATAAGTTGCCTTGTGAACAGCATGAGACGTCGTTGTCAAGCTGTAATTGATGCTCAAGGGCACATGACCAGATATTGAGACGTTCAAATTTTTTGTTGTGGTGTAACTACCATTGTTGTTACCTTTTGTGTTGAATGAATTTTTTGAGATGAGGAAATCAGTAGTGCATCCTTCTACTTAAATGTCTTACTTTTATGATATTATATCACTGTAGCATGAACATATTGCATTTTCCACAAATTTCACCTGAAAGCCAAATATCCCTAACTTTTTGTGAGTAGTGTATATATATATATATATATATATATATATATATATATATATATATATATATATATATATATATATATATATATATATATATATATATATATATATATATATATATATATATATATGTGTATATATATATATATATATACATATTTAAAGCAAAGAGATCAGACATTGAGATGAAACATCTCTCATGGCCGGGCTGCTGTCTGCAGTTAAATTAAAGGCAAAGACAAAGTAAAGATGGCATCTCGGCAGGACTTGGGACATATTGTGTGAAACCACGGTAAACCAGTCTGGAGAAACTGCTTCCAGGGAGAATGAACGTGGAAAAAAACTGAGCAGTTGTGCTGCAAAGCTGCCAAAGCGATCCCTCTCCACCCTTCCAGGCTCGGCTCCTCTGCATGTGGCATGCCAGTTGCAGAACTGCACAGTTTGCTAAATGAAGCATGGAGGCGGTTTGGGAGGCACAAAGACTCCTTTGTTTAACTCAGAGAAGTCTTTAAGAATTTCTGGACGGGGAGGATTTCTGGTGGCTGCGACATTCAGGAGACAAGTGAGGAAAATAAAGCCCACCTCCCTCCATCCCAGCGTCAGAAGAGCCTTTCACCATACAGATCACACATCCACACCAGCCATCGTAGCTGAAACACGGCGTGAATACTCATCGCCATGACGACTCATGAGAAGTAAATCTGAGTCATGTCGACTCAGGAAACACTCGTTCCTCCGACTGGGTGTGTTCACTCACAGCTTTTACGAAAAACCAAGTAAGGCCTCAGCTTGTCGCTCCTCAGATCTGACATTTATGACCCCACATGGCTAACAGGGGTGGCAGCGTGGGGCCCCAGAGAGGACTGGTTTTCTTGACCAGAATCCCACTCAGTCAGTGTGAAGCTTTGGCAGCTCAGCAACATGGCAGTTGGACTTATTTCAGGATGAATCAGAGCTGTCACATGACATGTGCTCAGAAACACGAAGGTTGTTGTCGTGGGTTGTCACAATCTTCAGGTTTTAGTTTAGCGCTTGCTTTAGTCTGTATTATATCCTCACGCCGTCCCTTCTGTGCAGCGACTGGTTTTCATTCTCTGTTCCTCTGTCTCACCTGGTCTTCAGGTGCTGCTGGTCTCACCTCCAGTCCTTTCCAGAAAGCAGGTTATGTAGAAGTTCATCCCCTCTGAGTTGATGGGAACTTTGGGTTTTCCATTCCAGAAAGCTTACAGACTCGATACACAGGGGACGACAAACTTCAGGAACAGGCGAAGTTCGTCGCCAGACAGGTGAAACCCAACACACGGGATGCAACTAACAGCAGCATCATCTGCAAGAAATGGGAACGGAAGCCTTTCTGTGTGGAGTTTGCATGTTCTCCCAGTTTAGGCCTGGTTCCCTCCAGGTACTCCGGCTCCCTCCAACCGTCTAAAGACATGCATGTTAGGTTAACTGGTTACTGTCTCTGTGTGATGCCTCCCGCCCAGTGATTGCTGGGATAGGCTCCAGCTTCCATCCACAAGGCCAAACGCGCTCTTAAACGCCGGGCAAATGTTCCACTTTCACACACTGGCAGAATATCTACAACCAACATGAAAATTTACCACAAATCCTCTCTCTGCACTTCATCAACACACATCAGTTACTTCACTCACTTTTACTAAAAGAATAAAACGCCTGAAATCTCCACGACAATTTTACAAAAACAGTCATCCTTCAGGTGGTCTCGACGCACCCAGTCGCCATCATTACTACACAGAAAACCAACTCAAGATGACACACACCGACTCAGAGCAAAACCAAAAACACGTCACTCTCAGACCAATCCGTCCCACCCAGTCCAACCAAGAAAACAAATTACTACAAAACGACCACAATCAATACAATCCTGACAGCCTGGTGGAACGAAGAAAAAAGATTAAATCACATTTAGCACCATGTAAACACATGAAACCATCCAGATTCTCTACAGTAAGGCTGCAACGATTTGTCGACACGTCGCGTTATAAACGCTGTAACGGCTTTTCTAATAAAACGCTGCTCCAGGCAACTTAACGCTGTTTACCAACCACGACTTTTCAGACAGTAGAAGAACTCTAAACACCGAGCAAACAATGCAAAGCACCACAGGAAGTGCTGGGGGCAGGATTGTCCTGCAGCATCTTTGTTTAAACAACGGAGAAGAAACTGACGGCGGTGCAACCTATTTCCAAAGTTTGGGGATATTTCACGCTGAACAAAGTGTCAAACAGGTGAAATGTGTCGTCTGCCACGCAGAGTCGGTGTACCACGGAAATGTGAAAAGGAAGAAGTGATTTAATTCTGGTGGTGATCTGGATCACCGCTTGGATTCAGGAATGTTTTAAAGGATTCTGGACCTTGTTTACCCACAAAACAGGCTTTTTCAAGATGTAAATAATCATTCATTGCAACCATGATCATGATTGTCATGGTGGATGATTGACATCAAGTGAACTCCGAGCTTTCTGTAGCTAAGAGCTAACCGAGCTAACCCTGAGATAACAGGAGCTAACCAGCTAACGGAGGTAAGCGGGCTAAAGCTAAGTCACGTTGTTAACCGACTAAAAACCGCGGTTCTACGTTCTTCTGACTGGAAGCGGGAGATCGGGTACCTGTCAATCAAAAGGACACGCCCCTAAATATGCCGAACTTCCAGATTAAATTACTTTTTTTTTAAAAATTCACTCCCCCCACAGTTGTCATGAAGGTAAACCTGACCTATTAAACCTAAAATGGATTTTTGTACAAGGCTGTAAACATGTTTATTCCTGCTGTAAACATGTTTATTTCTGCTGTAAACATGTTTATTCCTGCTGTAAACATGTTTATTCCTGCTGTAAACATGTTTATTTCTGCTGTAAACATGTTTATTCCTGCTGTAAACATGTTTATTTCTGCTGTGAACATGTTTATTCCTGCTGTAAACATGTTTATTTCTGCTGTGAACATGTTTATTTCTGCTGTGAACATGTTTATTCCTGCTGTAAACATGTTTATTCCTGCTGTAAACATGTTTATTTCTGCTGTAAACATGTTTATTCCTGCTGTAAACATGTTTATTTCTGCTGTAAACATGTTTATTCCTGCTGTAAACATGTTTATTCCTGCTGTAAACATGTTTATTTCTGCTGTAAACATGTTTATTCCTGCTGTAAACATGTTTATTCCTGCTGTAAACATGTTTATTCCTGCTGTGAACATGTTTATTTCTGCTGTAAACATGTTTATTTCAGCTGTAAACATGTTTATTCCTGCTGTAAACATGTTTATTCCTGCTGTAAACATGTTGATTTCTGCTGTAAACATGTTTATTTCTGCTGTAAACATGTTTATTCCTGCTGTAAACATGTTTATTTCTGCTGTAAACATGTTTATTCCTGCTGTAAACATGTTTATTCCTGCTGTAAACATGTTTATTTCTGCTGTAAACATGTTTATTCCTGCTGTAAACATGTTTATTCCTGCTGTAAACATGTTTATTCCTGCTGTGAACATGTTTATTTCTGCTGTAAACATGTTTATTTCAGCTGTAAACATGTTTATTCCTGCTGTAAACATGTTTATTCCTGCTGTGAACATGTTTATTTCTGCTGTAGACATGTTTATTTCAGCTGTAAAGATGTTTATTCCTGCTGTGAAGTTGGTCTTTTTAACATGGGAGTCTATGGGGATTTGCTCTGTTTTGCAGCCCCTAGTGGATGAAGGGGGAATTGCAGTTTCATTCACTTTTAACCGCCGGAGGTTGCCACTTGGTGCAACGCCCATGTAGCCACCTTCCTCCTCCATCTGCAGGACTGGTGGACGGAAACACCCCAACTCCAGCAGCATCACCCCCCCCCCCCCCCCCCCCCCCCCCCCCTTGTTGCCATCACATCTACAATCAGCTCATATTGTCCATGAAACAATAAAATGTCTCATCTTCATCATCTGACATGATGTTAATCTTCTGCAGGGAATAAAACGATGAAATTTAGAAAACACTGAATTCTGTTTTTATGGACATTTTCCACAGAGTCCCGACTGCTCTGAGGTTGTCCAGACTAAATGGACACTGTGGGTAGTGATGAGGCGTTGGCGCCTGCAGTGTCTTTCAGGTGGGACACGTCTGCTTGGAGGAGAGAAGAGTAAAACACAGAGTGCATCTGTAATTCTAGATGCTTCTACATGTTTCTACAAGCTTTGGTATGTGTGGGTCAAAGGTCAGTTTGTAGTGAAAGACTACAGCCTGGTTTCTCAGGGAACGCCGGGTGGAAATGAAGCGGTTCAGGTTCAAACCTGGAGTTATTTCTGATGTTCCCTCAGGTCACAGGTGGCAGTAAGACATTACGCCATAGTTACTGTCCATCTTTACACGCCGTGTGAGCGCAGCAGAGTCAAAAATAAACGTATGGCAAAGCTGTGATGTCTGTAAGCAGTCATACGTCAACCAGGCTGGATTAAGTCAAAGCCCACACAGTCCCTCATTTCACTCAGCCATGAATCTGACTAATTCTGCAGTCTGACTCTTATATAACCAAAGCCGGATAGTTCAACTCTTCCCAATAAAATCGCATGTGTTCAGGATTAAAATGGTGTGAAATCCAGCAAAGAAGTCAAATAGAGAAAGCTCCTCATCATCTTTGTCAGTTTAAACAGGAGATTGAGGATTTAAAACACCATAAATAGACATAAAGCTGTATTTGTTCAGTTTATTAACCCTTAAACCCCCGGAGTGCTTTCACTTATATCACCAGATGGTTCCTTCCGGCTTCTAAGGCCTTCCTGCTCTTCTCGCTCAGTTTTACCTCCCTCTCCACCTGCAGCGCCACTAAAGCACACTTGTCTCCCATCACTACCATTATAAAACCAGTCACTCCACCATGGCAGGTACCTGACCATAGTCCATCTCTTCCACTTCACTCCCTGAAGAATTTTGTGATTAGACCTCTGTAGCCACTTAAACTTTCTGCAGCTGAGTCCTTCTTTAATAGAAACTCGACACTGTGGGGTAAATATCTTACTCTGTCAGTGATCTAGAGACGTTTTCCAGGCATTTAGGTACGACCTGGCCATTTCCTCTCTGACCATTCAGCTTTGAAGCGTGAGAACAAGCAAGAGCATAATGTGGAGGATTATTAATCATGTCTCTAACTCAGCTAATAAATCCTAAAATACTGGTTGTTCCACACACACATTGGTTAAATCGTAGCACTAAGATCAGAGTGTTTCTTTCAGTCCCAGTTTTAGCCGTGGGATCTTGTTTTAAATAGGGATGCACCGATACTGATCCTGGTATCGCTGCACTGATACCGATCCAGATGTTTTGAAGATATTTTAGGAAATTATGGTGATATATTTTTTGGGAAATATTGCCCACCCCTCCGACTGAGTCTAGCAGACTATCCTAATGTGAACGCAGCAAAAACACTGAAAGAAGCATCGACAGGATAGCTGGAAGGGTTTCTCCTTCATGAAGGGCTTGGAATGAGTGTTTTACTGTAATTCTCATTGGGTTAAAGTCTGCATATACTACCTTATGTCAGGAAAGTGTAATCACCTTCCTGCACCGGCAGATTATTTCACCAGATTATTGCTTGAATTTTCTCATGTTAAATGTGAAGACATGAATATGGTGATGGAGGACTCACTGCGATCTCCCTGCAGGCGGACATGGATATTCCAGTGCCTTCTATCTGCTTCAGTGCATATTCCTTCTCATCTTTCCTGCAGAGAAGAAGACAGAATGATGGAGCAATGTCAGTCCGTGTCTAGTATTCTTTTTAGCAGCAGGGGTAAAAGAGGTGACCTGCTGCAGCCTCCTCAGGCCTCCTGGTCGAGATCAAACCCTGGAGAAACTCCTCCCGTGATCTGAGGGAAACATCTTAATGTCAGGACGGTCAATAGTTTAACATCTGGGTGTAAAACGTGGCTAATGAGGTAAATGTGAGACTGCAGGGTTAGATGGAGCCAGCAGGCCGATGGTTTGTGTGTCGGACGGAGAAATTAAGAGCAGAGGAGCAGAAAACCGAGGGATAGCGTGCAAATAAAGTCTGTGACATCATGAAGGAGCATCACTGAGGAGGCTGAACAGATCTGGATCAGAACCTTTTCAGCTGTTTTCCTCCTGTCTGAAACAACAAAACCAAAATGAATGAAGGAAATCTCAGCAAGGGCTGCGTGTATAATCCTGGTTTCTACAGAAAGCTGAGACATGTGAGGCGTGTCAGATCAACATGTGTTACTGTGTCAGAGTAAATTCACCAGGAACACAGTAAAACATGTTCATGTTATCTCCTCCTAAATGAAAACCAGAAGAAAACCGCCAAAATCACCAAGAACTGTCTGGGGACGAACTGTGCAGCAGCAGGAGGTAAAAAGTGAAGCTGAGCTTTTTGTCAGGTGTTTTATAAAGGTGTTACCAGGTAAATATCTCAAGAAGTCATCAGCACATGATGATGATGATGAAGAACACCTCTATCAGTGATCAGAGTCAGGAGAATCCAGGTTTAGACTCTACATACCCCTTAGAAACACCATGAGGGTCCAGAAAGATGTGAAACCCAAGATGCTTTATGATAGTGGGAATAAACTACACTCACTAACAAACCCCTTCATCTCCATGGAAACTAACAGGACCTTCATCTCCGTGGAAACTAACAGGACCTTCATCTCCATGGAAACTAACAGGACCTTCATCTCCATGGAAACTAACAGGACCTTCATGATACACGTTACCTACATGTTATGCTACATGTTCGCATTGCTGCTATGCTGCGTGTTAGCATTGTTGCTATGCTACATGTTAGTATTGTTGCTATGCTACATGTTAGTATTGTTGCTATGCTACATGTTAGCATTGCTGTTTTGGTACTTGTTAGCATTGCTGCTATGCTACTTGTTAGCAATACTGCTATGCTACATGTTAGCATTGCTGCTTTGCTACATGTTAGCATTGCTGCTATGCTACTTGCTAGCATTACTGCTATGCTACATGTTAGCATTGCTGCTATGCTACTTGTTAGCATTGCTGCTATGCTACATGTTAGCATTGCTGCTATGCTACTTGTTGGCATTGCTGCTATGCTACATGTTAGCATTGCTGCTATGCTACTTGTTAGCATTACTGCTATGCTACATGTTAGGTGCTTCCTGGTGTCTGCAAACATCTTCTGGGCTGCAGTGTATCATGCTCTACCCGGTATATTCAGCCACTGAGAAACCAGTTCTGAAAACCAGAGTTGGGTCTCTTTTACAGACAGAACTAAACCTGAAGAGCTTTTATTCACCAGAGTGACAGCAGATCTTAATCAGACTTTCTGTGCCAGTAAACCCAGCATGATTGATGGTTACGACTCATTTAATGAGCTTTGATATATTTCATATCAGCAGCAGTGAGATAAGAGTAAATTATCTACGGCTGCTGCATTTACCTATCAGCTCAGTAAAGCCTCTTTATCAGTCTGTTTTCACATGTACAAGATGTGATTAGTCTTTAAGTCCACAGTCGTTATACACTGTAAAAATATTTAATAACGGTAATAATCCATCAGCTGGGACACAGAAAAAAAATGTAAAACAACAGAAAACAATAATCACAAAATTACGGTAAATGGCCATCAGAAAAACATAATCCATGCTCTTACTTTTACGCCGGATCTTTGGTTTTATTTGTCTATTATCATATATATATGTATTTACAGTGGGTTTCTGCAATCTTATTGGTATTTTCCTGTACTTCATATATGAGGGAGGGAAATGTGAAATTATACAGAAAACTGTAATGTTAGAGTTTTTTTTAACAGTGTATTGTCATGTCCTTTTCACTCTGGGTGAAATCACCTTGTTTTAAAGCAGGAAACAAACAATAAATAACCCATCTAGACGAATGATCACAATCCAGCCCTGCAAGGACTCTGCAGAACGCAGTCACCTATCAGAAAGCAGATCAGTTGACTCCCCACAACCTATGTCCAACAGCAACCTGGTGATGGTTATTTATTAGGGGTGGGAAAATCAAATCGAAAAATTGGAAATCGGGATTTTTTTCTTCACAATTTTAAAATCGATTTTTTTGTTAATAAATTGATTTTTATTCAAATAAATAAAATGAATGCCCAATAAAATTTTTGTCATTTTTATTATTTTTTATTGAAATGAAGCAAAAGGACGAGCAAAATAAAAGTTTTATACATTGTTTTTGTTGTTTTAAATCTACAAAAATCAGCAATATCGGAGAATTGTAAGAATCGCAAGGTAAATCGAATCGGCACCCAAAAAATTGGAATCGAATCGGGACAAAAGCATATCGTCACACCCCTATTATTTATACCGTTATTAATGGATATTCTTAATCTTTTCAGTAACTTGGTGCTAAACTGCTTCTGACTCCCCCTTATGAATAAAGTGGGAAATATGAGAACTCATCCCGTCTGATGAAGTGTTTGGTCTCCCGGATTGCGCGTACGGTCGCACTCAGTGGACTGAAGTCGCACTCAGCTCTGAGTCAGCCTGACCACCCTCCATGGTCGTAGTCTCTGATCCTGAGTCGGTCTGAAACACGCTGCTGTCAGTCCAGATGAGGAAACCTCATGCAGAGCCCTGGACTTTACGTAACTGCAGACCAGATGAAATCCTTTCTGAATGATAACTGAGTGTTTTTAACAGTTTTCTGTCGGATGACCTGCGGATGTTTCGCTGATGTTTCAGATTTAGGTGCTGCGTTTCAGTAACGACATCATCCAGCATTGTTTATGGTCCGGCATTTAAAGGTTCAGCTCTCAGCTGCTCTTTAACTTTTCTCTTTCTTTTGTTTTATGGACACTGCGTATGAAGCTAAAATCTGCTATAACCTTTACAGCAGTGGTGTGGTCCAGGATATATTTACCGAGTAAACACACTTCTTTTTCAGTCAGCATTGAGTATACCCACTTCTAAACACTGATTTACAGACATCCCTACACGTGTACCTACGTCGCCCAGCAGCTCAGCTAAGGCTACACTGGTGCAGTTACCCATCAACTGCGTTAGCCTGAACATAGACATAATAAAGATTTATGTCTATGAGCCTGTCTCTCACTAGTCTGTGTTCCGGTACCGGTTTAGTCATTTCATAACTCTTCCTCCCTGAAACCAAAACCAGAAATTAT
The DNA here is from genome assembly GCF_933228915.1 of Telmatherina bonti. NCBI lineage: Eukaryota > Metazoa > Chordata > Actinopteri > Atheriniformes > Telmatherinidae > Telmatherina > Telmatherina bonti. Next base: position 35,111,982 of record NC_136614.1, on the reverse strand, counting down.
GTGACAATGAGCAAATATAGTGATGATTTTTGGGGTGAACAATACAGAGTAGTTTTACGTCATTTTTTCTGAAACATCGTTTTCTGGGCTACTTTTTTCTGTTTTAAACCGAGGGCGAAAATTTGAGAGTATACCCACTTCTTGAGAGACCACTACACCACTGCTTTACAGCTAAACTTAACATGACTTTCTCTAAACTCTCATATGTAGACTACAGCCCCTAAAAACAGGCGTAGCAGGTTTGATTTCCAGCTAGAGGCTTAAAGCATGTCAATCATTCTCGACTCGCTTTTCCTGTCTGATAGAGGCGCCAGAGCCTGAAAACATGGCCATGAATGCAATATTTAGCTACTTTGTAATGCAAAACTGGATAATGGTGAGGTCAAGGTCAGTTGGCCGTCGGTAAAACAAATAATATGCAGAGGCGTGAGACTGCTTTATAGTCCAAAAATATTTAACAAGCTTTATTTCCATGTAGACACCGATTTCCACATCGTCACATTCCCCAAAGTAACAGCAGGCTTTTCTACACTCCTGCTGCCAAGCCTGAAGCGGTCAGCCCATTGAGATGGGGCTACAATAGCAAAACCACGAAATACAAAGGCTGCAGCAATTTCTCTACAATGACAATTCATCAACGTGAAATTTCATTGTTGACGCGTTGCGTTATAAACGCCATAACATAAATGCCAGGCAACTTAATGCCATTTACCAACCACGGCTTTTCAGACAGCAGAAGAACTCTAAACACCAAGTGCTGGGGGCAGTGTTGTCCTGCAGCGTCTTTGTTTAAACAACGAAGAAGAAACTGACGGCGGTGCAGCCTATTTCCAAAGTTTGGGGATATTTCAGGCTAAACAAAGTGTCAAACAGGTGAAATGTGTCGTCTGCCACGCAGAGTTGGTGTACCACGGCAGCACGGCCGTCATGATGAGCATCTGTAAGGAAAGCACCCTGGAGTAATGGTTTCCAGCGTTCCTGATGGTAAAGTTAGCATTAGCTAAAGTTAGCATTAGCGAGTAGCGATAGCTGTTGTTACCTCTGCCAAAGAGCTTGTGTTCAAGATAACTTTAGTTATGGATAGATTTTCATGAGATGTTCAGGAGTTGTTGGAAATGTGAAAAAGAAGAAGTGATTTAATTTTGGTGGTGATCCGGATCACCATTTGGATTCAGGAATGTTTTAAAGGATTCTGGCTCTTGTTTACCCACAAAACAGGCTTTTTCAAGATGTAAATAATCATTTCAATGCAATCATTATGAGCGTCACAGTGGATGATTGACATCGGGCGAACTCCGAGCTTTCTGCAGCTAAGATCTAACCGAGTTAACCCGGATATAACAGGAGCTAACCAGCTAACGGAGGTAAGCGGGCTAAAGCTAAGTCACGTTGTTAACTGGCTAAAAACCGCGGTTGTTCTAAGTTCTTCTGACTTGAATTTTTCATGATGATTTTCATGAAACTTTCAGGAGTTTTTGGAAATGTGAAAAAGAAGAAGTGATTTAATTTAGGTGGTAATCCGGATCACCGTTTGGATTCAGGAATGTTTTAAAGGATTGTGGCCCTTGTTTACCTACAAAACAGGCTTTTTCAAGATGTATATAATCATTTCAATCTGAGAAAATTAAGATGATAAAATATTTTATCTATTTTGTTTCCCTTTTGAGGCAAATTCTGTCCAGCTTGGATATGACACTATAGCTAAGTTTGGATGTTTAAAAATAAATTATTAGTAAGCTGTTAAGCTTAAATTTATTATTCAACTGGTTCAGGAGTCGTTCTTTTAACTTTCTAAAGGAAATTATGTTGGGACTGACTGGGAATCAGGGGGACATTCATATCATGCAGATGAGGAGAGTGGGGTAAAACATACTGGAACCAGTAAAAAGAGCTGCGTCAGCTGGAAGCACAGATGGTGGGCGGGACAGAAATAATCGGGACTAATCGAAAAAATTATTTACAGATTAGTCGACTATTAAAATAATCGTTAGTTGCAGCCCTAATACTAACACATATTTACAACCATCAAACACAACAAAGCATAAATATTTACATATTATATATATATATATATATATATATATATATATATATATATATATATATATATATATATATATATATATATATGTATATATATATATGTATATATATATATATATACATATATATATATATACATATATATATGTATATATATATATATATATATATATATGTATACATATATAACATGTATATGTATACATATATAATGTATATAATGTATACATATATAATGTATATATATATATATATATATATATATATATATATATATATATATATATATATATATATATATATATATATATATATATATATTTTCTGTGTATAAAACTAATTTATCTTTGCTCTACACCCCCATCCTCGTTAACATGGTATGTTCCTGCAGCTCTTAAGCAGGTAGTTGGGCCTACTTCCCTCTTTTAGCTCCTGTGCCCTGCCAAGATGACAAGAGGTAAGTAGTAACTGTTTAAATTTACACATTTGAAACTATAACAAAGTAAAAATGGAACGGAAGTTTTCAACAGACCAATGCTGATTAAAAGTCTCTTCCCAGACGAAGGAGGGCCAGTCCCACTCCACAAACACCTATCAACATTCGACATTGAACAATTTCAATATACAATTAATTAGTGTGGTTACTTGTTGCCATTATTCATCAACTGCATGAACTATAAGACAGTACTTGATGATGGAGCCACACATCAATACAACAGTCAAATTACGTCATTCTGCAAATGGTAGGACTGCGGAAGTGATCAAAAATAGTCACTTGCCCTATAAAAGGGTAAGGCTTGGGGGGAGCTGGAGCCTATCCCAGCAATTATTGGGCGAGAAGCAGGGTACACCCAGTCTATCTGGAACAACATCCAACACAGAAACCTTCTTTACATGATGCATTTATTTCTTATCGGATCAAAAGTGCTCCATGTAAACACTAAAATGAGGTGAAAGACAAATTCATCTCAAAACTATCAAAATCATTGTACTAAATGAAAAAATACTAACCCAGTCTGCTCATTTCAATAAAAAAAATTCAGTTTAATAGCTTCTATTTTAAAATACTTTGAGGTGCTTTTCAGAAAAAGTGTGAAATATCAGGTAATCGAGGTCACTACCGTCATAAAACAAGTGACAATCCTGGAGGGCCTGGATAGATGGACCCAGAGGCGCCATATGGGGGTGGGGGGGAGGTAGGAAGAATCTAAGGGCACCATGACTTGATAGGGGCCCAAAAGGTGGTACAAACTATATAAGACAATCACTAAACCTTCATTTAAAAAAAACAAATACTTTTTTCCAAGGTTGTGATAAAATATAGCAGTAATAAGAACTAATAAACCATTTATATTAAAACAACCTAGTTAGATGTATGCACTGTGATTTAACCCTTTATAGGGCACTCAATGAAATAGCTTCAAATTAGAAATTTTAACCTAGAATTGTCCTTCTGGTATGTAGCAAGACCTCCATTCTGTTACATTAACAACAACAAAAAAGTTTCATGCTTAATATGAAAGGAAACAAAGTGATCAAAAATAGTCACTAGATCTTTATTATTCCCATGAAAAGTTTATTCAGATTCTTTTTTTTTTTTTTTTTTTTAAATCAGCTTGAAGCAATTGAAGCAAAAACAAAAATCTAAAATGTGCGATCAAATGGTGGGATCTATGCCATTGTCTTTCATAGGGCCCAAAATTCCTGGCGGCGCCCCTGGATGGACCACCCCACTCTAACTTCTGTCTGGTCTTGGCCACCCCACGAAGACTTCTTGGTTACGCCCCTGGCATCTGCCGTTTACTAAACATTAAGGGACCCTACAACAACCAGCAGTGTCAATATACAAATTAAAAGTTCCACATAAGAGAATGCTAAAGCTGGGAAGGCAGAAAACACGCAGAAATGCCCGCGTCCTGGTGAGATGAGGGTAGTAGCGCGAGGCGTCGCGTCGCTGCTGCACGCGGAGGACGAACCGCCTCCAGTTCTACAGCAAACAGGACAGACTGTCAAAAATAAACATCACCGCGGCTTTAATGTGTTTCGGGGGTGTTGGGTAAGAGTGGAGGGGGAGGAGGAAAGGGATGAGGTGTGTGTGTGTGTGTGTGTGTGTGTGTGTGTGTGTGTGTGTGTGTGTGTGTGTGTGTGTGTGTGAAAGGAGGTGGAGGGGGGGCGGTGGGTGAGTGAGTGCGTTACAAGAAAACAAAAACAGAGACACGGGTAATCGCTTCGGGGAGGTTCAGATCTAACGCCCCATTCAACACACAAGCGGGACATGTGCTGAGAAAAATCCTCCAGCAACCAGTTTCACGTCAGGACAAACAATCACGATCACGGTTATCTTACCCGTCTTTGCGTTTAGCTTTATAAACGTGCCCGTAGGTGCCTCGACCCACTTTGCAACCTTCATATTCGAACAGATCTTCTACTCTCTCCCTCTCGGCTGCCAGCTTTGTTTTGAAGTCGTAATCCATTTTAACCCATAAATACGTCTTAATTTACAATAAAATAAAATATTAATTATTACATGCATTAATTAAATAATCTGGTCGTTTTATTCCCCCACCATTTCCTTGTTTGGGATTTTGGTCTGCTCCGCTTAATGTTCACTGGCTCGTTGACGTTTCTAATTGGCGCGCAAGGCTTGCTGGGAAACGTAGTTCTTTACCGCGGCTACTGCAGTTCTCTGGATGGGAAACCAAACAGCAGGAAACTACAACCCGCGGTTCTCGCTGCGGTTTGTTGTACTTTGCGTACTGCTGAACGATCTTCAAAAATGCAGGTCGAACAGTTCAGTGACGTAAGAAAATAAACAAATAAACAGCAATTATTATTATTATTATTATTATTATTATTATTATTATTATTATATTGTTGTAATTGTTGTTAACAATAATAATAATAACATTAACAATTATGTATCCTGAAGAAAATGTTATTGTTTTCACTAGAACAATTATAATTTTAAAACATGAAAGTTCTATTATATACTATTTACTCACAGTACTGTTTACTGTTTACTGCACAGTACTGTTTTACATGATCCCTTATCCATTGCAATTTATAGATAGTTATAGTGCACTTTTTTTTCTTTTTTTTTTTTGTTTAGCAAAACATTTCTTCGTCTTTTTGACATATTTTATTATCTCGGGTAATTTATTTATTTATTTTTTCACTTTTTACATGTACTTAATATGTGTTAGTTGACAATGGTTGTACTTTAATCACCCCATATGGACATGTAAAGGTGTTTAAATCTGAATACATTCTTAACACTCAGCATTGGGAATGTTATGTGGCATTTATGTAGTCTCATGCAGCCCACTATAACAGCTACTTCTACATAGATTATGTATCTTGAATTTTACTTTAAAACTTTTTTTGGTGAGGAGAACTCAACATTATTCAATAATAATTATTATAATCATGGTGTGTGGTGATTAAAATGTGTTTCTAATATTTTTCCTTTCTAGTTTGTTGTTAATAGTAGAGACAAAACACAAGACACACCTTTCAATGAGCCAGCTTGAAGGCATGGCACATCACTTTGCATACTGGGATTAGAGCCACCATACTATAAGGAATTCTCTCAGCAACTTCAATGAGTGCCAGATTATATTTAGTTTTTATTGCATAAACATAAACAAAAGTAGCAGAATAGAAAAAAAACAAAGAAAGAGAAATGTAGAGGACTTTTCTCACAGTAATGGATCTATCAATCAAATGCACACTCTGCTAACACACAAAAAAACGTCTTGTGTCGAATTCTAAAACAAAGTACATCATTAGCTTTATAATTACATTATTTACATTTCTGAAATTCATTCATTAGTTAATCACAATACTTACAAATTGATTTAACTCTACTTTCTTTTACAAATTCAAGAGTGATTAAAAGTGTCATTGATTTATTTATTATTTATCTAATTTAATTTAGTGATTTTGCAAACAATAAACTGTTTTAACATTTGCCTAACAGAACTAGAAATTAACTGAAATATGAATCAATCAATGTGTCATCTACTAAAATCAAAGCATGCCATCTTAACATTCTCTATTAACAATATTGAGTACAATAATCAATCAGTTGTGTCAACAATGACAATGTATGAACAACATAAGTCATTTTTGGTACAATGACATAATTAAGTACCTTAAATATAAATAAATTAATCAAATTATTATACATAATATTCTACATAACTACATTCTATGTTATTCTACATAACATTATAGATTATTACAAAGATTACAAAGTGTGTTCAGTGAGATGCTTCTTCAGGTCCGATGTAAGACTGAAAGATACAGAAGATCATTCCTGCCAGAAGTCATCAGCCTCCGGAACAAGACCTCCTCTAATGAATTATATACTACAATATTGAATTTCCCTTTGGCGATCATTCATTCATTCATTTTCTAAATGAAATGAAGGATCAAACCAGTGACCCTCTTGCTGTGAGGCCACAGTGCTAAGCACTGTGCCACCGTGCAGCCTTTGGCGATTAATAAAGTATTTTTCATTTCATTTTTTCATTTCATTCATAAAGATTTAAATAACTAATTACACCAGACTTCTTGATGTTTAAGGGGTTCGTTTTTTAGCATTTTGGGGATTTTGTGTATTTTATCATTATTATTATTATTATTTTTACTATTATTTATTATTACTATTATTTAGTAATAAGTATTTATTTATTTAGTATCATTATTAGTAGTAGTAGTAGAAGTAGTTTTTATAAATAATTCTAATACACAGTACATGACACACAAACACAAACATAAACATATAAAAATGCTAAACAAAATAAACAGTGCAAGTTTAGAGGTAGGGTGTCACGTGATGAATCTCTTCTCTTGACAATTACTGACAGTTTTTTGGGCCAATCACAACCAACCAGCAACGACGCAACGGCATGACGTAAGCTTGACGTAACGCTGCTGCCAAATAAAAGCAGCGCGCATCTTTATTCAGCGCTTACACAGTATGGCCGGCGACATTAGCTAGCACTCGCTAACGGTATTCTCTGCAAAAGGGAAGACGGAAACTAAAGAAAATCAACCTCTGGATTGCTTAAGGACTCAGTAAAACAGAACTAACCGAAGAAGGATTAATTAAGCTATAAACGTGAAAACCCTACGTTTAATACTTTTTGTTGGGTGTCTGTTGTCTCACGATGGAGGATAACGGTGCACATTTCTTCGAGGGGACCGAGAAGCTGCTGGAGGTGTGGTTCTCCCGGCAGGATGAGACCAAAGGAACCGGGGACCTCCGCACCATCCCGAGGTTTGAACCTTTCTGGTGTCTCAGCTCTTTTCCCATCTAAAAGGCAGGCGGAACCAAGCTGTTTTCCTGGATGCATAACCTGTTAATCTGCATTAAATGTAGTTTTCCTGGAGGTGTAACCTGTTAATCTGTCTCATACGCCGTTTTCCTGGAGGTGTGATCCTTACTGGTTGGTTCCTGGTTGGCAGGCTGGGCAGGGAGCTGGTTTCTGCTGGTGGGGAGCGTGTTTGTGGCCTTGGAGCCAGTAACTTAGCCATCAGTGGAAAATGGCCACCTCCCCCTTTAACCGTGGCTCTTAGGAGCTGACTCATTCATTCTTCAGCCAGGTGGCTTACACATTTCACCCTTTCTGAATGCTCCTGTGATTCAGCAGTCTCCTCGCCTGGAGACCAGTTATATAATATAAATCAGCTGTCCTGACAGACAGTTTTTAGCTTTTAAAGCGGAATTCTTCCTGGAAACATCCGAGTATTCAGCCGAGTCCTTCAGAGAAAGGTTTGGCGTTTTCCTGGGAAAAGTCTCTTCTTTAACACAGACATCTGCCAGGGTCAACATCAGGCCGACCTGGTTGTTTTTATTTGATAAACCCGGACACTGCGCTCGCGCGTGGCCGCGTGGACGTTAAATTCACTTCAAGATTTTTTTTTAAAAAAAGTTATAATAAAAAAACTGCGTGTTTTCTACAACGAAGCGAGATTTTTTTTAAATTAAGACTTGCTTTTCTATTTGGGTTTGCGTAGCTTTTTATTCTCTGCGTCATTCAGCAGTGAGGGGGGGGTGATGGTGGAGGGGGGTAAACCACGTCCAAAGCACGTGGTCGCGCGCCGTCATCGCGTATTTCTTGGCCAGCAGCTTCTCAAACACCAAAATGAAGGATTTTCCCAAGTTTGTAGCCTTTCTGCAGGTATGTATGGAGGGTTCTGGATGGTTCCCAGCTCTACCCGCAGGCCTGGGATGCTTCCCGGCTTCCTCCCCCCTCTCAGATCCCACATCTCGGCCGTAAAACGTACTCAGGTTCCGCCTGCCAGGCTCCCAGTAGCAGTCACGTTTCCAGCCATGCGGACGCTCTCCTCCCAGTTCCTCTGATTGGTTGGAGCTGCCCAGTCTGATTTGCTTAGAGGTGCGTTCAAAGACAGAAGGCCATGATGTGACTCAGATCCATGGGAAGGGGTGTGTTTTAAACACAACTTAGCCCAGGTTCAACACCACGTAGTCCATGTCTTACATGTGACTGAGGAGTTGAGCTGAAGCAGACAGCATTAACAGCTTTTACTGTTAGGAGATGTCCTCTGACGATCAGGAGGTGACCAAGAGGAAAATGGTTCTTTTCTTCTGGGCATTGAGAAGAATTGATGTGTTTTTAGTTTGTAATGTAGTAACAACTGTGAAATGACAAGAAAACTGACTTAGAAACCCCAAACAAGTCCCTGAGGCGGTTTTATCTCCACAGTTTTATCATCGTTCCTGATATAAGTGCTGCTAAACGGCTACGGTTCTTCCATCTCTGTTTAGCCATGATAAGCTTATTAAGCAACTTGCATATCCGGTATTTGACATGGTTAATGACCACATTTGTCTCCAAAACAAAGTGTTATGTCTTGTCGTAGAGGAGCGTGGTCGGTGGAGTGAATGAGGACGGGCATTGACTTGCAGCCAGAGGGCAGATTAGCGGCTTAGAGAGGTGCAGTCAGTGGATCAGGCTCCCTGGACATCAGCCAGTGTCCATATAAGTCCACAAGGGCATCTGATTCACAGTTGTGGGGCTTGCTCGGATTACCCCGGCTGGCCTTCCTCAGGCCTCGGCGGTAGCGTGGGGTCGAGCTGCTGCCATGTTATCTCATCTAAAACGCCTTCAGATGCAGCTGTCTGTGTTGTCCACCTCAGTCATGCCCCGGTTTTACACCTTTACCTGTTCTTTCAGGTAGAAACTGGTGCGAGTAGCGATTCCCTCCTGGCCAACGCCGTCTCTGGGGTATGAATGGACCGGTGGTTTCAGGCCATCTCATCCGGTCAGTTTGGTCCTGAAATGGCCTCTGGTGTGTGTTACACACTGAAACGGGAGCTGACCCAGGTCTCTGGTAACGCTGGAAGCACGTTGTAGCTGCCCTGATGGCGTTCTGAATGAAAAGGCGTGCTGGAAGCAGCATGGCGTCCTACTTGAAGCTGTCTGAATGAAGGGCAGTGACGTGAGTTGTCTCTTAGCTCCAAACCGTTGTCTGCAGCGACCTTTTTCCCTCCAAGCTGCACGTAGAACCCACCGTGCATCACAGACGTCTCCTTGGCTTTCCTCCGGACGGGAAATGAAGCCTGGAAAACGTCCGTAGATCACCTGAACGCCGCGCTGTCATCATCACGCCGCAGGCTGTTTGGCGTCTTCCTGTTTTCTCAGGAGAAACAGGAAAATGTTTTCAGAAAGGTGAGAAGGAGCTCTGCTGCCACACTGGAACGGACCAATCAGACGTTCAGCAGGTCCCGAGCAACCAGGACACCGAGTTGACTGGGAGTGATGGGAGGTGTTCCAGAGCCTGTCAGGATTCTGTAAAATGTTTATAAAATACAGTTTTCCTGGATCCTGAAGGAGCGATTTAACCAGTAGTCTGACAGTTTTCTCCCAAAAAACGTCACAGATGAAGATTTTACACCTTTTTTCCCCCTTCAAACGGCTCCATCACCCAAAGTCCTGATCAGCGCTGCCAGATACGTCATTATTTATTATATTTCATCATATTTTAACCCTTTAAACGTCACTTTGATCATGTCATAGTTTTCATAAGGAAACGAAACACTAAGTACGTTTTAGGTTTTGGTTTTTTTTTTATTTTAGAACATGTTCGGAGCTTTTAGTTTTTAATCAACCTTAAACTTATTAAAATGAGTAAAACCAAATAAATCCCAGTTGTTTAGACCCGTGTTTTCAACCACTGTGCTGTGAGAAATTACCCAGTTTCACCTGATTGGTCTAAAAAGCAGCTCTGTGTTCATCCAGACAGGCCCCAGGAGAAAATAAAACTAATAAAATCACTTCTTCTTGTGTTTATCTGATTTCTGTTCAAGAGGCTTTGATGAGATGGATTTCATATTCATATGGACTTATTTTTAAATAAACATTTTGGTTTGTGGTGATTTTTCAGTGGAAAAAAAAACAAAGTGGGCTTAAAAAAGGTTGAAAAACACTGGTTTAGACCGGTATTATCTAATTATGTGTCTTTATAATGTGACAAGTGATTTAAAGGGTTGGAATAGTGAAAATAAAGACGTTTTGATCAGGACTGGAGTTGATTTGAGGGATTTTTAGCAGATCTGCGATGTTTTACTGGATTAGAGCTTACTGTTGGAGGAAACTTTGTCCTCTAATGACCTGAAGGGGACGGAAACCGAGACTTGAAAGTTTGAAATTTAAAGAGAAAAACTTTGTTCAGAAAGTCCCTGATGGTCCACAGAACCGGAACCGGGCTGAAAGGAGAGAAGTCTCTGAAGTGATTTACACGTCCCACCTGCTCCCCCCCCCCCCCCCCCCCACCAGCTGTCACAGGACGGCAGCTGCTGGTCCGGTTGGTTGCTGAGGCTGCTGCCTGTCTCCTAGCTGCGGGGGGGGGGGGGGGGCTGCTGGTACGTTCCCATTGAGCGTCTCGCGAGCCTTCTGTGGCGCTTCAGTCGGAGCTGAATAGGCCCAGGCCGTTCTTCCAAGGTTGCATTGAAAACGTGACGCAGCTGCTTTTCCACTGCAGCGGTCTTTGAGTGGAGGTGGGAGGGGCGGCTTGTGAGCGTGCTCAGTAGCGCCACAGCTTCCACAAAGCGTCCTAAATGTCCCCTCCTTTCCTTTCAGGTTTGAGTGGGACAAACTTCTGGAGAATGTGCACTGTTTGATCATAAGTGTGACAAAGACCGACAAGCAGGAAGCTTATATACTCAGGTAAGTTCTCCGAGACGCCGCTCACCTGTAAGCTGCTTGTCGCCGTAGCAACCGCCCCACCTTTCAGCTCATCACAGCATCTAATCGCACACATCAGGACCTGGAAACAGACGAGTTAAACCTGTGATGGCAACCATCATGGGAGGAACGTAGTACCACACGGTTAGGGTTAGGGTTCGGGCCCCCAGGACGCATGTAGACGTCACATGTTGTCATATTCTAACGTGTTTTCTTTGTTCTGTTGACAGTGAGAGTAGCATGTTTGTCTCCAAGAGACGTTTCATTTTGAAAACATGTGGAACCACCCTCTTACTGCAAGCACTGGTGCCTCTGCTGGAACTCGCCCGGGAGTACTGCGGCTTCGACGCCATCGAGGTCAGAGAGGCGCCGCTGCACACGCATGTCTGACCGCTCAGGTTCCCGCTGAACTTTGTCTCCTGTTCACCTCCAGAATTTCTTCTACTCCCGCAAGAACTTCATGAAGCCCACCCATCAGGAGTTCCCTCATCGAAACTTCCAGGAAGAAGTGGATTTTCTCAGCCAGATTTTCCCAAGTAGGAATTTTTTCAGACGGTTCAACCTCCAAAACGGACGCTTTGCTTCGTTTGCAGCTGTAAGCCAGCCAGCGACGTTAAAGCTGGGGTGTGATGAGACATGATGAGGCGTCTCGAAGTCTTCTCGAAGCGTGATGCCACATGAGGCGTGGCGAGGAGTGATGAGATGTCTCACCTGACGAGACCTGATGAGGCGGCGTGATGAGACCTGATGATGCGGCGTGATGAGACATGATGAGGCGGCGTGATGAGGCGGTATGATGAGAGGTGATGAGAACCAATGTGGAGTGATGAGGTGCGACGAGGCGTGATGAGGCATGATGAGAGGTGATGAGAAGCAATGAGGCGTGATGAGAAGCAATGAGGCATGATGAGGCGTGATGAGAAGCGATGAGGCGTGATGAGAAGCGATGAGACGTGATGAGGAGCGATGAGGCGTGATGAGACGTGATGAGGCGTGATGAGAAGCGATGAGACGTGATGAGGCGTGATGAGGCATGATGAGAAACGATGAGGCGCGATGAGGCGTGATGAGAAGCGATGAGGCGTGATGAGACGCGATGAGAAGCAATGAGGCGTGATGAGACGCGATGAGGCGTGATGGGAAGCGATGAGGCATGATGAGAAGCGATGAGGCATGATGAGAAGCGATGAGGCGTGATGAGAAGCAATGAGGCGTGATGAGAAGCAATGAGGCGCGATGAGAAGCGATGAGGCGATGAGAAGCGATGAGGCGCGATGAGAAGCGATGAGGCGTGATGAGAAGCGATGAGGCGCGATGAGGCGTGATGAGGCGCGATGAGGCGTGATGAGAAGCGATGAGGCGTGATGAGAAGCGATGAGGCGTGATGAGAAGCGATGAGGCGTGATGAGAAGCGATGAGACGTGATGAGAAACGATGAGACGTAATGAGAAGCGATGAGACGTGATGAGGCATGATGAGAAGCGATGAGGCGTGATGAGAAGCGATGAGACGTGATGAGGCGCGATGAGAAACGATGAGGCGTGATGAGAAGCGATGAGTCGTGATGAGAAGCGATGAGACGTGATGAGAAACGATGAGACGTAATGAGAAGCGATGAGACGTGATGAGGCCTGATGAGAAGCGATGAGGCGTGATGAGAAGCGATGAGACGTGATGAGGCGCGATGAGAAACGATGAGGCGTGATGAGAAGCGATGAGGCGTGATGAGAAGCGATGAGGCATGATGAGAAGCGATGAGGCGTGATGAGAAGCGATGAGGCGTGATGAGAAGCGATGAGGCGTGATGAGAAGCGATGAGGCGTGATGAGACGTGATGAGGCGTGATGAGAAGCGATGAGGCGTGATGAGAAGCGATGAGAAGCGATGAGGCGTGATGAGGCATGATGAGAAGCGATGAGGCGTGATGAGGCATGATGAGAAGCGATGAGGCGTGATGAGAAGCGATGAGACGTGATGAGAAGCGATGAGACGTGATGAGAAGCGATGAGGCGTGATGAGAAGCGATGAGGCGTGATGAGAAGCGATGAGGCGTGATGAGAAGCGATGAGTCGTGATGAGGCATGATGAGACGCGATGAGGCATGATGAGAAGCGATGAGGCGCGATGAGAAGCGATGAGGCATGATGAGAAGCGATGAGGCATGATGAGAAGCGATGAGGCGTGATGAGAAGCGATGAGACGTGATGAGAAGCGATGAGGCGTGATGAGAAGCGATGAGGCGTGATGAGGCGCGATGAGGCGTGATGAGAAGCGATGAGGCGTGATGAGAAGCGATGAGGCGTGATGAGAAGCGATGAGTCGTGATGAGGCATGATGAGACGTGATGAGGCATGATGAGAAGCGATGAGGCGCGATGAGAAGCGATGAGGCATGATGAGAAGCGATGAGGCGCGATGAGGCATGATGAGAAGCGATGAGGCGCGATGAGGCATGATGAGAAGCGATGAGGCGTGATGAGAAGCGATGAGACGTGATGAGAAGCGATGAGGCGTGATGAGAAGCGATGAGGCGTGATGAGGCGCGATGAGGCGTGATGAGAAGCGATGAGGCGTGATGAGAAGCGATGAGGCGTGATGAGAAGCGATGAGTCGTGATGAGGCATGATGAGACGTGATGAGGCATGATGAGAAGCGATGAGGCGCGATGAGAAGCGATGAGGCATGATGAGAAGCGATGAGGCGCGATGAGGCATGATGAGAAGCGATGAGGCGTGATGAGAAGCGATGAGGCGCGATGAGAAGCGATGAGGCATGATGAGAAGCGATGAGGCGCGATGAGGCATGATGAGAAGCGATGAGGCGTGATGAGAAGCGATGAGGCGTGATGAGAAGCGATGAGGCGTGATGAGAAGCGATGAGACGTGATGAGAAGCGATGAGACGTGATGAGAAGCGATGAGGCGCGATGAGGCGTGATGAGGCGCGATGAGGCGTGATGAGAAGCGATGAGGCGTGATGAGAAGCGATGAGGCGTGATGAGAAGCGATGAGGCGTGATGAGAAGCGATGAGACGTGATGAGAAGCGATGAGACGTGATGAGGCATGATGAGAAGCGATGAGACGTGATGAGGCGCGATGAGGCGTGATGAGAAGCGATGAGGCGTGATGAGAAACGATGAGTCGTGATGAGAAGCGATGAGACGTGATGAGAAACGATGAGACGTAATGAGAAGCGATGAGACGTGATGAGGCATGATGAGAAGCGATGAGACGTGATGAGAAGCGATGAGGCATGATGAGAAGCGATGAGGCATGATGAGAAGCGATGAGGCGCGATGAGAAGCGATGAGGCGCGATGAGGCATGATGAGAAGCGATGAGACGTGATGAGGCATGATGAGAAGCGATGAGGCATGATGAGAAGCGATGAGGCGTGATGAGAAGCGATGAGTCGTGATGAGACGTGATGAGGCATGATGAGACGCGATGAGGCATGATGAGAAGCGATGAGGCATGATGAGAAGCGATGAGGCATGATGAGAAGCGATGAGGCATGATGAGAAGCGAGAAGCGATGAGGCATGATGAGAAGCGAGAAGCGATGAGGCATGATGAGAAGCGATGAGGCGCGATGAGGCATGATGAGAAGCGATGAGTCGTGATGAGAAGCGATGAGACGTGATGAGGCATGATGAGAAGCGATGAGGCATGATGAGAAGCGATGAGGCGCGATGAGAAGCGATGAGGCGCGATGAGAAGCGATGAGAAGCGATGAGGCATGATGAGAAGCGATGAGGCGTGATGAGAAGCGATGAGTCGTGATGAGAAGCGATGAGTCGTGATGAGAAGCGATGAGACGTGATGAGAAGCGATGAGGCATGATGAGAAGCGATGAGGCATGATGAGAAGCGATGAGGCATGATGAGAAGCGATGAGGCGCGATGAGAAGCGATGAGGCGCGATGAGAAGCGATGAGAAGCGATGAGGCGCGATGAGAAGCGATGAGGCGCGATGAGGCATGATGAGAAGCGATGAGGCGCGATGAGAAGCGATGACGCATGATGAGAAGCGATGAGAAGCGATGACGCATGATGAGAAGCGATGAGGCGCGATGAGAAGCGATGAGGCGCGATGAGAAGCGATGAGGCGCGATGAGAAGCGATGAGGCGCGATGAGAAGCGATGAGGCGTGATGAGACGTGATGAGGAGCGATGAGACGTGATGAGAAGCGATGAGACGTGATGAGAAGCGATGAGGCGTGATGAGAAGCGATGAGGCGTGATGAGAAGCGATGAGACGTGATGAGAAGCGATGAGACGTGATGAGAAGCGATGAGACGTGATGAGAAGCGATGAGGCGTGATGAGACGTGATGAGGCGTGATGAGGCATGATGAGAAACGATGAGGCGTGATGAGAAGCGATGAGGCGTGATGAGAAGCGATGAGGAGCGATGAGGCGTGATGAGAAGCGATGAGGCGTGATGAGAAGCGATGAGGCGTGATGAGAAGCGATGAGACGTGATGAGAAGCGATGAGGCGTGATGAGGCATGATGAGAAGCGATGAGGCATGATGAGAAGCGATGAGGCGTGATGAGAAGCGATGAGTCGTGATGAGAAGCGATGAGTCGTGATGAGAAGCGATGAGTCGTGATGAGAAACGATGAGTCGTGATGAGAAGCGATGAGACGTGATGAGAAACGATGAGACGTAATGAGAAGCGATGAGAAGCGATGAGGCGTGATGAGAAGCGATGAGGCGCGATGAGACGTGATGAGGAGCGATGAGGCGTGATGAGGAGCGATGAGGCGTGATGAGGAGCGATGAGGCGCGATGAGACGTGATGAGAAGCGATGAGGCGTGATGAGAAGCGATGAGACGTGATGAGAAGCGATGAGGCGTGATGAGAAGCGATGAGGCGTGATGAGAAGCGATGAGACGTGATGAGAAGCGATGAGGCGTGATGAGAAACGATGAGTCGTGATGAGAAGCGATGAGACGTGATGAGAAACGATGAGACGTAATGAGAAGCGATGAGACGTGATGAGGCATGATGAGAAGCGATGAGACGTGATGAGAAGCGATGAGGCGTGATGAGAAGCGATGAGACGTGATGAGGCGCGATGAGAAACGATGAGGCGTGATGAGAAGCGATGAGGCGTGATGAGAAGCGATGAGGCGTGATGAGACGCGATGAGAAGCAATGAGGCGCGATGAGAAGCGATGAGGCGCGATGAGGAGCGATGAGACGTGATGAGGAGCGATGAGGCGTGATGAGAAGCGATGAGGCGTGATGAGAAGCGATGAGACGTGATGAGAAACGATGAGGCGTGATGAGAAGCGATGAGGCGTGATGAGAAGCAATGAGGCGTGATGAGAAGCGATGAGGCGTGATGAGAAGCGATGAGACGTGATGAGGCATGATGAGAAGCGATGAGGCGTGATGAGGCATGATGAGAAGCGATGAGGCGTGATGAGAAGCGATGAGACGTGATGAGAAGCGATGAGGCGTGATGAGAAGCGATGAGGCGTGATGAGAAGCGATGAGTCGTGATGAGAAGCGATGAGGCGTGATGAGAAGCGATGAGGCGTGATGAGAAGCGATGAGACGTGATGAGAAGCGATGAGGCGTGATGAGAAGCGATGAGGCGTGATGAGAAGCGATGAGGCGTGATGAGAAGCGATGAGTCGTGATGAGAAGCGATGAGACGTGATGAGGCATGATGAGAAGCGATGAGGCATGATGAGAAGCGATGAGGCGCGATGAGAAGCGATGAGGCGCGATGAGAAGCGATGAGGCGCGATGAGGCATGATGAGGCATGATGAGAAGCGATGAGGCGTGATGAGAAGCGATGAGGCGTGATGAGAAGCGATGAGGCGTGATGAGAAGCGATGAGGCGTGATGAGAAGCGATGAGGCGTGATGAGAAGCGATGAGTCGTGATGAGAAGCGATGAGGCGTGATGAGAAGCGATGAGGCGTGATGAGAAGCGATGAGGCGTGATGAGAAGCGATGAGGCGTGATGAGAAGCGATGAGGCGTGATGAGAAGCGATGAGGCATGATGAGGCGCGATGAGGCATGATGAGGCGCGATGAGAAGCGATGAGGCATGATGAGAAGCGATGAGGCATGATGAGAAGCGATGAGGCGTGATGAGAAGCGATGAGGCGTGATGAGAAGCGATGAGGCGTGATGAGACGCGATGAGAAGCAATGAGGCGCGATGAGAAGCGATGAGGCGCGATGAGGAGCGATGAGACGTGATGAGGAGCGATGAGGCGTGATGAGAAGCGATGAGGCGTGATGAGAAGCGATGAGACGTGATGAGAAACGATGAGGCGTGATGAGAAGCGATGAGGCGTGATGAGAAGCAATGAGGCGTGATGAGAAGCAATGAGGCGTGATGAGGCGTGATGAGAAGCGATGAGACGTGATGAGGCATGATGAGAAGCGATGAGGCGTGATGAGGCATGATGAGAAGCGATGAGGCGTGATGAGAAGCGATGAGACGTGATGAGAAGCGATGAGGCGTGATGAGAAGCGATGAGGCGTGATGAGAAGCGATGAGTCGTGATGAGAAGCGATGAGGCGTGATGAGAAGCGATGAGGCGTGATGAGAAGCGATGAGACGTGATGAGAAGCGATGAGGCGTGATGAGAAGCGATGAGGCGTGATGAGAAGCGATGAGGCGTGATGAGAAGCGATGAGTCGTGATGAGAAGCGATGAGACGTGATGAGGCATGATGAGAAGCGATGAGGCATGATGAGAAGCGATGAGGCGCGATGAGAAGCGATGAGGCGCGATGAGAAGCGATGAGGCGCGATGAGGCATGATGAGGCATGATGAGAAGCGATGAGGCGTGATGAGAAGCGATGAGGCGTGATGAGAAGCGATGAGGCGTGATGAGAAGCGATGAGGCGTGATGAGAAGCGATGAGGCGTGATGAGAAGCGATGAGGCGTGATGAGAAGCGATGAGGCGTGATGAGAAGCGATGAGGCGTGATGAGAAGCGATGAGGCGTGATGAGAAGCGATGAGGCGTGATGAGAAGCGATGAGGCGTGATGAGAAGCGATGAGGCATGATGAGGCGCGATGAGGCATGATGAGGCGCGATGAGAAGCGATGAGGCATGATGAGAAGCGATGAGGCGCGATGAGAAGCGATGAGGCATGATGAGAAGCGATGAGGCGCGATGAGAAGCGATGAGGCGCGATGAGAAGCGATGACGCACGATGAGAAGCGATGACGCATGATGAGAAGCGATGAGGCGCGATGAGAAGCGATGAGGCGCGATGAGAAGCGATGAGGCGCGATGAGAAGCGATGAGGCGTGATGAGACGTGATGAGGAGCGATGAGAAGCGATGAGACGTGATGAGAAGCGATGAGGCGTGATGAGGCATGATGAGAAGCGATGAGGCGTGATGAGAAGCGATGAGGCGTGATGAGAAGCGATGAGGCGTGATGAGAAACGATGAGGCGTGATAAGCGATGAGGCGTGATGAGAAGCGATGAGGCGTGATGAGAAGCGATGAGGCGTGATGAGGCATGATGAGAAGCGATGAGGCGTGATGAGAAGCGATGAGGCGTGATGAGGAGCGATGAGACGTGATGAGGCGTGATGAGAAGCGATGAGGCGTGATGAGGCATGATGAGAAACGATGAGGCGCGATGAGAAGCGATGAGAAGCGATGAGGCGCGATGAGACGCGATGAGAAGCAATGAGGCGTGATGAGAAGCGATGAGGCGTGATGAGAAGCGATGAGGCGTGATGAGAAGCGATGAGAAGCGATGAGGCGTGATGAGGCATGATGAGAAGCGATGAGGCGTGATGAGAAGCGATGAGACGTGATGAGAAGCGATGAGACGTGATGAGAAGCGATGAGGCGTGATGAGAAGCGATGAGACGTGATGAGGCATGATGAGAAACGATGAGTCGTGATGAGAAGCGATGAGACGTGATGAGAAACGATGAGACGTAATGCGAAGCGATGAGACGTGATGAGAAGCGATGAGGCGCGATGAGGCATGATGAGAAGCGATGAGACGCGATGAGGCGTGATGAGACGCGATGAGGCGTGATGAGAAGCGATGAGGCATGATGAGAAGCGATGAGGCGTGTTGAGAAGCGATGAGACGTTATGAGGCGTGATGAGAAGCGATGAGGCATGATGAGGTGATGAGAAGCAATGAGGCGGCGTGATGAGACATCGCGTGACGAGACGCGATGAGGCGTGATGACGTGCGATGAGGCATCATGAGGCGACGTGATGAGACATCTCGCGTGGTGAGGCGTGACGAGGCGGTCTGCTTCCGCCACGTCTTCTCTTTAAAGCTTAGTCGTCTCAGACTTTATTCGATTTACGACCGTGTGGTCGCTTGTGTCGTATAAAACGGCGTTTTCTGCTCTTATAGCGGCAGGGACCAGTAAAGATCGGACACGTCTGTTGTCGTAACCAGGAGTAAAATGGAACCATGCAGGATGTCTGAAGCATCACGCCTCATCACGTCTCCATTCAACTGATTTAGTCTTTTATCTTTACTCCAGTTGAATCGGTTATGAAGCTTCTGCTTCCCGACGCTTGCTGAGGATGAAAACCTTCCAGATATACTCTTAGTTGTGAGTTTAGCTTCAATTTGTTAGTTTTTAGGAAAATTTAGCATTAATTTGTTAGTTTTTAGGACTATTTCCTTTTGTTCTTCCGGTGGTTTCCCGTTAAAACGGCAGCTGGGTGAACTGGAGTCTTCAGGGAACGGCGATGCGTTCAATCGGTGATCGATCCTGCTTTTACGCGGCGGCATCACAAAGTATTCCTCATGTTTATTCATCAGCCAGCTGGCATGTTGGGGAACGTCCGTCTCACGGTGTTTGGCTGTTTTAAAGGTTTAAGGTTAGAAGAAACTAGTTTAATCCAGAGCTGCGGGTCTGATGGTACGATGAGCCGGCTTGCTCCGGTTAAGTGTCTGAATCTCTCAGGTATCATGCAGGAACGTTCCGTTATCACAGAAATGATCCGGATTATTCCTGGTTTCCCATCACTGTAAGAGTGTAGAAGCACATAAACACTACATTATAGATCGTCCAGTTTGATTTAATCAGAACTTTTGATGCCAACGTGACACAATAATAGAACAGAGTAGAGTAAATTCATCTGATTCGTCTCTGCTGTGTGATGTATCCACCGTCACAGCGGCTCATCAGTACCTTCCTCTGCCGTGGGAGGAAGCGACACAAGCACGCATGCTGAACTTTCTCCTTCCTGATCTGACGAGTCGGGGTGTTGAGGTGAACGGGTAGATTATGGATTTACAGACACGCTACAGACTTTTACCACGTTGACGGCTACCTCCGCCCCCCATCATGCATCCTACCCGACCTGTTAGGTCCTCGTCGTACCGTGAAGCCAAATGTAACGCCAGACGGAAACGCTGTAAAAGTGTCAGTTTCTCAGCGGCTGTAGGAATACATGTGATGGATGTCTCTGTGTCCTCGAACACATCCGGGACGCGGCGTTTTAACATCAGTAAGTTGCGTAACGCGTCTTTAAGACGTTTGTTGGTTTGTCCAGAAGTCCGTCCGTCCTGGAACGTGATTGGTGGGAAATATTCTGACTGGAAACCAGAAGTCTCCCAGTTTAATGTGCAGGAAAAGCTCCAGTCCAGTTTTATACGTGTCCACCTGACAGCGCTGTCCGCTCGCCACGCTTTCAGCTGATTCCTACTGAACAGCCGCAATGAAGCGAAGCGTCCTCCATCCTGTGTCCACGCCAGCAGTAACCATGACTCTCCCCCTCCCCCCCAGATGGTGCAGCCTACTGCATGGGACGTTTGAACTCTGACTGCTGGTGAGCGCTGCGCCGCCGTCAGCCATACATGCTGCATGTTGCCATGGTGATGGCGTGGTTTCACAGCTGCTTGTGCTCTGTGGACAGGTACCTGTTCACCCTGGACCTACCTGAGTACTGGGAGAACAAGTATGCAGATCAGACGCTGGAAGTTCTGATGAGCGACCTTGATCCAGCCATTATGGACCAGTTCTACATGAAAGACGGTGTTTCTGCAAGTGAGGTCACTCGTGTAAGTCTCACGTGGTCCGGTCCGGTTGGGGGGAACGGGGGTTCTGGCTGGCATCTCAGACGCCACACGTGTGAAGTCTCATGTCTCTGCTTCCTCCTGCAGATGAGTGGAATTCGTGACCTGATACCAGGTTCTGTGATCGACGCCACAATGTTCAACCCTTGTGGATACTCAATGAACGGAATGAAGACTGACGTGAGTGGTTGCTGTTGTCGTCGTCACCCCCCCCGCTGCGGCGACCGTCCCGCTGATGCGGCTGCTTGTCTCCTACAGGGGACTTACTGGACCATCCACATCACGCCGGAGCCGGAGTTCTCCTACGTCAGCTTCGAGACCAACCTGTCCCAGACGTCGTACGATGATCTGGTCAGGAAGGTGGTGGACGTGTTCAAGCCAGGAAAATTTGTGACCACCCTTTTTGTCAACCAGGTGTGTGAAATGCAGAAACCAGATGTTTTCACTGGAGCTGGGGGGGGTTTCATCTGGAATAACTAAACGTCTAGTCGGCCTCTTACTGGTCAGACGGAACTTTTATCTCCTTCTGTCCACCCCGACTGAGACGCCGATTCTGATTCTGATTCCAGTTAAATCACTCCCAGCTTTAGTAGCCGACACACTCTTCACACATTGGCTCAGAGCCGCCGTCGTTTCTGCAGAGATCCACACCGAGACGTCTCGGCGTGGACCAGACAATGTGGCGTGGACCAGACTATATGGCGTGGACGAGACGTCTGGTCCACGCCGAGACGTCTCTTTGAATCCCAATGGGGTTAAAAGGGTCCACTCCTTTCCCGTTGGGGTTAAAAGGGTCCACTCCTTTCCCGTTGGGGTTAAAAGGGTCCGCTCCTTTCCCGTTGGCATTAAAAGGGTCCGCTCCTTTCCCCTTCTCTCCATATTTTCACCTGAAATTCTGACTGCTTTTGTTTCTGTCTGAGTAAAAGCCGCCGTCATGCTGGTGGCCTGACGAACGAAGCCTGCTGTAGTTTCCAGAACTTCCAGTCTTACCGATCAATCTGGAAGATGCGATCCCAGTAGCCGATGGCATCGCGACGGAGCAGGTTTGTTCTGCCGTTTAACTCCTTTTTCTATCGTTGCAGAGCTCCAAGTGTCGCAGCGTCTTCTCCTCTCCTCAGAAACTGGAGGGCTACAAGCGTCTGGACCGCCAGTTGGCCCAGTTCAACGACTACAACTTTGTCTTTACAAGCTACACCAAGAACCGACAGCAGAACCAGCAGAGCTGAGGGTTGAGGATGAAGAAGAGAAAGACGGGCGGCCCCTCCGGGCCCCCCTGCAGCCGGCTTCATCCTGGCGTAGAAAGCTTGTCGTCTTCCCCCCCAGCTCCCAGTTTGACCTCCAGTTTGAGCTGTTTGCGTTGTCGTACCTGTGACTTAGATCTCTTGCATGAAAGCTCTCCTCTCTGTCTCGATATTCTAGCTCACTCTTGCTGTGACCTTGAGGTGCATGTAGAAGAATTAAGGCTGTCCAGCTGTGTCCAGTACAATGGTCCCTTCCTGCAGGTGTCCCCCCTCATCCCCCACAGACAAGGCTTTCGCCCCCACTAGCCCCGACCCTGACATGCTCGGACCCGCCTGCTGTTTCCTTGTTCTCCAGCTTCTGAAGCACTTTAAAAGGCGTTTTAACCCCTTTTTACAGCGATGGGCCTTCTGAGGTCTGAATGTAGCTCCGTTTCTGCCTCTCTGGGCTTTTCATCATCGCCGTTCAGCATCGTGTCGCTTCACTGGGCGCTGAGACGTCCAGGAACACGCTTTCTCTCCACACGTCCTGCCAGGATCGCAGGAGGAACTCTGTTCCGGTTTCAGCAGAGGGTCTGGCGTTTCTGAGTGTCAGTAACTTTGGCGGGTCTCCGTCCTGCGACATGTTCACCGACGCGTCCTGCGACGTGTCCTGCGACGCGTCCACCGACGCGTCCTGCGACATGTTCACCGACGCGTCCTGCGACGCGTCCTGCGACATGTTCACCGACGCGTCCTGCGACATGTTCACCGACGCGTCCACCGACGCGTCCTGCGACATGTTCACCGACGCGTCCACCGACGCGTCCTGCGACATGTTCACCGACGCGTCCTGCGACGTGTCCTGCGACATGTTCACCGACGCGTCCACCGACGCGTCCTGCGACATGTTCACCGACGCGTCCACCGACGCGTCCTGCGACATGTTCACCGACGCGTCCTGCGACGTGTCCTGCGACGCGTCCACCGACGCGTCCTGCGACATGTTCACCGACGCGTCCTGCGACGCGTCCTGCGACATGTTCACCGACGCGTCCTGCGACGCGTCCACCGACGCGTCCTGCGACGTGTCCTGCGACGCGTCCACCGACGCGTCCTGCGACATGTTCACCGACGCGTCCTGCGACGCGTCCACCGACGCGTCCTGCGTCATGTTCACCGACGCGTCCTGCGACGCGTCCACCGACGCGTCCTGCGACATGTTCACCGACGCGTCCTGCGTCATGTTCACCGACGCGTCCTGCGACATGTTCACCGACGCGTCCTGCGACATGTTCACCGACGCGTCCTGCGACATGTTCACCGACGCGTCCTGCGACATGTTCACCGACGCGTCCTGCGACATGTTCACCGACGCGTCCTGCGACATGTTCACCGACGCGTCCTGCGACATGTTCACCGACGCGTCCTGCGACGCGTTCACCGACGCGTCCACCGACGCGTCCTGCGTCATGTTCACCGACGCGTCCTGCGACGCGTCCACCGACGCGTCCTGCGACATGTTCACCGACGCGTCCTGCGACATGTTCACCGACACGTCCTGCGACCTTTTCACCGACGTGTTCACCGACGCGTCCTGCGATGTGTCCTGCGACGCGTCCTGCGATGTGTCCTGCGACACGTCCTGCGACCTTTTCACCGACGTGTCCTCAACGTGTTCACCGACGTGTCCTGCGACGTGTCCTCGACGTGTTCACCGACGCGTCCTGCGACGTGTCTTGCGATGTGTCCTGCGACGCGTCCTGCGACCTTTTCACCGACGCGTCCTGCGACCTTTTCACCGACGTGTCCTCGACTTTTTCACCGACGTGTCCTCGACGTGTTCACCGACGCGTCCTGCGACACGTCCTGCGACGTGTTCACCGACGTGTCCTGCGACGCGTCCTGCGACCTTTTCACCGACGTGTCCTCAACGTGTTCACCGACGTGTCCTGCGACGTGTCCTCGACGTGTTCACCGACGCGTCCTGCGACGTGTCTTGCGATGTGTCCTGCGACGCGTCCTGCGACCTTTTCACCGACGCGTCCTGCGACGTGTCTTGCGATGTGTCCTGCGACGCGTCCTGCGACCTTTTCACCGACGCGTCCTGCGACCTTTTCACCGACGTGTCCTCGACTTTTTCACCGACGTGTCCTCGACGTGTTCACCGACGTGTCTTGCGACGTGTCCTGCGACACGTCCTGCGACGTGTTCACCGATGCTCGTCCTCCAAACATCCAGTCAGAACTCGCCTCTTCTGTTGATCCTGACTCTTCTTCATCGCGGCCATTTCCACCACCAGCTGGGCTTTGCTGGACTCGTCCCTCGTCGTCACCCCCCCCACCCCACCCCCCCCCCGACTCCGCCGAGGCGTTTGGCGTCCTCTCTGTTCTTCTTTCTGTTAAGGACCTGAATGTAGCGACTCCACGTGATCCGACCCAGTGGCGCCATGACGGCTCGTCCTGCGAATGTTCATCTGCTGAATGTACGTCTCCCTGAGAGCCCCCCCCCCCCCCCCCCCCCCGGAGCTAGCCCGCCGTCCCGTGTTTAAAGGGAAACCATGAATTAGACACTTTTTCTCCTCACTGGCCAGCAAAGCATTTTTCTTTTTCTCACATAATATCCAACCTCTCTCTGCCTCTTTCCGCCCCCCCCCCCCAACCCCCTCCCCAACCAAACGGACAATAGCGGCCCGCCGGTCTGAGCATGGCAGGGCCACCCCGGATCATTCCACGTGTAACTGCTGCCTAAACTGCCGTTTTATTACATTTATTGTGCCTGCTCTCTTTTTGGCCCCCCAGCATTTTTCCCTGTTTGATGAATGGGCTTTGTCTGCTGAGGGGGGGGGGGGGGCGGGGGTCCTGTGACACCGGTGGTGCATGTGACTTCTAGTACCGTGCTGCTTGACGGTTTAGCAGCGTTTCTTCCTCCTCCTGTCTGTGCATCGTCTTCCTCTGGTCCGACCAGCTGGAGCTGCTGCATCCTGATCCGACGGAGAAACGGGGGTGTCCTTTTTATTTTCCCTTCCAGCTGGCGTCACGCTCCTCCAGCGGTCGGCTCGGCTTGCGGAGGGCGTGCACGAGGCGCACACACACTGTTCATTTTAACCCTGTTGGTGTGGATCATTACCTTTTTATTTTTCTACAGTTGACCCAAAATGCACTGTTGCAGTTGAATGGTGAAGATTTTACACAATATTTTGTATTTCTGCTGTGGACCAATCTTTCTTTTCTTCACTTTGTGTCCAGATGTTTTTGTAAAAGCCACATGAGTTTGTTCTGGTTTTAAAGGAAGCACGTTGTTTCTCTGGGTGGACTGAATCACGTTCCTGCTCGGAGCGTCTGGGAGGGAAAGGCCTCTGGCTCGGATCTGTCAGGATGTACTGAAGGACACACTTTGCTCTTCTAATTCTTTCTTTTGCTGTTCTTTGGATGGTCAAGATGTGCTAAATATATCTGTGCTATGAGCTTGATGCTTAAATAAAATCTCTAAAAACTGTGTGATTCTGTCTGTTTATTGGTTTGAAACTTTCACCTCAGCTTCGGTCACAACAAAGTCCGACACTTCTACACACTCCAGTATCTAACTGGTCCGTTTGTAGTCTGGTGAAAGCATCAGCTGATTTTATATTAACCGTGTTCATATGAACCGAAATCTCTGATCCAATCCTCCATCCTGAGCTGCTCGAGGAGAGCGAAGAATAAAAACCTCCATCAGCATGGAGAATGGATCCTTTTGTGATTTCTGTCACTTTTCTGGATAAAAACCCAAACTGGAGCTTTCTAACATGTCTCCACGTCTCGCATCCTGATGGGTTTCACTGCAGAACTTATAAACACTGGAATTATCTCATTTTCATGTGTCGGAATTAAACGGTCTGCAAATGTAAAATGTGTCGTAACAAAACTACAGCAGAACGGAACAAGAAGTACTTCAATGACTAAATGTTCAGCTCTTCAGCATTTTCTGGGTAAGATGTGGAGGAGAAACAGCTTAAAACAGATCTGATCATTTCTGACTCCTCACAGGGTTTCACTCCTCGTCTGGACTGGTCTCTGCACCATTCTTCAGAGGAAAGGAGAATTATTACCCATCCTGCACTTACCGCAACAAACCGCCTCTATGTACAAAGAGCAGCAGCACTGCCTCTGTTGCAGGAGAACTGCATTTCACATGCTGCTGGAGTCTGCAGAACAGGAGAACTTGGTGCAGTGGCTGCTGCCCTCTGCAGGCCTGAGCCAACAGGTTTGCTTCAGCAGGATTTCTTCCATCACTCCTCTCTCAGGTCAATGCTGTGCATGAAATTATTTTTGATTAAAATGTTAAACATCTGCAACATTTACCTTCAGACCTCGCCCCGAAACCTGCAGTTTCTGTGTTCCTGAGATGAATTTACCCTGAAATCTGCTTCACTCTTCATTTTCTCATCAAGAAAATCACAACATGATGAGGTAATCAGTTAAATAAATCACCGCTGAAATAGCGGGCTCAGCTGTTTCCAGAAATCCGACTGTCTGCTAAACGACACTAAACTTTGAGATTTATTATTTAGTAAAGCATTAAATGTTGGAACTGTTCAGATTTAGTCTTATTTAGGTTTCCATTCTGCAGGGAGAGGATGTGAATAACAGGATAAAATGAGGCAGAATGAGAAAACTAAGCAGTGGTAAAGATGAAAGTTTATTGTTAGTTAGTTAGTTAGTTGGTGAAAAAGCGGCTGATCTGCATTGTGGTGCGCAGCTCTGGCCGGTAGGAGGCAGTGGTGAGTCAGCAGAGGAGCGTTTGAGCTGAGAGTGACCGTAGAAGAAGAGATGTGACTGTTGTCTTCCTCCCACGTGGACCAGCAGGAGACCACGTGGACCCACCAGGAGGCTACAGGATCTGACAAAGAGGAAAATGACGCAGTTAGACGGAGTAACGTGAGTTAAACTTATTTTATCCAAAGAATCTCGTGAACGCAGCTGTGTCTCGTGCTGGTTCCACGTGCTGTGGCCCAGAGAGACGATACCGCTCGGAACCGCCTGCTGTCTAAACGTTTTATGGATTAACTCCATTTTCTGGATGAACAGCTTTACGGGATCGTTGCTTTGGGTTATTAGTAAATGACTATATTGATTATATAAATGATCAGATATAAAGTAGGAGACGTTCATGTGAAAGTTAAAGCAGAACCGACTTGTTCCTTTTGGACCGACGGGACTTGCTCCTCTTGGACGGACTCAGACATCTGAAACTAGGTCAGAAGATGCTTCCTGGACATGTTCTGCTGGAACCTTGGTGACCAGTATGACCAGTGCTTTAAGTGGAACAAAATAAGTGGTGGTACTCCCTTAATGACTTGCTGTCAGTTTGTCTGCAAATATGAGACAAAAACATGGCTGATACTTATATGTAGAGCTATAAATTGATCTGTAGACAAATAGTTTTATTGCACAGAAATGACAAAAAACGGCAAGTTCTAAATCAAATCCACATTTGCCTAATTCAAAGTGCCATGGAGACACTTTTATGAACTTCAAGCCTCATTGCTGGACATTAAAATAACACTGAAAAGTAAATACATAAACTGAAAGTTAATTAACCCTTTCAACCTACTGCAGTTATTCTACATTGACCTGCAGCCGGAGCCGACTGAGACTGGCCGCCTGGGAGTGCTTTAGGACGGGAGAGGCTCCCGCTGCTCCTTCCTTACAGTAACTGCAGAACAATATGTGCCTTCAAGTCAGTCGCCACAACACCAGAAAAGTCTCTAATAACTCCAGTAAAAGATGCTAGATTTGTCACTTTTAACAAAAAAAGTCTGCAGATTTAGCGAGAAAGTCTCCAAGTTGGCAACAGTGTCTGAATGAAAGCAAAGCGGCTGTGGGAGGAGTTTACAGCACAGCGCTGCAACGCCAGAGACGCTCGATTAGCAGCTGAAGACAGCAGGAGAGGAAACTGCAGAGAGAAAAATAATCACACCCTTTTATTTTTATCATCGTTGGAAACCCAGATCGTAATTGAGATAAAAATACGATTAATCGCCTCGTCCTAATGGAGACACTAGTTGTTCTGCATTAACCAGCAGATGAATCAGTTTTCTTCTTCGTTGGCGGTCGGCTCGTCATCTTTATTAAACCAGCTTTAAACACCTTCGCCAACACTTTGCGTCTATAATGAACATGCTGATGGAGGTGTGACAGGTGGATGAAAGCTCTGTGATATCTGCAGTCTGTTGGGGGTCCAAACATTTGCATGAGGCTGACATCCCTACGATACGCTAATGGATGGATTCTGCTGATGCCGAAGTGGAACATTTGTTCTCCTCAGTCAGACTTGGAAAGTGATGGAAATCAGGGTTGATCAGACTCTTATTAAAAGCTGTTTGGGGTGTTTTCCTCAGAAAACCAAAGACGAGGCGCTCCAAGCGCTTCCTGGAGAACAGAGCGGCCAAACTGGCGGAGGATGTCAAGAGCGTCATGATCATGAAGGGAGGGAACACCACGCAGACCGTCACTCAGGCCCTCAAAGACATCGTAAGTGGTCCGATGGTGAAGGAAACCCTGAGAAATTTTAATCGTTAATCATTTCTAATTATTCTCAGTAAGAGATTTAATCCATTCTTCAGTCATTTTAATCTGAATAACATCAGTTATGTTGCTTTTCACCAGATTATCAGAGAAATGCTGATGATTTCTGCCTGAAAATAAAAATAAAGACTTGTTATCACGAGATCTGATGTGACTTGATGTGATTATTTCCAGTATTCCCTGAAGAAACCCAACGCAGTGCTGTACAAGAAGTAAGTGATCAATCAGATCAGAGTGTTTGACGTGACGGATGCAGCTGTGCTGACGACTTGTCTGCTTCAGGAAGAAGGTTGGGAATGAAAGGAAGATTGATGGAGAGTGGAAGGATCAGTAGATTCAGTTAGAAGCAGAAATAGAAACACTCAGAGGAAACATCTGGAAACTGGAGCTTTACGTCACCAGTCGGATCAGGATTTAGTTGCTAACGGAAACCTTTTCCTCCTCAGAAAGAACATCACTCGGCCTTTTGAGGACTCCACCTCGCTGGTGAGCGCCACAGAAATCCTTCCCTACTCAACATTAACGCTGTTTTTCTGTTCCTAACTTCTGTTTTTAATCCTTTTCAGGAGTTTTTCTCCAAGAAGACGGACTGCTCCCTGTTTCTGTTCGGCTCCCACAACAAGAAACGGCCCAACAATCTCATCTTTGGTAAAATCTCCGAGTCGGGAAGCCGGATACAGAGGAAAATCAGTCTCATGACGCGTGTTACATTTTACATGTAAAAACAATCAGCACACGGTCACCAAACAGTCTGGCTGGTGATTTAGTCCCACGTATTGGTGGTAACACGAGGCATCTTTCCCTGGTGGAACGTAGATGTGGAGAGGGAGTGCAGGCCTGGATTAGGGAGTGCAGGCCTGGATTAGGGAGTGCAGGCCTGGATTAGGGAGTGCAGGCCTGGATTAGGGAGTGCAGGCCTGGATTAGGGAGTGCAGGCCTGGATTAGGGAGTGAAGGTAGACCGGAGCCGTTTGAGTTATTGTTTTGTAAGCAAAGCTTTAAAAGATCTCGGAGAAGATGCTGGATCAGGCATCGTCAGACGAGAAAACCTGACATTGCGTACTCACATATCAAAGGTCTGCCTGCTCCTCTCAGGCCTGCAGACTCGGATCCACATGCTGCGTTCAGGTGCTGCTGGAAAGCTGGGTCACCTGGACTCAAACCAGACTAGCGTAATTTTCTCTTAAGTTATTTCTAAGTGGGAGAGGGACATCCTGTGAACATTTAAGTTGGAGTTATACTTCCAGACCATCTCGTCACCCTGCTGCAGCGTGGAAGTACCGCCTTAAAGACAGGTTTTGATGAGCAGGTCTCAGACTGCTTCGGTTATAATTCTCAGGTGTTAAAAGTGTTCGGTCTCAGAAAACGATGCTTGAATTCCCCAGCTTTTCAGCAGCATTTGAATGCAGCATGCGTGGAACTGAGGGAAGATAGAAATGATCTTTGTTCAGCTTCAGTCGGTGTTTGTCAGAGAGAAGAAGAACTTGTTCTGATTCTGGTTTCCTGGCTTCTTCTGGCTGCTTGCAGGTCGTCTCTTCGACTTCCACGTCCTGGACATGATTGAACTCGGTGTGGAGAAATTCGTCTCGCTCAGTGAGATCAAGGTAACGCCGTCATGGTGGGCCACCAGCAGTCCTGCTCGCTGATCTGGAGTCAGACTCAGGCTGCGTTTCACCGCTCACTTGGTTCTGTTCTGTTTCTCAGACCTCCAAGTGTCCAGAAGGAACCAAACCCATGCTGGTGTTTGCAGGAGAAGCCTTCGACTCCGACAACGAGCACAAACGCCTGAAGAGTCTGCTGATAGGTACGCAGTCCTGATGCTGACCGTCCGCCAGCTAACGCCAGCTAACACCAGCCAACGCCGGCTAACGCCAGCTAACGCCAGCCAACACCAGCTAACGCCAGCCAACACCAGCTAACGCCAGCCAACACCAGCTAACGCCAGCCAACACCAGCTAACCCCAGCTAACCCCAGCTAACGCCAGCCAACACCAGCTAACGCCAGCTAACGCCAGCCAACACCAGCTAATGCCGCTGCTTGTTGTCCCGTCCTCAGACTTCTTCAGAGGCCCCACCGTGCCGGCGGTCCGACTGGCCGGTCTGGAGCACGTTCTGCATTTCACCGCCCTGGAGGGGAAGATCTACCTGCGCAGCTACAGGTACCGGAGTCCGACGCTTTTCCTGCTACAGCAGAGATGCTGATGTCCTGTATAATTCCAGGTGTCTGTTAAAGAAGTCCGGGTGTCGGACCCCCCGGATTGAGCTGGAGGAGATCGGGCCGTCGTTGGACTTGGTTTTAAGGAGAACACACCTGGCGTCGGATGACCTGTACAAGCTGGCTCACAAGGAGCCCAAAGCCCTGAAGGTAAGAACAAGGACAGCGTCTCATTCTGCCGTCGGAGCATCACAACGCTGCAGGAGGGCGGCCTGGTCAGTCAGAATGTGATCTGACCAGGCCCCCCCCATCAACCTTTAGACCCCCCACAGCCCCCCAGCAGCATCTCCCCCGTACCATAGTGTAACTCTGTGGGGTAGACGGTGTCCCTGCTCCAACACACCTGACTCAAATTAATGAGTCATTGTGCAGAAGTCCATAGGCTGTTGGACCCATTTAATATGATTCAGGTGTGTTGGAGCAGGAGTACTTACGATCCAGACATAACATGTAGTGTTTATTCAGAGACTACAGGCTACGCAGCGCTTGACTTTGGTTGTTTTGACTCATGAAAATTAAAACACTTAATAAATGTTAGAAGTAAAAATAGAGCAAGTTTCTAACTTAAGGGGTTCCGTATAAGCTCTTGCGTGTGATGCGGAGGCTTGATGACGCCTGTGTATTTATTTTAATTAAATTGTCTAATTTAACTGCCTGTGCTGTTTTTCATTAAAATGATGTATAATACGAGTATTTAGGTAGTTATTTAGTGATTAAGGCGGTATTTAAGGGTAAAAATCAGACTTACTCAGAATTTCAAGTTTCTCTGCGGCATAAACAGAGGACTGCCTGTATATTGTAAATCCACAAGAACACCATTATTTATAACATTTCAATCACCATGTTGCTAAGAGACCTCTATTTTCACCTGGACATGATGATGAAGACGCTTCCTGTCAGACTTTCCACCAATCAGAGAGCTTAAACTGATGGTAACGTCCAATCAGGAGCAGCCAAAGATCAACAAGTGATGAGAAAAGCAGGAAAATAATGATCCTCTATGGCTGGAATAAAGCCAAGAAGATGTTTGGGATGCAGCTGAGGTGGAGGTGCTGCAGTGAGGACAGCAGGTAGATAGTAGCAGGAAGACGTGGAAACATACTGATTAACAGGTCAAGAATAGCTCAGAGTTTTAAAGGTTGCCGATTCCACAACAGACCGTCTGGTTCTAGAAGAGAGAACTGTAATGTTCCGTTTGTCCTGAAGGTGGCGTCAGAGGACAGACTTAACCAGGGGTGCCCAAGTCTGGTCCTGGAGATCTCCCATCCTGCTGTTTTTAGGTGCAACCCTTCTCCAACACACCTGAACCGAATAAGTGGCTCGTTAGCAGGCCTCTGCAGGAGGAGCAGCAGGAGGAAGAGGAGTTCAGCTGTTTGACTCAGCTGTGCTGGACAGGGGCTGCATCTAAAGGCTGCAGGATGGTAGATCTCCAGGACTGGACTTGGGCACCCCTGGACTAAACTACTCGGTTCTGTTACCAAAAAGGCACATCACAAAAACCTAATAAAATGACGTCAGAGTTTACAGCAACTTTCCATCAGTTTGTCCTTCACCATCAGCTTCCTGCCGTTTCCTTTGCTTAACGCCGTACCTGACCTCCTGACCTCACCGTCTGGACCCACGGTTATTCAACAAGGTGGAAACATTCCTTATTGCTGTGATATCATCTCACAGCTGCTCCACATCCATGATGTCTTCACCTTGTCTGCATTGCTTGATGCATGAAGTTGCTGTCCTCTGATTGGCTGATTAGATATGCGTTAACAGGAAGTAGAACAGGTGTGGAACTGATGAAGTGGGCGGTGAACACGGCGCATCTTTTCGTCATTAAAATGACTCAAACTAACACATCTGCTCTTTCACTGCTGCAGCCAAAGAAGAAGAAGAATATTTCCCACGATGCCTTTGGTACCAAGTTTGGCCGCGTTCACATGCAGAAGCAGGATCTGTCCAAGCTGCAGACACGGAAGATGAAGGGTCTGAGGAAGAGGAGGGGGGAGGTGGCAGCGGAAGAGCAGGAGGGGCCGGTTCCCAAAGCTGCCAAATCAGCTGAAGCTGCTTCCTGATGCAGTCATGTGACCTGTGGGTCATGTGACCTGTTTGTTTCAGACCTTTTCAGATAAAAGAAAAAAAATGTTGTATTTGTTTATGTTGGATTCTGTGTTTATTTTTATCTCTAAAATGAATAAAACTTAAAAAGAAACTTTTCCTTGTTTTTTCCTTCATGCGTTCCTCCGATCATTTCATCCCGTCAGGATTCTCCGTAAACCTGCTGGAACGTCAGCAGGAGTTGAAGGTTTTCCTCTGATCCACCGAGACGTTTCATCATCTGAACGTTTTCCGGTTCTTCTGATGGGAACCTGCTGATGCTGCTGGAAGCAGGAAGAAACGTGGAACCTGGAAGAACCAGAGAACCAGCATGAGGAGAACCACGAGGAGGGGCAGGGACCTGGGGGAGAACCAAGAGGAGGAGAACATGACAAGAACCAGGAGGAGAAGGACATGAGAACGTGAGGAGAACCAGGAGGAGGAGAACATGAGAAGAACCTGGAGGAGAACATGAGGAGAACCAGGAGGAGGACCAGAAGGAGGAGGACATGAGAAGAACCAGGAGGATAACCAGGAGGAGGAGGAGACAGGTTGAACCTGGGGAGGAGGAGGACATGAGGAGAACCTGCAGGAGCAGGATATAAGGAGATGATGGTGAGGAGGAGGACATGAGGAGAACCAGGAGGTGAACTAGAAGGAGGAGAACATGAGGAGAACCAGGAGGAGGAGAACATGAGAAGAACCAGGAGGAGAAGAACATGAGGAGAACCAGGAGGAGAAGAACATGAGGACAACTAGGAGGAGGAGAACCAGGAGGAGGAGAACATGAGGAGAACCAGGAGGAGGAGAACCAGAAGGAGGACCAGGAGGAGGAGAACATGAGGAGAACGAGGAGGAGGACATGAGGAGAACCAGGAGGAGGAGAACATGAGGAGAACCAGGAGGAGGACCAGAAGGAGGACCAGGAGGAGGAGGACATGAGGAGAATCAGCAGGAGGAGGAGAACATGAGGAGAACCAGGAGGAGGACCAGGAGGAGGACCAGGAGGAGAACATGAGGAGAACCAGGAGAACATGAGGAGAACAGGAGGAGGACCAGGAGGAGAACAGGAGGAGGACCAGGAGGAGAACAGGAGGAGAACGTGAGGATACCAGGAGGAGGACCAGGAGGAGAACATGAGGAGAACAGGAGGAGGACCAGGAGGAGAACATGAGGAGGACCAGGAGGAGGACCAGGAGGAGAACAGGAGGAGGACCAGGAGGAGAACAGGAGGAGGACCAGGAGGAGAACATGAGGAGAACAGGAGGAGGACCAGGAGGAGAACCAGGAGGAGGACCAGGAGGAGAACAGGAGGAGGACCAGGAGGAGGACCAGGAGGAGAACATGAGGAGAACAGGAGGAGGACCAGGAGGAGAACAGGAGGAGGACCAGGAGGAGAACAGGAGGAGGACCAGGAGGAGAACAGGAGGAGGACCAGGAGGAGAACAGGAGGAGAACAGGAGGAGGACCAGGAGGAGAACAAGAGGAGGACCAGGAGGAGAACAGGAGGAGAACATGAGGAGGACCAGGAGGAGAACATGAGGAGAACAAGAGGAGGACCAGGAGGAGAACATGAGGAGAACATGAGAAGGACCAGGAGGAGGACCAGGAGGAGAACAGGAGGAGTTCTCCTCCAGCTGTGTTCCAGACGCAGAACCAGTCGACCAATGAGCAGCAGGAATCCTTGTGGCCCCGCCCCCTTCCGCGCGCTTTATTTATAAAGGTGCAACGGCGGCTGTTTGACAGTTCCTCATGGTGGCCGTGGAGAAGCAGAACTTTTATCTGATGGATGTAGCTTCAGTCTGACTGGAATTCCTTCTCTCTGGTCTCCAAACTGATCAATAATATCGATTTTTATTAATTGATTAACTGTCATCAAACTTCCCAATCATGACGGAGGAGAGGAGCGTGGCGGAGGGGGAGGCGGCCGGCTCGGAGGAGGTGTCCGCAGAGGAGAAGAAGGGGAACGGGGACTGCAAGGAGCCGCAGAAAGCCTTGGAGGAGGAAGCGGAGTTCGTCCACCCGGAGGGCGGCTGGGGGTGGGTCGTCATGCTGGCCTCCATGTGGTGTAACGGCTCGGTGTTCGGGATCCAGAACGCCTTCGGTATTCTCTTCCTCTACCTGCTCCGGGAGTTCGGTTCCGAGGAAGACGAGGACCTCCGGTTCAGGACGTGTAAGTACTTCCCCGGTCCGGTCTCTGTGGGGCACGGTGGGGGGTCTGAGGTCCGGATCATCCGGACTGTGAGTGAAACCAGTTCACTGGTCAGTCAGCAGAAACTTGATCTGAGGTTTCCTGGAGAGGAAGATGGGGGGGGGGGGTAAATAGGGGGGTATTCATGAGGAGGGGGTCTGGATGTGTGAGCTCGTGGCTCTTCATTAATGCAACAGTAAGTAAATAAAAAGTAAGATGTTGCTGGACACGGTTTGGAAAACTCCCTTTATCTTTCTGTGGAAGTGCTGATCCTGGTCCTGATGATGGATCCAGCTCAGGTGGTGTAGACCCCTGTCTGGTCTGGAGACGTCTGTCTGCCTCCTGGACACATCAGGGACCCTCTGCCTGACCGCCTGTCCTTGTTATGAATGCATTGAACCGTTCATCAGATGGAACCAAATGACACAAACATGGGATGTGGGATGAGGAATTTATACCCGGAGCAAAACTGTAACTACATATTGATAAACATCAGTACAGCAATCCTAACTGTAAACCTGGATCAATCATGAATCCAGATATGGATTTCATACGTTCTTCAGGAATAACATGGAATTTATTCTATTTTCTTTGTTCTAGGAAAGATAAACATCCAGAAAGTGTTTCAGTTTATTTTTGTTTGGTTTGATTCCAATCAGGAAGGAAACAAAATTCTTCTGTTTTCATATGAATGGAAGCGATTGAGTTGATCAGCTGTGGTATCGTGTCTTGATCTATGGAGCCGTCGTAGAGTTTGTGATATAAACAAACTGAATGGATATGATATTATATCATATGGATATGAAATCTGTGAGTTACAGCTTGTTTGTTTTGTTTTCTCGTGAGGAAAGGAAGTGTCTGGATCTTGGAATTCCTCCAGGGTGGAGCTTGAATTGTAAATTGTTTTAATCAAACCATTAAACCTGATAATGGTTTATTAACACGCTCTGCCATTTTTCTAAGCATGACCTCTTGAAGACGTGATCCACCTCCAGTTTTAGTCTTGGCATGATCATAGTAAGAAGATGGCAGCTGATGAACAAACATGCGTTCCCTCTGGGCTTTTATACCACAGTACCTTTCAGATAATAAAGGTTACGAATTGATCTGGTGTCTGGAAGGTGTCTGATCAGAAATGGGACATGCTGCACTTGGAGGGCTGAATATGACTCAGGATGCTTCAGACCTTTGGACCTGGTATCTTGCTTGGTCTTCATGTAATCTTGACCAAATCTCTTACTGGTCAGAACGAGACCAAACCTGTTTATTAAGCTGTTTTCAAAGATGGAGTCCAGTCAGATCCAGACTCAGGATGAATAAACCGTCATGGCCTGCAGGTTACCCAAAGCCTTACGGGATACTATGGAAACTTGTTTGGTTCTAAATAATGTGGAGGAAGTGTTTTGTCCATAGACCGCATATGAAAGATGGACGGAGCAGTTAAAAGTGAAGCCTATGCGGAAAGTACACAAAACTGCAGTTCCCCCTTCATCCACTAGGGGCTCCAAAACAGAGCAAATCCCCATAGACTCCCATGTTAAAAAGACCAACTTCACAGCAGAAATAAACATGTTTACAGCAGAAATAAACATGTTTACAGCCTGGTTCAAAAATCTATTTTAGGTTTAATAGGTCAGGTTTACCTTCATGACAACTGTGGGGGGAGTGAATTTTTTTCAAACTCGCCCGTTTAAAAGTAATTTAATATCAAAGTTTCGCATATTTAGGGGCGTGTCCTTTTGATTGACAGGTACCCAATCTCCCGCTTCAAGTAAGAACGTAGAACAACCGCGGTTTTTAGCCAGTTAACAACTTTACTTAGCTTTAGCCCGCTTACCTCGACGACATGCATGCTCCTGCCAAGATGGTGATGGTAGGAACCGCTTACCGAGGTTAAATTCAACTCTTCAGAAACCTACGGGTGACGTCACGGAGACTCCATCCATCTTTCTAAATACAGTCTATGGTTTTGTCACATTTGCAGCTAAAGGCTGGAGGCCAGAGGGGTTAACATCA
The DNA here is from genome assembly GCF_933228915.1 of Telmatherina bonti. NCBI lineage: Eukaryota > Metazoa > Chordata > Actinopteri > Atheriniformes > Telmatherinidae > Telmatherina > Telmatherina bonti. The sequence continues at coordinate 35,074,383 of NC_136614.1, read as the reverse complement.
GACAGATATCAGATGTGTATTTGTCTAGGACCCCTGGTGAGACATAATATAGAGCTGAGTGTCGTCAGCATAACTATGACCACATTGTTTCCGGGATCTGAGCTACAAGGAGCATGTCGATGCTGAACAATGGGGGCCCAACATGGAGCCTTGAGGGATTACACATGTAGTCTTTGTTATGGTAGATCTACTCATGGATCTTTTTACATGGATGTCATTTAACACTGTCTAAGACAGTGTCAGAGTTGTGATGTGGTCCAAGTCCTCACTGAAATACATAAACTGTAATAAGCACCAGGAACATATAACTCTGTTGTAAAATACAGCCTTTACAGTGATTTTACTTAAAAACAGTTTTTACCTGAGCTGTTGCTTTTATCGTTGCTGTTTGGCGGCAAACAACGGCAAATTTGTGTTAAAGTATGTAAGTGTTTACATAACTTCCATCTTCCTTCATGGTGGACCTACTTTGACATTGTCGATAGATCATGTTAGATGGTTACTTTTATAACATTAATGTTGCTACTTTTCTGACAGGCATCTATAAATATACTTTTCCAGCTGATTATTATGGATGCCGATTCTACTATTTATTTAACTTATTTTCAGCAACAAACATGTCCTGAAGCATCGACTGGTTACTCAGACAGAGAATGTTGCTCTGACCATAGCTGGAAAAGTCATATAGTTTTTATGAAAATCACAAAAAAAAACTTTTTATAATTACGGAAATTAATGAGATTCTGCCATGAAGAGAAAACTGTTACCTGCTTTGGAGCCTTATAACTCAGTCTTACTTTCACATGGAAACTTTATTCAGTGTTTAAACAGGTTATGAAACATAAAATCCTCATGGTCTGAAACTTTATGGTACATTTTAAATTTGATGAAAAATCTGAAATAACTTCATGAACTTCTCCACTGTAATGTGCTACATAACAAATTCTTCTACCCTCACGTCTAGAAATCTTCTGAAATAAACTTGTCCAAGTCCACAGTTTCTCCTTTAAATATGCAAATTATATATAAAAATGTAGACATTTTTCCTGGCTTTCATACGGTATATGTATTACTGTAGTAGGTCTTCTGGTTTCCTCACAGTTCCCCTCAGAGTGCAGCGTCCCCCCTCGCCTGGCTCTATTCACTTCCATTATATCTGGTCTCAGATTTTCTCCTGAGTCAGGAGTTGATGGGTGTAATTAACTTGTCATAAACAGCACATGGAAGATAGCAGCACAATAAAAACTACATCTGTGTGATGGTCGGAACCCTCGGCTGCTCAAGGGTCAGGTTTTTTTTTGATGCAACTTTTCGTTTGCAAAGAGCGGCTGTTTGTTCGAGGGGAGCACTGACCCATAAATCGACTGAAAGCTCAGACTTTGTGTCTATTTCTGAGTGACTTTGCTGACAGAGGATGTTTCTGTCACCCGAGCTATGTTAACATTCGGCGCTGTTGTCATAGCAATGATACTTTACACGATGGGCTTTTTGGACTATGTCCATCATGGCTGCCCCTGTTTGACGCACACACGTGTCGGCGAGCAGCAGTTGCATTTTCAACCATCCAAGTTTCTTCAGTTTTCTAGTTTTGGCTTTTAACCTCTGGACTCGATACGCTGAAGCTCAGTTATGGAAGCTGACAGTCGATTTCCTGAGTGTTTGTAGAAACATCCGGTCGCTGTATTTACAGTCGCTTTAGTTTTCACCCGAAGACAAAGAAAGAGTAATGATTCTTCCGATGTAATCTCACATCTGCATGGTTTCCGGTTGTCTTGCAGCTGTCCTCCCCCCTCATCCAAACCCCTCCCAGGCTGCCTCTCAGAAAACTACCAAGGTTTTATTCTCTCTCTTCATGTTTCACAACCTACACACTTCTCAGGAGAGTCCTGAACTCTTGGCTCTGAAGCTACAAAGTGGTCCAGAAACACGACGGCTTCCCACTTTTAGCCTGTTTGTCCGAGTCGCAGGATGTCAGATAAATGAATAAAACAGCATTTCCTGCTGCACCTCGGTTTTCCTGCTTACTGTCGTAAACACGTTGATTTGTGTGTTTTCCTGAATGTGTTTGCCAGTTCTGTAAAAGAACATGAAGTACCACTTCAGCCGCGACGTGAACCCTCTGCAGCAGGTCTTCCTGTACGCCTGATTTCCAGCGCCTTTGTTTCACCGTGACGTTTCATCAACAGATTCTTTGTTATCTTTTACATCAGATCCGACTTCCCTCAGGAATGAATTCAGATGATTGAGATGCTTTTCTCTCTGCGGTTCTGTCCTGTTGCTGACGGAACACCAAAAGGAAACTGTGAATGAGGACGTTCAGCAATGATCTGCAGGTAACTCAGCGAGACCAGCTGCTAGTGGTTTTGGCGCCGTTCTCATACAGAAGTACCCCATGATGTCATCTGATGGGCATGTGCAATGCATCTGCAAGATGGAGAGTGAGGAGGATGTCAGCCTCAGTCAGGACTCTGTCTGCTGGGCTACAACTGGACCGGCTGGAAGTTTTAACACGTCTTCAGCTTTCTGGAGGATTTAAATCTGGAATATTTCAGCTTCTCCATCTCTAACCTCACCGAGGTGCTGCTCGGCTGCTGAAGCGTCACTTAAAACAATCCTTTAGCTCCAGTCATAGAGTTATTAGATTGATTTTAGCTGATTTATCGACAGTCATTTGTCCAGATGTGTGTAAGTTTTAGACTGTTTATTAAGCAGCACAAAGCCAGCTTTGGAAACAGGCAACTTTATCTCTTTTTCTATATCAGAATAAGAAAATAAAACTTATTAAGAAGACAGAACAACCGCAGCAGCAGTAGTCTTCCTTCATGTATGGTAGCAGTCAAAAGTTTGGACACACTTTCCAGACTGTTGGCTGGTAGTGTTGGTCTTAGAACATGAATTAGAAGCTGCTCTCAGTGGGAGTGATCATGCAAGTCTCCAAGTTTCCTCTTCATAATTTCCCTTTAAACACGCTCGACTGGACCGTGACAACAGCTGATTCAGCTTCTGCTGTGATGCAGTGTTTAAAGCGAATGCTGTAATGTGAGGCTACAGGTGGAAAGCCAGAGTACTGAAGTGGTTTCTCAGGACAACAGCTTAATAAATGTAGCCTCCAAATATCAGCGTGGCATTAAAACAAATGTATTTCTGGATTATTTCCAGCTTTAAGACAGCAAATTATCACCTCAAACATGACCTGAAACACATAAAACAGCTATTCGCTTGTTGCTGGGTTTCCTTGTATGGTCATTAACAGGAAGTGCATGCGGTTAGAGCAAGGCCTGTCACGGTAACAAATTTTGCCATACGATTAATTGGCTCAGAAATTATTGCGATAAACGCTAAAATTGCGCTGAGCGATTAATGTTGTTATTTTGAGATCATTTTCAACTAAAATAACAATAACAATATACATACAAATATACATACATACACACATATATATATATATATATATATATATATATATATATATATATATATATATATATATATATATATATATATATATATATATATACACACGTAATATAAAAACATAATACATAAAGATCAACATACTTTAATTTCTACAGAACATTTAGCTGGATGTGCAGACTAGACTCATCCAGTCCCCAGTCTGCTGAAACAGATCAGGATTTCTCCTGCAGTTTTGGCAACGTGGTTATCTGGAGCATCTGGTCTCTAAACACCATGTAACACGGTTATATAGTCTGTGGTCAGTTCATAAAAGAGGAAATGTTTGGACTTGACCAGTAGTGGAATGGAAAAATGTCATTTTTCATGTCATTGTAAAGTCGTGGAAATGCCGTTTGTAACATGTATGTTCATCAGAGGTGGCAACTCCTGGTCCAGAAAGTAAAAGTCCAGTCCGGCCAAACCAGCTGAACTTAATGAGCAAAGTTTATTTACCAGGTAAACAAGCCTGTTGGTGAAAACACCTGTTCTAAATGTCCAGGTAGATCCAGAAACATGGCAGGACTCTTACCTTCTGGACCAGGAGTTGCCACCTCCGATGTTCATCCTGACAATTCATACTGGCTGTCAAATGTTTGCAACATTTTTCAAATTGTCCCTTTTTTTTACCAATATTAAAGGGCAGCATCGCCTTACCAACCAGGTCTTATCGTGCGATTAATTGACTCATTGCACCAGGCCTAGTTAGAGCGCTTGTGTTACAGACCAGGCTGGTTCTCCTTGCAGCCTGCACCAGTCTCTAACTTCAGACCGAACCGTGACTGGACAGAGTACACCAGACACTGAGCTGATGCAGATAGTTTCTGCCTCAAGCATCTGAATCTGAGCGTCAAAATGAGGTTTATAAATGAATAACCTGTAAAGATGCTATATTTATGAAGTTAAATGATATGAATTTTTGGTCATGAAGCTGCCTCATCCATCCAGGCTCCAAGTTTGGATTCCTGTTTGACTCGTCTTGGAATTTAACCAATCAGAAGCGACTTTCTTCAGGAGGAAACTCGAGATGGGTTTAATGGTGATGAATGAATATTGATCCCAGAGGAAAATGCTGAAATCCTGAGATAGCAGAGATTAAGAATGAGTGAGTCCATATTAAACATGTTGTTCATGCCTCGTTCATCCAAGCTGGGAAAGTGTCCTGGTGTGAAACAGCAGTTTCCTTCCCGCTGTCACCCGGATGCACTCTTCCCTTCTATGACATCTGTTATGTTTCTGTGCATATACTACACACTCCTGTGAGCTACGTGGCTTAGAATAGTGTTGTAGGTGTTCAGAGCCTCTGAACCTGGAGGTGGTGTTTCCTGTCAGATACGTGAGGATCCGTCTTCCTTGTGGCCTCATGTTCTCATTGAGCTTACAGTGTTTATCTCCCTGGGGTTCAGAAACAAAGTGGTAAAATGTTACCGTGTCAGAAAGTGTTGCTAGACATGTAAACGTTTATTTATCTTCATCGTCACTGCAACAGAAGGCGTCTGGTTTTAAGACTCGGTGACTTTCAGGGGTGAAATGTGAGCAGTTTTGCACTGAAACACACTGAGTTTGCAGCATTGTGGGAGTCAAACACACCAGCATACCAGAGCATGTTGCAACAGACCTTTTTCTGCCACATGTTGCTGCGTGTTTCACAGGGTTTCGTACACACTTCTCGCCACTGAAGAACCTACTGCTGGATGAAACCCTGAAATGTAAACGTTCATGTCTGGTTTGCTAAGCCAGAGCTGTGCCGGGGTCCCACGTGGCAGGTATCCTTTCAGGATGAGGTTCTGGGACTGATTCCTGTAATCCTTTCTCATGAATTGTCCCTGCAGTTTCATGTTGTGGTGCCACCCACAGAGCTCTGCGAGCTGCGGCTGTATGAGCTTACACATAATGAGGTTTAAACAGAAAAATGATACCAGAAACTCGTGCTGCAAGTCTCAGCTGGAGCTGAGCGAGTCGGGACTTTCCTGAGTCTTCACATATACATCCAGCCAAACTAAGAAATGCACATTTTTCACCAACAGAGATGTTTTCTGACGACTTTTTTCTCTCCAGCAAAACATTTACTCAGAAAGAAGGAAACTGTAAATCCAATCAGCCAATCAGAAAGTGAGCAGTGGGGGCGGGAACGTTCGGTCCATAGAGCGGACTCACGTGTCAGGGTAGCGGCCGTCTCATCTGTTGCTGCCCCCTCCCTGTGGGAATGCCAGATGGGGTTATTCTTGGGCTTTGTGCCATAAAAGTGGCAGCAGAGCCATAAAAGAGATTCTCATGCCAAATGTTGGACCAACCAGGGACCTTTGGACTCTGCAGAGTTTGGAGTCCTTGATTTCTGTTTTGATGACTGTGTGAATAACAAGCCGTCATCTGACCATGTACTGACGGAGTTTTGTTTCCTCTCAGTATGAAGAGAAGTGAGGTGTTTTGACCCTGGTCAACCCGAGAGGTGCTTGGAGTTCAGTGTCTGAAGATCGCCTGCAGACTCAGCGTCACACCTGTTTCTGGGTTTTCAGTCAACCATAAAGAGATGTGACCCAGGGGTGTCCATGAAGCTACGCTACTTATTAACAGCTGGCGTGTTTTCTAGTCATAAAGCACACTGTATGATAGTGGAAGAAGCACGTGTAGTCAGCTGAGTTACCTGGACGAGAGGCTCCGTGTCACACCTGCCTTCCATCTCGTCTCGTAAACAGGCTACTTTAAAAAGACATGGATTGGATAATCTCTGAAGGACTTGATGAGTTTGGAGCACATGGACGTTAATATTTGACAAGCTGTTTGATCTCAGGTGTGTGTGAGCCAACGTCTGAGTGAAGGTGAAGGTTGTGCAGAGATAAAGTCTGCTGAAAGCTGGACAACCAAACGTTTGCTGAGCGACTGGTTGGGAAGCTCAGGATCATCCAGATGTTTAACAGTTTATTCATGGCATTACATAAAACTGTAAAAACTATTATTTTAAAAAAGGGAAAAACTGGACATTACAATCGTAAACTCCTCCAGCTCCCCGAACGCCATCACTTCCGTGACCACCGGAGTCTCAGGAACAGCAGTGTGTAACTCTGTGATGGACATCTGACCCTTTTCAGGGATTGAAAGACTTTTCCAACGTTTCTATCCGTCCAGGAGGTTTACAGTCCAGACACAACATGTAGTGTTTATTCAGAGACTCTAGATGGTAAATCCACCATTATTTATCACATCTTCATCACCATCACTACCATGTTGCTAAGAGACCTCTATTTTCACCTGGACATGATGATGAAGACGCTTCCTGTCAGACTTTCCACCAATCAGAGAGCTTAAACTGACGGTAACGTCCAATCAGGAGCAGCCAAAGATCAACAAGTGATGAGAAAAGCAGGAAAATAATGATCCTCTATGGCTGGAATAAAGCCAAGAAGATGTTTGGGATGCAGCTGAGGTGGAGGTGCTGCAGTGAGGAGAGCAGGTAGATAGTAGCAGGAAGACGTGTGGAAACATGGAAACAGTGTGTGTGTGTGTGTGTGTGTGTGTGTGTGTGTGTGTGTGTGTGTGTGTGTGTGTGTTTCAGACATGCATGATGTGCAGATGAGAAAAAGGCTTGGTCACTGCTGATCTATGTGTTATTTCTACAAACTTCTGGTTGCTCTTTTTGCTTCTTTAACTGTTCATACATTCATTTTACATCATTTTAGCTTCAGAATCTGAAAGCTGAGGCTGAAACATCACGTTTCCATGGAAACATCACATCTGCATGAAAACCTCACATCTGCCTGGAAACGTCACGTCTGCCTGGAAACGTCACATCTGCGTGGAAACATCACATCTGCATGGAAACATCACATCTGCATGGAAACATCACATCTGCATGGAAACATCACATCTGCGTGAAAACGTCACGTCTGCATTGAAATGTCACGTCTGCATGGAAACGTCACGTCTGCCTGGAAACATCACGTCTGCCTGGAAACGTCACGTCTGCATGGAAACGTAACATTTGCATGGAAACGTCACATCTGCATGGAAACGTCACATCTGCATGGAAACATCACATCTGCCTGGAAACATCACATCTGCATGGAAACATCACATCTGCATGGAAACATCACATCTGCATGGAAACATCACATCTGCGTGAAAACGTCACGTCTGCATTGAAATGTCACGTCTGCATGGAAACGTCACGTCTGCCTGGAAACATCACGTCTGCCTGGAAACGTCACGTCTGCATGGAAACGTCACATCTGCATGGAAACGTCACATCTGCATGGAAACGTCACATCTGCATGGAAACATCACATCTGCATGGAAACATCACATCTGCGTGAAAACGGCACGTCTGCATTGAAATGTCACGTCTGCATGGAAATGTCACGTCTGCCTGGAAACATCACGTCTGCCTGGAAACGTCACGTCTGCCTGGAAACGTCACGTCTGCCTGGAAACATCACATCTGCATGGAAACATCACATCTGCATGGAAACATCACATCTGCATGGAAACATCACATCTGCGTGAAAACGTCACGTCTGCATTGAAATGTCACGTCTGCATGGAAACGTCACGTCTGCCTGGAAACATCACGTCTGCCTGGAAACGTCACGTCTGCATGGAAACGTCACATCTGCATGGAAACGTCACATCTGCATGGAAACGTCACATCTGCATGGAAACATCACATCTGCGTGAAAACGTCACGTCTGCATTGAAATGTCACGTCTGCATGGAAATGTCACGTCTGCATGGAAACGTCACGTCTGCCTGGAAACGTCACGTCTGCCTGGAAACATCACGTCTGCCTGGAAACGTCACGTCTGCATGGAAACGTCACATCTGCATGGAAACATCACATCTGCCTGGAAACGTCACGTCTGCATGGAAACATCACATCTGCCTGGAAACGTCACGTCTGCATGGAAACGTCACATCTGCCTGGAAACGTCACGTCTGCATGGAAACGTCACATCTGCCTGGAAACGTCACGTCTGCATGGAAACGTCACATCTGCGTGGAAACATCACATCTGCATGGAAACATCACATCTGCATGGAAACATCACATCTGCATGGAAACGTCACGTCTGCATGGAAACATCACATCTGCATGGAAACATCACATCTGCATGGAAACATCACATCTGCGTGAAAACGTCACGTCTGCATTGAAATGTCACGTCTGCATGGAAACGTCACGTCTGCCTGGAAACATCACGTCTGCCTGGAAACGTCACGTCTGCATGGAAACGTCACATCTGCATGGAAACGTCACATCTGCATGGAAACGTCACATCTGCATGGAAACATCACATCTGCATGGAAACATCACATCTGCGTGAAAACGTCACGTCTGCATTGAAATGTCACGTCTGCCTGGAAACGTCACGTCTGCCTGGAAACATCACGTCTGCCTGGAAACGTCACGTCTGCATGGAAACATCACATCTGCATGGAAACGTCACATCTGCATGGAAACATCACATCTGCCTGGAAACGTCACGTCTGCCTGGAAACGTCACGTCTGCCTGGAAACATCACGTCTGCCTGGAAACGTCACGTCTGCATGGAAACGTCACATCTGCATGGAAACATCACATCTGCCTGGAAACGTCACGTCTGCATGGAAACATCACATCTGCCTGGAAACGTCACGTCTGCATGGAAACGTCACATCTGCCTGGAAACGTCACGTCTGCATGGAAACGTCACATCTGCGTGGAAACATCACATCTGCATGGAAACATCACATCTGCCTGGAAACGTCACGTCTGCCTGGAAACGTCACGTCTGCGTGGAAACATCACATCTGCATGGAAACATCACATCTGCATGGAAACATCACATCTGCGTGAAAACGTCACGTCTGCATTGAAATGTCACGTCTGCATGGAAACGTCACGTCTGCCTGGAAACATCACGTCTGCCTGGAAACGTCACGTCTGCATGGAAACGTCACATCTGCATGGAAACGTCACATCTGCATGGAAACGTCACATCTGCATGGAAACATCACATCTGCATGGAAACATCACATCTGCGTGAAAACGTCACGTCTGCATTGAAATGTCACGTCTGCCTGGAAACGTCACGTCTGCCTGGAAACATCACGTCTGCCTGGAAACGTCACGTCTGCATGGAAACATCACATCTGCATGGAAACGTCACATCTGCATGGAAACATCACATCTGCCTGGAAACGTCACGTCTGCATGGAAACATCACATCTGCCTGGAAACGTCACGTCTGCGTGAAAACATCACGTCTGCATGGAAACGTCACGTTTGCATGGAAACATCACGTCTGCATGGAAACATCACGTCTGCATGGAAACCTCACGTTTCCATGGAAACCTCACGTCTGCATGGGAACATCACGTCTGCGTGAAAACGTCACGTTTGCATGGAAACATCACGTCTGCATGGAAACATCACGTCTGCATGGAAACATCACGTCTGCATGAAAACCTCACGTTTCCATGGAAACGTCACGTCTGCATGGAAACTGAGTTGAGATTCTCCATACAGTTTTATGTAGAGAAACTGACGTAAAATAGCAGGAAATGATCTGTTGTTTTAGGGGAAGTGTGTTTTAGTGTGTTAGTATGTTGCTGAAGTTCAAACTGAGCATCACAATGAACAAGAAAATAGATTCAAGTTACTCTGAATGTGACATGTTGTTGGTCTGAGAATATACTGGGATTTCCACCCACAACCATCTCCAGGGTTTACAGAGAAGGTCTGAAGAAGAGAAAATATCCAGTGAGCAGCAGTTGTCTGGACCAGAATGTCTGGAGATGTCAGAGGAGACTGGTCAGACTGGTTGGAGATGATGGAGAAACAACAGGAAGTCCAGTAAGCACTGGTTCCAACCAGAACATCATGTCTGAAGACACAACACGTCCAACCTGGAAGCAGATGGTCTCCAGCAGCAGAAGACCACAGCGGGTTCCCTCCTGTCAGTAAGAACAGGAAACTGAGGCTACAATTCACACAGACTCACCAGAACTGGACAATAGAAGTTGGAGAAACGTTGCTGGTCTGATGAGTCTCCAGTTCAGCTCCACATTCACATGGTAGGATCAGAATCTGCTGGAAACATCATGACATCATGGATCCATCCTGCCGTCAGAATCAACGCTTCAGGCTGCAGCTGGTGGAATGGTGGGGGGAGGTTTTCTGGTCCCACATTGGTCCCCTTAGTACCAACATGACCTGGTTTAACCTCCACAGCCTACCTGAGTCCTGCTGCTGACCATGTCCATCCCTTTCTGAGCACAGTGTAGCATCTTCTGATGGAAACTTCCAGCAGGATGATGCTCCATGTCACAAAGCTCACATCATCTCCACCATGACGATGAGTTCACTGTCCTCCAACGGCTCCACAGTCACCAGATCTACATCCAGCAGAGCAGCTTTGGGATGTGGTGGAACAGGAGATTCTCATAGTGATGAGGTGGAACGGGAGATTCTCATGGTGATGAGGTGGAACGGGAGATTCTCATGGTGATGAGGTGGAACGGGAGATTCTCATGGTGATGAGGTGGAACGGGAGATTCTCATGGTGATGAGGTGGAACGGGAGATTCTCATGGTGATGAGGTGGAACGGGAGATTCTCATCATGATGAAGTGGAACGGGAGATTCTCATAGTGATGAGGTGGAACGGGAGATTCTCATCATGATGAGGTGGAACGGGAGATTCTCATAGTGATGAGGTGGAACGGGAGATTCTCATGGTGATGAGGTGGAACGGGAGATTCTCATAGTGATGAGGTGGAACGGAAGATTCTCATCATGATGAGGTGGAACGGGAGATTCTCGGTGATGAGGTGGAACGGGAGATTCTCATGGTGATGAGGTGGAACGGGAGATTCTCATGGTGATGAGGTGGAACGGGAGATTCTCATGGTGATGAGGTGGAACGGGAGATTCTCATAGTGATGAGGTGGAACGGGAGATTCTCATGGTGATGAGGTGGAACGGGAGATTCTCATGGTGATGAGGTGGAACGGGAGATTCTCATCATGATGAGGTGGAACGGGAGATTCTCATAGTGATGAGGTGGAACGGGAGATTCTCATGGTGATGAGGTGGAACGGGAGATTCTCATAGTGATGAGGTGGAACGGAAGATTCTCATCATGATGAGGTGGAACGGGAGATTCTCGGTGATGAGGTGGAACGGGAGATTCTCATCATGATGAGGTGGAACGGGAGATTCTCGGTGATGAGGTGGAACGGGAGATTCTCATGGTGATGAGGTGGAACGGGAGATTCTCATGGTGATGAGGTGGAACGGGAGATTCTCATGGTGATGAGGTGGAACGGGAGATTCTCATGGTGATGAGGTGGAACGGGAGATTCTCATGGTGATGAGGTGGAACGGGAGATTCTCATGGTGATGAGGTGGAACGGGAGATTCTCATGGTGATGAGGTGGAACGGGAGATTCTCATGGTGATGAGGTGGAACGGGAGATTCTCATGGTGATGAGGTGGAACGGGAGATTCTCATGGTGATGAGGTGGAACGGGAGATTCTCATGGTGATGAGGTGGAACGGGAGATTCTCATCATGGTGAGGTGGAACGGGAGATTCTCATGGTGATGAGGTGGAACGGGAGATTCTCATGGTGATGAGGTGGAACGGGAGATTCTCATGGTGATGAGGTGGAACGGGAGATTCTCATGGTGATGAGGTGGAACGGGAGATTCTCATCATGGTGAGGTGGAACGGGAGATTCTCATGGTGATGAGGTGGAATGGGAGATTCTCATAGTGATGAGGTGGAACGGGAGATTCTCTTGCTCTCAGAATTAAGGCAGTCTGGATACAAATGGGCTCCAGTTGGATAGAGGGTGGACCTGGTAACATGGATGATGTATTTTACTCTAAGGGTAAATATTAGTTGAATGAACATGTAGATCAGGAACATAAAACAGTATTTAGGTTGTGTGCGAAGATATGACAGACCAGCTCTTTATTGTACTGTTCAACTCTGACGGTCAGGGGAAACCAATCACAAAGACGTTTGAAGCAACAGCAGAGTCCTGAATCAAACCCCATCTAGTCCTGCAGAGATGAACAAACAGGACGGCTGACGGTTGCTCCAGCTGCCATATGATCAGATCTCTAAACGTCCTCTCAGGTTTCACGAATAGCTCCTAGGTTTTTCCTCTGGGCCGCTATAAAACTATCTGCCTAGAGAGATTTTTCCTCTTAACTGTGTTTTTGGGATCAGGAGGAAATCCGGTTTGTTCTTCTGGAGAGGTTCAGAAGCCACATCAGTCAGTGAAGATTAGTTGTTTTATTCTGTCTTTATTCTGATAAGACTCGACTGAGTCTGCAAATAAGGAGTTAAGCCTTCAGGGGCGTGTCCAAACTGTTGCTTAATCTATACTCTGCACTTACGAAGTGGGTGGATGGAAATCTCCCCCAATCACCAGCTAGCTTCAGCGGACCACCCCTCTCTCCTCCGACATTAAACAAAACTCTAACATGTTTCATATGGCCCAACGTATCCACCGAACACACAATCATTCCAAGCACGCACGTAATGTGTTTCCTCTTCTTTATGTCCAGACATAAATTTCTCTGCGGTTGCCTTCCTCCAATCATCAGGCAGGAGTTTTGCTTCCTGCTGTTTGAGGCCAGAAAGCACATACGGACCCCAAGTTCTCCCACCGCGCTGGCTCCAGAGGGGCATCTCATTGCAAATGGCTTCCAGCTGCTGCTGGATGGACTGACGCTGTTCACTCCAACACAGGAGGCCCTGGTCAGGGTTCTCATGGTCTCTGAGACCACTGAAAGTCTCCAGTCTGTCAAGGTGTTGGAGCTGAAGCTCAGAACAGCAGCAAGAAGTTCCTCAGGTGCTTCCCTGCAGAGAAGAAGTTGGGCTTCGGCTGCAGGAATCTCCGTTTTATAACATCCATTCAGGCTGCAGCTGCTTCTCCTTCATCTGCTTGTTTCAGCTAAAACATGGTTTCAGGAGGAGCCAGAAGCATGTCAGACGTGGCCGGACTGAAAGCATGCAGCCTGCCACGCAGAAATGCCCGTTTATCATCACATGTTTATTCTGCAGGCCAAGCATCAGCTGTTTCTCTTCATCCTGCAGCAGATTGCTGCTGGAAGAAGTGTCTCTTAGAGAAATCTAAAATGACTCTGGATGGAAAGCTGGATTTGTTTTCTGTGATCCGAACATGGATCCTGTTTGAACTCTGATTGGTTCTGATTAGCATCTGCGTCATGTGCGCTAACAGAAAAGGATCTCAGCTTCAACTTCTGTATTTTTAAACAACACTCTTGCTCTGTGGGTGATAACGGTGGTCATCATCACATCCCACCTCGCCTTGCCCATACATACGAGTAGAGGAGTTCTGCAGCTCATATTCATTTGATTTCCTTCAGAAAGAGAAAAGAAAATCAACCAATAATCATACTTTATTTATGTTTCACTTTTCTTAATATTTTGTAACTCAAAGTAATTAACAGGGATAAAACCAGGAAAAGAGTGTGTTTGTGTCTTGCATCAGGAAATACTAGACGACATAACAGAAATAAAACAGACCAAGATGAGAGAATAAATAATAATAATAATAATAATAATAATAATAATAATAATAAATTAAAAAAAAATAATATTAATAATCAGTTGAACCAGTTGAGGTGGCTCGGGCATCTGGTCAGGATGCCTCCTGGACCTCCCTGGTGAGGTGTTCCAGGCACGTCCCTCTGGGAGGAGACCCCGGGGAAGACCCAGGACACGCTGGAGGGATTATATCTCTCGGCTGGCCTGGGAACGCCTCGGGATCCCCCCGCAGAGTTGGCAAATGTGTCTGGGGAGAGGGAAGTCTGGGCTTCCCTGCTTAGGCTGCTGCCCCCGCGACCCGACCCCGGATAAGCGGCAGAAGATGGATGGATAATAATAATAGTAATAATAATAATAATTAATAATAACAAACAAAAATATATAGAATGCTTCTGTAAAGTTGAATGAAAATACAACTAAAATAATAAAATAGTAGCTAAAATCGATTAAAAAGCTCAGTTCAGTAATATCTTTTTCTCTGTTTATTTAGAGACCAGGTCAGTCTGTGTCTTATCTAATGAAATCAGCATGAGGATGTCCTCCACAGTCACTGTATTCCTGGCCTTCCCAGCCTCCTAGTCCGGTTGTTTAGATGGAGGATCTGGTGCAGGGATGGATCAACTCAGCATGCTGTTCCTTTCTGATCCTGAATCATATGTGTGATGGTTATGAGTCTGTTTGACGTATGTTGGACATCATCAGCATCAGTTTCAGCTCAGTGAGAACAAACCCAGCAGCTCTGGATGCTCACGCTTCGTTACTCTTCGTTCACCATCAACTTGGTAAATAAACTTGGCTTACTTTGTTTAACTTTGTAGGAAATTTCTTTCTGATTAAAACCCTGTAACTATCTGTTGTCATGGAAACCACAGATTAGAAGCTGATATAATGTGGAATAGTACTTAGGTCCTTCAGAATGGTTTAGACTTAACTTTACCCCACGTTAGCGGACTTGATTCTCCTCCACTCACCGTCGTACATGCCCAGCTTCCTCTGGGCAGATCTCACACACCTGAACAGATTGTCCCGTCAGTTTCATATGAATATTTATTGTTTATATATATTATTTTGTTTTCCTCACAAGCAACCTGTTGTCAGGGAACTGAGATACGTTCTGCACAGATGACAGTTTGGAAGCAGCGATGCTAACATGTAGCTTAGCAATACAACGGAGAGAAACTCGGCTAAAATCACCGACATCCAAACCAAACGCAGCTCAAACCCCAAACAGGACGCATCAGAACATCGCGGTCAACTTCAGAGCTCATTCCTCCTACGACCACTTCACTCCATCCTTGCACCACATTACTTTTATTGGGAAAAGTGGAAAGTAGAACCTTGATCAGAAACACATGTAGGTTTCCTTTCTGATGTTCTGATGGGTTGTTTGGTTCATAGTCTTCCTTCCCAAGCAGAAAATAATGTTCTGCTTATTTCTCAATAAGAAATTTGTGGAAAAATTAGTCAGTTATCAGCAAAACAAAATGACAGATGTTTTCCCGTGTAAGCAGCAGGAAGAGGATTCCCCCTGAAGGAGTGGACTCTGGGTCTGGATGTCCCTGCAGGAAAGTCAGCTCTAAATGAAAGAAGTTATTAAAGGAAACTCTTTCATTAACACCACAGCTACAGGACAGTCAGCGAGATAACAAGCAAGGCTGAGGTTGATTAGGTGATAAATCTGCTTGTTTTTTCCTCCTGACTCTGTCCATCCCAGCTGGGACTCCAAGAGCATCCCAACTCTGTCACGGCTGGTGGAGGTGAGGTGTGGACCCAAATGCAGAGAAGCAGACGGAGATACTGAGTCAAGGCTGGTTTATTTCTTGAGCCGCAGGAACATAGGACACTTGGCACACAGGGGAGTGACTAACACAATGAATCCACAACATAGAACTGAAACCGAGGGTATAAATACACTGAACACAACAAGACACAGGTGAAACAAATGAACTAAATGAACCCAGGTGAACTAAAGCAACAGGAACAGAAACTAAACAAGACATAAAGGAGCTAAACAGGAAAAACTACAAAATAAAACAGGAAAAGTAAACCATGACAAACTCATCGGGTTCCCAGAATGAGCTGCTGGGACTCCGTTTGTCCGACCAAGTGGGGAGAATGGTTTGCAGTCGAGGGTTCCTGCCACGAGCTGCTTCCACTCACGCTGCTTAATGACTAACCAACAAGCTGCGTTAACGTAATCCATCTGCGTAAAATGAAGTGAAACCAGCGATCCTTTCACATGTCTGTAAAGCTAACGTGGAGTCAGCATGCAGAAGTAGAGAAAGGTGGAGAACAGCAGCCATTTTGGGCTGAAGCCATGAAGAAACAGCCAAAAGTCAGGTGGAGGCAACACGAATGAAAACCTGATGGCTGAATTTCATTAAAACATAATGCACATTTATATAATGACCTGCTGAACTGCATCCAGTTCGTTATCCTTCATGTGTGTTGATGAAAGGCGATGAACCAGCAGCAGAAGAAGAGCGGGACTTCTCCTCCTCTGTGGCTTCGGAGACGCTTTTTTCAGGCTGAACAGGAAAATCATCCGAGGGGTTTCTCTGATGTAGGTTCGGTCTTGGAGGGGTGAGCGGGGTCACAGCAGCTTCTTGGAAAGCCTTTAACTAAGCAGACAGACTACTTAAGGCAGCTGTCGGTGTCCCGCCTGCAGCCAGCGATGGATGTCACCGAGGATGAGACTCCTGATATTGCATTTTGAATTTGTCTGAATGCGTAAATGCCAGCCGGCCACAGCAGCAATTTCCTGTTGTCTTTCAGGCGATCTTTGCTCCTCTTCTTCTCTATTTATTACATTATGCAGCTTAAAGCAGGCTATCCCAATAAATATGAGCCCAAGCAGAAAGAAATGCTTTGAATTGCGGGTATTTTCCGACCGTCTGTGATGCCTAGTTGAACTCTGAAGAGGCTTTGACAGTTTATTGGCTCACTAGGGGAACTGGAGCAGCAGCATGAGAACTATAGACACACTAAACTCACAGTTTTAAAGATTATTTTATGCAGTGATTTCTCTGCTTTATGAGTTGCTGCATTTGCTTCATGACAGCAGTTTGCACTGCGGTTCCCTCGTCACACAGAACTTCATCTCATCCGCTTCATGAAACCCTGCAGGGAAACATGAGCATCAACAGAGTTCGTCCTTACAGCTGGAATAAGTTTGAAAGGAAATTATTTATGTGATCATTTCCACTCGTAGTTACATAGAATTACCGACGTTAAAGGAAATGTTCGTGTTTTCATCGTTGTTATTTTAGTTTTCATTTGAAAAACGTGTAAAAGTTATGAGGACTGTGACGATATGCTTTAGTCCCGATTCAATTCAATTTCGATTTTTTGTTTTTTTGGTGCTGATTTGATTTAGATTGCGATTCTCACTTTTCTTCGATTTTGCTGATTTTTGGAGATTAAAAACAAACTAAACATATAAAACTTTTTTTTGCTCGTCTTTTTTTTTTTAAATTTCAAACAGGAAAAAACAGCACAGAAGCCAGACCATCATTCTGCTGCTACAATGCCCAAGAAGACAAGTAAAAATATCAATAAAAATTACAAAAAATTTATAATGATTATTTTTATTCATTTGAAAAATAACAAAAAAATCAATTTTAAAATTGTGAAGGAAAAAATCCAGATTTTTGATTTTTCAATTAGAGTTTCCTGCCCCTAAAAGTTTCAAACAAAAATGTCTCTCAGTCTGCACATTGTGATGCGATGGTCGATATGATTTACTGAGACTGATTACAATTCAGAAAAGTAAAGCTGGCCTTCGTCTCCTCCTCATCACCCCTCACTGAACTGCAGCTTCTGTCACCTAACTAAATAACTCCATGAGTCCTGATAAGAAAACTGGTCCTTTTACTTAATCACATGTTTTAAATTGAATTTTTTCACCTGTCCAGTCCAGCATCCCAGCAAACAACAGGATGTTCTGGTTGCTGCGGAGTCTCGCAGATTTCTGGGTTTCTCATCAATAATGTTTATGATTTATCTTCCATCAATTCCACAAAGCAGAGATCTATCACTGGTCGGAAAGTAACTAAACTGGTCATATTCTGGTATTTTAGTTTAGGAAAATTCACCTCAAACATTTACAGGAGTTTGTCGTCTGAGCAGCGTAGCAGAGAGTATTGTGTCCTTGCAGCTGCAGACAGTCTGAAACAGATGTGTGACGGTGTTTTCTGGGTTTTAGAAGCCCCGTCCCAGGAGAGGGTGGTCCGCTGACAGCGTGGGCTTACGCAGGGATCCAGGGACTGAAACAGCCCTGAAACCTGAGCGGTCCTCTCTCATTACTCACGTGGAGCGCAGACAACAGGAACCCTCCATCTGCTTTTCTCATTCCCACAAGTTTCGTCTGACCCACTCAGAGCTGAGAAAAAAAACTTTTCCTGCTCTAGGATCTTAAATCACATGCACTCTGGAGGTGTTTCAGCCTCCCTGCTGGAGATTTCCAGCCAGCCATTCCTGTGAAATCATCCTGCTTCCTCATCGTCTTCACCAAAACGCTGCTTTTTCTAATTTTCTGCATGTGACTGTACGTCATAAAACTCTGTCAGCAGCTCTGCTTCAAAACCATTGAGCTGCGATGCCTTCGAAATGTCCCAGGAATCTTTGCTGACTCAGATCTGCTGCAGCATGACTCGGCAGGATTTCAGATTTCAGCTGACTGCTGGGTCAGCAGAGTCCAGAGCGGGCAGATGCTTCCTGTCTGCTCTCGTATCACGCTTCTGCTTCAACTGAAACAACTTCCACGGTCATTTTGGTTAACCTGAAAAATAATTAGGCAAGCTGTTTGCTCTGAGGCTGCAGGGCGGCATGGTGGTGGTCAGCTCTGTGTCCTCGCTAAAGGAAGGTTGATGGTTCTAATCTCAGCATTAAAATGTAATCTGGACACCAAGACGATGAATTCAAACTTTGTATTTTAGAGTAAAATTATTGCAAAACCACAACTCTGAAACTGTCCTGGTCAAAGTCTTACAAGGGCTCCATGTTGGGCCCCTGTTATTCAACATCTACATGTGGAGTTCCCCAAGGCTCCATGTTGGGCCTCTGTTATTCAACATCTACATGTGGAGTTCCCCAAGGCTCCATGTTGGGCCTCTGTTATTCAACATCTACATGTGGAGTTCCCCAAGGCTCCATGTTGGGCCTCTGTTATTCAACATCTACATGTGGAGTTCCCCAAGGCTCCGTGTTGGGCCTCTGTTATTCATCATCTACATGTGGAGTTCCCCAAGGCTCCGTGTTGGGCCTCTGTTATTCAACATCTACATGTGGAGTTCCCCAAGGCTCCATGTTGGGCCTCTGTTATTCAACATCTACATGTGGAGTTCCCCAAGGCTCCGTGTTGGGCCTCTGTTATTCATCATCTACATGTGGAGTTCCCCAAGGCTCCATGTTGGGCCTCTGTTATTCATCATCTACATGTGGAGTTCCCCAAGGCTCCATGTTGGGCCCCTGTTATTCAGCATCTACCTCCCACCAGCTCCGATAAGGGTTTCTACTGCAGCCTACCTGCTACTTCACTGTAGCTGTTACTCTACTGTAGTCTTTCCATTATTCTACTGTACCTGCTACTCTACTGTAGCCCTACCATTACTCTACTGTACCTGCTACTCTGCTGTAGCCTTTCCATTATTCTACTGTACCTGCTACTCTACTGTACCTGCTACTCTGCTGTACCTGCTACTCTACTGTAGCCCTACCGTTACTCTACTGTACCTGCTACTCTGCTTTAGCCTTTCCATTATTCTACTGTACCTGTTACTATATTGTACCTGCTACTCTACTGTACCTGCTACTCTACTGTAGCCTTTCCATTACTCTATTGTACCTGTTACTCTACTGTAGCCTTTCCATTACTCTATTGTACCTGTTACTCTACTGTCCTCCTCCTCCCTGTCCTGCCAGCTGGTGAATAATGCCATTACCTGCTGAGCATTTAAATTTACTCAGAAACTGAACAAACTAGAAATGTATCAGAAGGTTTTAAAGCTTTCTTCGCAGAGGTAACATTTAATAAAACAGTCAGTGGGCTTCCTGCTTGTTACCCTTTCATTACCATCCAGATGAACCATTAAAGGGGTGCTATTCTGGTTTTTAGAGTTTTCTGAGCTTTCTACAGTGTTACTGTGTTGAATCCTCATCAGACATGTGAACGGCACTGTTTTTTATCACCTAAACGCATGTTTGAGTTTGAGTTCCAGCACGCTCTCCGTTTGGTTTCCATGGTAACGAAAAATGTCGTTTTAGAGTTTTTTTCTACTTGGAAATCCTTGTGACGTCCCGGGGGATAAGGTTCGGTGATTGGTTACCTTCTACTGGTTAACAAGGGCATGTACAAATACATCAGGCGGGTGGAAAACGTGGGATAAAGTTATTTCCAACGATGGCTGGTGAGTTTTCCAAAGAGAGACATCCTGCTGCATTCGTTGCTGTGGGTTGCTGTTTTCCACTTCGTTTTCAGGCTCTGATTCAGGTTCCAACATGTAGGGCTGGATGCTATGTGTTGACATTGTAGTTTGTTTTTTTATTGAGTTCATATCAGCCTAATCCTTCTGTTGTTGAGATGTTACAATGACGGCAAAAGCAGGTGCAGTGCGCGCTCCCGATGTAGTGCAGTGGCGGGAGGCGGGGCTTAATGCGGAAGAGTCTCAATCCACTCGTTTTGCCCGCAGGCTGATCTGACAGCCTACGGAGAGGGTCGGTCTGAAGTAAATAAAGCCATTTGTGACAATAACTCCATCAATCCCAGCCCTTCTGGTCTCAGAAATAAAAATAAATTAGCCTGAAATGCACAGAATAGTTCCACTTTAAGCAATGACTGGTGATGGAACCAGACACATCTGTAACACTTGGGCTGAGTTCTTCTATCTTTGACCACACTGTAGTTTGTATGAAGACTTCTGCTTCTCTCCAGGTTCTCCTGGTGCATGTGAGTTCTCCATATTTAAACTAGTTATCCTGGTCAGAGTCGGGGCTGTAAATACCAACTAGTTATCCTGGTCAGAGTCGGGCTGTAAATACAAACTAGTTATCCTGGACAGAGTCGGGGCTGTAAATACCAACTAGTTATCCTGGTCAGAGTCGAAGCTGTAAATACCAACTAGTTATCCTGGTCAGAGTCGAAGCTGTAAATGCCAACTAGTTATCCTGGTCAGAGTCGGGACTGTAAATACCAACTAGTTATCCTGGTCAGAGTCGAAGCTGTAAATACCAACTAGTCATCCTGGTCAGAGTCGGGCTGTAAATACCAACTAGTTATCCTGGTCAGAGTCGAAGCTGTAAATACCAACTAGTTATCCTGGTCAGAGTCGGGACTGTAAATACCAACTAGTTATCCTGGTCAGAGTCGAAGCTGTAAATACCAACTAGTCATCCTGGTCAGAGTCGGGCTGTAAATACCAACTAGTTATCCTGGTCAGAGTCGAAGCTGTAAATACCAACTAGTTATCCTGGTCAGAGTTGGGGCTGTAAATACCAACTAGTTATCCTGGTCAGAGTCGGGGCTGTAAATACCAACTAGTTATCCTGGTCAGAGTCGGGGCTGTAAATACCAACTAGTTATCCTGGTCAGAGTCGAAGCTGTAAATACCAACTAGTTATCCTGGTCAGAGTCGGGGCTGTAAATACCAACTAGTTATCCCGGTCAGAGTCGGGACTGTAAATACCAACTAGTTATCCCGGTCAGAGTCGGGACTGTAAATACCAACTAGTTATCCCGGTCAGAGTCGGGGCTGTAAATACCAACTAGTTATCCCGGTCAGAGTCGGGGCTGTAAATACCAACTAGTTATCCCGGTCAGAGTCGAAGCTGTAAATACCAACTAGTTATCCCGGTCAGAGTCGGGGCTGTAAATACCAACTAGTTATCCCGGTCAGAGTCGGGGCTGTAAATACCAACTAGTTATCCCGGTCAGAGTCTGGGCTGTAAATACCAACTAGTTATCCCGGTCAGAGTCGAAGCTGTAAATACCAACTAGTTATCCTGGTCAGAGTCGGGGCTGTAAATACCAACTAGTTATCCCGGTCAGAGTCTGGGCTGTAAATACCAACTAGTTATCCCGGTCAGAGTCGGGGCTGTAAATACCAACTAGTTATCCCGGTCAGAGTCGGGGCTGTAAATACCAACTAGTTATCCCGGTCAGAGTCAGGGCTGTAAATACCAACTAGTTATCCCGGTCAGAGTCGGGACTGTAAATACCAACTAGTTATCCCGGTCAGAGTCGGGACTGTAAATACCAACTAGTTATCCCGGTCAGAGTCGGGGCTGTAAATACCAACTAGTTATCCCGGTCAGAGTCGGGGCTGTAAATACCAACTAGTTATCCCGGTCAGAGTCGGGGCTGTAAATACCAACTAGTTATCCCGGTCAGAGTCGGGGCTGTAAATACCAACTAGTTATCCCGGTCAGAGTCGGGGCTGTAAATCACAGGTTTGATCAGAAAATATTGATTCCGTGGATTCAGTATTTGCAGTCTATCTTATTTCTTGGGTGGGTTGTTTATTGGTGAATTATGAGTTGGTGGGTCAGAAATGTCATGTTAGTGTTTATAAAATGTAAATCTGTTTTATCCTATCCTTTGTAATAAAGGATTGGGTGAATGTGTGTGTGTGTGTGTGTGTGTGTGTGTGTGTGTGTGTGTGTGGACAGAAGAACAGCAGTCTTGCTGCAGCACCGCTGTAACTTTAGTATAGTGGAAGTGGGACGATGATGTCCAGCTCGTCTCATTCCTTCTTCTCTGCTTGTGTCTCCTGCAGCGTGGGTGGGCTCCCTCTCCATGGGCATGATCTTCTTCTGCTCCCCCATCGTCAGCGTCTTCACCGACAAATTGGGCTGCAGGGTGACCGCTGTGGGCGGGGCTGCTGTGGGTTTGGTGGGCCTGCTGGCCAGTTCCTTCGTCAGGTAAGGAAAACAATAAGCCACCAGCCTGGTGTCTCCCCGTCCGTCCGTCTGTCTGGTATTATTGCTTCAGCCTCTAACAGAACAACTCCGCCTTTGGGAATGTCGCAGCTTCCGCTTGTTTTGCTTCCTACGTTCTGTGTCGGGAATGATCACCTAGAATCTGTCCGACTTGTGAGGAAATGAAGCCGGGGTTTGCAGCTCTGTGTTCCCATGTTATCATGTTAAATAAATACCGGAACAGCTGTTTATCTGCTGCTTGTTGGACAGACTTACAGAAACCTGGGCAGGCTGACAGGTCATGTGACTCCACCAAACTCTGAGAAGCAGCTTTCTGAACATTTTTGAAGATTTAATGATAAAGTCCTGTTTTGGTTTTCTGTTTGAGTCGAGATTAAAATGGAACATCACCTGTTCTTCCTCGCCCTCCAGGTCTCTGGGCCTCATGTACTTCACCTACGGCATCGTGTTTGCCTGCGGCTGCTCCTTCGCCTACCAGCCCAGCCTGGTCATCCTCGGCCACTACTTCAAAAAGCGTCTGGGTCTGGTGAACGGCATCGTGACGGCTGGCAGCAGCTTCTTCACCATCACGCTGCCCTTTGTTCTGTCAGGCCTCCTGGAGAACATAGGCCTCCAGAACACCATGCGGGTCCTCTGCATCCTCATGTTCGTGCTGATGGTGGCCGGCTTCTCCTACAAACCCCTGCTGCCTGCTAAACCACCAAACCTTCAAACTGGAAAATCACGGATCAATCAGGTCTTCAATGTCAACATCTGGAGGTCTGTGGGATACCGCATCTGGGCCTTCGGCATTCCTGCAGCCCTCTACGGCTACTTCGTACCCTACGTTCACCTGGTGAGTCTCATACATCCAGTTGTTGGTGGATATGTCGACATATATCATCTGTACGATAGAAAATGTCCATCGTTTCATACAAGGCTCTATCGTTTACGCCACGATAAGCTGCTTTACTCCAGTATTTTACATCAAGACACACTTTACATAAACCAACATGTAGGAAGACGGCAGCAGACGTGTTTCAGAGGATAATTCACTAAAAGATGAGCAGCCGACCAAAACTGATGAGCTTGTTCCTAAAAGAGGGAAATTTCTGTCTGGATGCGGTTTGGATGTAAAAAGACTCACGTGCAACCAACAACAGACTAGCTCACCGTCCCAACAACGGACTCCGAAACAACTAACTCATTTTATCACCTGAACAGGAATCAAGATAAAGAATACAGAATAAAGAATAGAGTCAACCAGCAAAAGCAGCAAAAGCAGCGTCAAGTGGAGGAGAAAGCTCAGAATAAACTCCAAACGCTGCAGCAGGTATTTACCTGTGGAACGTCATACGGCCATAGTTCCCCCGGATGGAAGGAGATCACCGCTGCTGTTGCCTAGCAACATCTGACACATAACTGATGACTGACTCAACATTACACAGTTTATACGGTTATGTATGTCGTTATGGGGATATAAGATGAGATATATCGGGATGTGAGGTTTTGGTCGTATCGCTCAGCTCTAATCCCAGTTGAGACAACTCATGCAGGTTTTCTTTTAGGAGATGAAATTGACATGTTCTGCTGTTTTCCAGGTGAATTTACTCTGCACAGTAAAAC
Organism: Telmatherina bonti; assembly: GCF_933228915.1. NCBI lineage: Eukaryota > Metazoa > Chordata > Actinopteri > Atheriniformes > Telmatherinidae > Telmatherina > Telmatherina bonti. The sequence continues at coordinate 35,049,831 of NC_136614.1, read as the reverse complement.
ATGTTGATTCTGACACGTCTGTCGTAATCTCACAGCTTTCTGTAGAAACCTGGATTTTTCATTCAGCCCTTGTAGCTCTCAAGATGTCCTTCACTTTTCAGGGATATAAAAGTCAGAGCAGTTTCATGAGCGAGTTTTTCACCGTCATGTGACCTGGACATTTCTGTTTTCTTCAGTGCTCCGGAATTATTGTTTGTTCCAACTTGAACCACCGACTCATTTTTCTTTCCCAACGTCCTCCAACTGGACTCCTTTCATTTGTAAAAGCAGCCATCACCTGCCAGACCAGCCTGTCACAGACCAACAAGGGTCCGGTTCCTGACTGATTGTCGGACATGGACGCTCCGGAAGCCTCCGGTTTCTGCTGAGAACTTTTCTCCTGGTTACGGAAGAGGCTTTCAGAACGCACTGGATCGTTTCGTCATCACAAATGGCCGATCAGTTTTTGGCCACTTCCCACATTTTTCATGTAACCTTTATTTCGCTCTCATGTGAAATGGTTTGAGTTCAAAATCTGTCCGATACAGTCAGCCTGCTTTCACATGGGAGAAAATCCCCGTCCTTCCAGAAAAGCCTTTTCCAGACTCGATCTTTGTGCAACGTTGTGTTGTGTGACTGCTGAAACACCAGAAGCAAGTTGACAAAGTTCAGCAGGTTAGATAGGATTTCTATTTTGAACGTTTCTTTCTAACTATCCATCATTTTCTCAACCGCTGAGTCCAAATCGTGGTGGCAGCTGGAGTGGATCACAGGACGTCTTTCTGAGAAACGGACCAATAATTGTATTTTTTAAATCAGCACAAAACACAGGGAGGGCTTGCCATGTGAGAAGCATGTGGATGTTTCATGTGCTAGAAATCCCAAGCCTGACGTTGTTTAGCTTCTAATCTGGTTGGAAAACGATGTGACAGAATGTTTCATCGCAGCTCTAAACCTCAACATCGTTACAACACACTCATTAGTTTCCTTTGCACGAGTAACTGCCTCATTTACAGAACGATAGTGTCCGTTCACACCTGAGTGTTTGGCTGCCCTTTGGCCGTGAAGGTAGAAAAGACAAATGGCTGGACTCTGGAACTTCTAGAGTGAAAACCATTAAATTCCCAGTTTGCCAGTTGCCGTCTGTACCCCGGTTCCCTGATATTTGGAGAGATTTGGGATTTTTTAAGAATAAATCCCATGTTGTTGTAGTTTACATGTTCAGTCTTTGGTTTTGTTGCCGTCTGACCTCTAACATTTAGGGTTGAAAGATGTTTACCGGCTCGTGTCACATGCAGACATTTGAAGCGCTGCCACATGGAGAAGACAGATTCAACCCAGACCCAGCTCTGTAAACTGCTGCTGGATTCCCTGAACTGGTTTTATTTCTCCTGTAAGACGAGATGCAGTGACTGTGGAGCAAACGCAGTGGAGGCGGGACGTGTTGGACCGACTCAGGGGGAGACTGTTTGTTTGGACATGGTGACTATGTTACTGGAAGCAGGAATCCCAGCTGGAGTTTCCACAACACTTCTCCAGTGTCTGCTACTCAGACTGGGACGCCACAGCGGCCTCGTAACGCTCGCAGTCCAAACACTTTGTTCATGTCAAGCTGAAGAACACACACTGATGTCCAGCCCACGCCTGGAGACGCTGCATGGAAAGAAGAGGGACGAAAACACTTCAGCAAAAGAGGAAGGGGAGTTGTGTGTGTGTGTGTGTGTTTTCTTGAAAAGAAAGCCTCACCCAAGCTGCAGGAGCAGCCTTCCTCTCCCCAACAGCTTACATTTGATGTCTGAATGGTGAAAGTCCACTCTGGGACACTCTGCTGCTGGTCCGCGAGAAGACATTGGCCTTCAGATATGGTTGTGTTTACTCTGATAAGGAAAATCAGGCGTGGTTCTGCATCTCCAGCAACATGTGAAAGAGTATCAGAAAGTTGGATCTTATCGCCACAGATCTTCCTTCCTGCACATGCAGCCAAACCAGAGGCTCACCTGCAGGGCTGAGGTGTGATGGCTCCGTGCTCAACGACCGTTAAACACCCTGAGCAGAGAGGGGCTCCGAAAGGGAAAATTCCCTAACCACACACACACACACGCACACACACACTAACCACAGCATTTGGAAGTGTGTTGCACTGAAAGCTGCATCCTGCCAGTGATTTCACAACAACCTACGTTTTCACTCAGGTTTTCCTCTGAACTAAAAGTATTTATTAGTATAAATGTTTATTATTTAATCTCAGTTTATTTATAAAGCAAAACTAGCATGTCATCTCACACAGAATAATCCATGTCAGCTGTAGACATTTAATCCCAGATCATGGAAAAGAACTAAGACGTTATCTGTATTTTAAGAAAAACCAGTTTGCATTGTTTTATCAACGTAAATAACATCCTTTAACAGAATAAATATTTTGATTAAATCATTTATCATCATCTGTAATTAAAGAAAAAAAAACTGCTGTTGGGATTAATAAAGGATGCAAATTAAATAATGACAAACTTGATCTGGATTAATCTGTTGTAAAGAAAACTGTCTCCAAAAAGGATCTTTTCATGTCATCCTGATAAAGTTCAGGAAAGAATTTAACCAAGACAGGAAGTTTCTGAAACACAGGGTTCTATATTTCCGCCCAAATGCCAAGAATTAAACCATGAAGACTGAAAAATCAGATAACAGGATTGATATTTTCATCTGACATTTCGGATTTTGACAGTTTAGTCAAAAGCATCAGCAATCAGTCCTGATGAAAGATGCGTTCAGAGACCGCTGGGAAAGACCATTTTCAGCCCAAGACCATGAAACCGGTCCAGGTATAAGTACAGTCCTGGTCCAGGTACAGTCCTGCTCCAGGTACAGTCCTGGTCCAGGTACAGTCCTGCTCCAGGTACAGTCCTGGTCCAGGTACAGTCCTGGTCCAGGTACAGTCCTGCTCCAGGTACAGTCCTGGTCCAGGTACAGTCCTGGTCCAGGTACGGTCCTGCTCCAGGTACAGTCCTGCTCCAGGTACAGTCCTGGTCCAGGTACAGTCCTGCTCCAGGTACAGTCCTGCTCCAGGTACGGTCCTGCTCCAGGTACAGTCCTGGTCCAGGTACGGTCCTGGTCAAGGTATATTGGTACAGTCCTGCTCCAGGTACAGTCCTGCTCCAGGTACAGTCCTGGTCCAGGTACGGTCCTGCTCCAGGTACAGTCCTGGTCCAGGTACGGTCCTGCTCCAGGTACGGTCCTGCTCCAGGTACAGTCCTGCTCCAGGTACAGTCCTGGTCCAGGTATATTGGTACAGTCCTGCTCCAGGTACAGTCCTGCTCCAGGTACAGTCCTGGTCCAGGTACAGTCCTGGTCCAGGTACAGTCCTGCTCCAGGTACAGTCCTGGTCCAGGTACAGTCCTGGTCCAGGTACGGTCCTGCTCCAGGTACAGTCCTGCTCCAGGTACAGTCCTGGTCCAGGTACAGTCCTGCTCCAGGTACAGTCCTGGTCCAGGTACAGTCCTGCTCCAGGTACAGTCCTGCTCCAGGTACAGTCCTGGTCCAGGTATAGTCCTGCTCCAGGTACAGTCCTGGTCCAGGTACAGTCCTGCTCCAGGTACGGTCCTGCTCCAGGTACAGTCCTGCTCCAGGTACGGTCCTGGTCCAGGTACGGTCCTGCTCCAGGTACAGTCCTGCTCCAGGTACAGTCCTGGTCCAGGTACAGTCCTGCTCCAGGTACAGTCCTGCTCCAGGTACAGTCCTGCTCCAGGTACAGTCCTGCTCCAGGTACAGTCCTGCTCCAGGTACAGTCCTGGTCCAGGTATAGTCCTGGTCCAGGTACAGTCCTGGTCCAGGTACAGTCCTGGTCCAGGTACAGTCCTGGTCCAGGTACAGTCCTGCTCCAGGTACAGTCCTGGTCCAGGTATAGTCCTGGTCCAGGTACAGTCCTGGTCCAGGTATAGTCCTGGTCCAGGTACAGTCCTGGTCCAGGTACAGTCCTGGTCCAGGTACAGTCCTGCTCCAGGTACAGTCCTGGTCCAGGTACAGTCCTGCTCCAGGTACAGTCCTGCTCCAGGTACAGTCCTGGTCCAGGTACAGTCCTGCTCCAGGTACAGTCCTGCTCCAGGTACAGTCCTGGTCCAGGTACAGTCCTGCTCCAGGTACAGTCCTGCTCCAGGTACAGTCCTGGTCCAGGTACAGTCCTGGTCCAGGTACAGTCCTGCTCCAGGTATAGTCCTGCTCCAGGTACAGTCCTGGTCCAGTTATGGTCCTGGTCAAGGTATATTGGTACAGTCCTGGTCCAGGTACAGTCCTGCTCCAGGTACAGTCCTGGTCCAGGTATAGTCCTGGTCCAGGTACAGTCCTGGTCCAGGTACAGTCCTGGTCCAGGTACAGTCCTGCTCCAGGTATAGTCCTGCTCCAGGTACGGTCCTGCTCCAGGTACGGTCCTGGTCCAGGTACGGTCCTGCTCCAGGTACAGTCCTGCTCCAGTTATGGTCCTGGTCAAGGTATATTGGTACAGTCCTGGTCCAGGTACAGTCCTGCTCCAGGTACAGTCCTGCTCCAGGTACGGTCCTGCTCCAGGTACAGTCCTGGTCCAGGTACGGTCCTGGTCAAGGTATATTGGTACAGTCCTGCTCCAGGTACAGTCCTGCTCCAGGTACAGTCCTGGTCCAGGTACGGTCCTGCTCCAGGTACAGTCCTGGTCCAGGTATATTGGTACAGTCCTGGTCCAGGTACAGTCCTGCTCCAGGTACAGTCCTGCTCCAGGTACGGTCCTGCTCCAGGTACAGTCCTGGTCCAGGTACGGTCCTGGTCAAGGTATATTGGTACAGTCCTGCTCCAGGTACAGTCCTGCTCCAGGTACAGTCCTGGTCCAGGTATATTGGTACAGTCCTGCTCCAGGTACGGTCCTGCTCCAGGTACGGTCCTGCTCCAGGTACAGTCCTGCTCCAGGTACAGTCCTGCTCCAGGTACAGTCCTGGTCCAGGTATATTGGTACAGTCCTGCTCCAGGTACGGTCCTGCTCCAGGTACGGTCCTGCTCCAGGTACAGTCCTGCTCCAGGTACAGTCCTGCTCCAGGTACAGTCCTGGTCAAGGTATATTGGTACAGTCCTGCTCCAGGTACAGTCCTGCTCCAGGTACAGTCCTGGTCCAGGTACGGTCCTGCTCCAGGTACAGTCCTGGTCCAGGTACGGTCCTGCTCCAGGTACGGTCCTGCTCCAGGTACAGTCCTGCTCCAGGTACAGTCCTGGTCCAGGTATATTGGTACAGTCCTGCTCCAGGTACGGTCCTGCTCCAGGTACGGTCCTGCTCCAGGTACAGTCCTGCTCCAGGTACAGTCCTGGTCCAGGTATAGTCCTGGTCCAGGTACGGTCCTGCTCCAGGTACAGTCCTGCTCCAGGTACAGTCCTGCTCCAGGTACAGTCCTGCTCCAGGTACAGTCCTGGTCCAGGTACGGTCCTGCTCCAGGTACAGTCCTGGTCCAGGTACAGTCCTGCTCCAGGTACGGTCCTGCTCCAGGTACAGTCCTGGTCCAGGTACAGTCCTGCTCCAGGTACAGTCCTGCTCCAGGTACGGTCCTGCTCCAGGTACAGTCCTGCTCCAGGTACAGTCCTGCTCCAGGTACAGTCTTGCTCCAGGTATGGTCCTGCTCCAGGTACAGTCCTGGTCCAGGTACAGTCCTGGTCCAGGTACAGTCCTGCTCCAGGTACAGTCCTGCTCCAGGTACAGTCCTGCTCCAGGTACGGTCCTGCTCCAGGTACAGTCCTGCTCCAGGTACAGTCCTGCTCCAGGTACAGTCCTGGTCCAGGTACAGTCCTGCTCCAGGTACGGTCCTGCTCCAGGTACAGTCCTGCTCCAGGTACAGTCCTGCTCCAGGTACAGTCTTGCTCCAGGTATGGTCCTGCTCCAGGTACAGTCCTGGTCCAGGTACAGTCCTGGTCCAGGTACAGTCCTGGTCCAGGTATGGTCCTGCTCCAGGTACGGTCCTGCTCCAGGTACAGTCCTGCTCCAGGTACAGTCCTGGTCCAGGTATGGTCCTGGTCCAGGTACAGTCCTGGTCCAGGTACAGTCCTGCTCCAGGTACAGTCCTGGTCCAGGTACAGTCCTGGTCCAGGTATAGTCCTGGTCCAGGTACAGTCCTGCTCCAGGTACAGTCCTGCTCCAGGTACAGTCCTGCTCCAGGTACAGTCCTGCTCCAGGTACGGTCCTGCTCCAGGTATAGTCCTGGTCCAGGTACAGTCCTGGTCCAGGTATGGTCCTGCTCCAGGTATAGTCCTGGTCCAGGTACAGTCCTGCTCCAGGTACGGTCCTGCTCCAGGTACAGTCCTGGTCCAGGTACAGTCTTGCTCCAGGTACAGTCCTGGTCCAGGTATGGTCCTGGTCCAGGTACAGTCCTGGTCCAGGTATGGTCCTGGTCCAGGTACAGTCCTGGTCCAGGTACAGTCCTGGTCCAGGTATGGTCCTGCTCCAGGTACAGTCCTGGTCCAGGTATGGTCCTGCTCCAGGTACAGTCCTGCTCCAGGTACAGTCCTGCTCCAGGTACAGTCCTGGTCCAGGTACAGTCCTGCTCCAGGTACAGTCCTGGTCCAGGTACAGTCCTGGTCCAGGTACAGTCCTGCTCCAGGTACAGTCCTGGTCCAGGTACAGTCCTGGTCCAGGTACAGTCCTGGTCCAGGTATTGTACGGTCCTTGTCCTTGTGTGGACAGGATCTGGTATTTTAACAGTAAAAATCCAGCAGAAATTGAACCATCGGGCAGGAAGATGCAGTGATGAAAGAGGAAGTTAAAGCTGCTGCTGTAGAGACCAGGAAGTGCTGCAGGAACATGGGGAACATCTGGCCTCTGGGGAATCTCCTCTCCGGGGATCAGAACAGTGTGGGCATCATGAGTTACTCTGCTGATGTATGGACGGTTGCAGCGCTGCTTCAGGGAGACGGGGACCCCCTCTGAGCAGGATGCTGCTGACTACAGAGCATGTTGTTGTACATTGATGAAGATTAGAAGTCATCCAGAGGTCGATGCGGACGGATGCTGGACTTGGACGGGGGGGAGGAGGGGCTGCAGACACACAGGCCCTTTGAGCTGCTGCAGTCTGCCTGGAGGTGGAAATAGCTGGACGGACTCTACACAGCAGGCCTCTTTCAGTCTTTCAGGCTCCAGGTCTCAGCTTGGGGAGGGGGTGGATGGAGGGGGGGTACATAGCAGATAATCTGTGAAACAAACATCTGGGCTGCTTTTCTGATGGTCTGAGGGGGAGAACAGCGATCACGAGCAGCAACAATGACAGAAACATGAAGAAGAGAGAAATGTGGAGGGCTGGGATGATGTCCTGCACATGACCTGCAGGTGGGACGTCATTTCTTCTGAATGATGAAGCTTGTACCTCATCCTCATTCAGACGTGCACGGCTTTCCGTGTCAGCTGAGCGACTGATCTGGACCTGATCACACAACAGCAGCTGGATCATATGGAGGACGAACAACACGCCTGCAGGCCAGTCCAGCAGCAGCACCCTCCTCTTCCTCAGCCATGTAACCCAGCAGAATGTGGTTCTTCATCATGTTGTAGCAAACTGCATGCTCCAGGACTCAGTCATGCACATTCTCAGCAGCTGCAGAGCTTCCAAACGGGAAAATAATTTCTCCTTTCAGAAGCAAAGCGATCAGAGTAGCTGGTCATCTTCACACTCATCCTGATCACTGCTGATCTTCTGGTTGACACTTCCACGTATGAGATTTATGCTACTTCTGCTCTCTTCTCAGATGAAACATGTGGAGGAGCGTTTTGGCCCAGAAACCAATAAGGAGGTTCTGCTCATGTGCATCGGCATCACGTCTGGAGTCGGCAGACTCATCTTTGGCAGGGTTGCAGATTACGTGAAAGGAGTCAACAAAGTGTTCCTGCAGGTGAGTTTGGCCTGGAATGAGCAGGACTTCCATCTGAAAGCAGAGCTTCTGAGCAGTGAGACGCTCTGAGACAGCATCAGAATCATCATGGGACTGTTGGGTAACATGGAGATGCTAAGATTCAAGGCTGCTGTTGGTTTGAAGTGTTTTTATAATGACTGAAGGTCTTAAATGAGTGGAGTTTGCATGTTCTCCCCATAATCGTTGGTTTTCTCCGGGTACTCCGGCCTCCTCCCACCTTCCGAAGACATGCGTGTTAGCTTAGCTGTCCCTGAGTATGTGTGAATGTTTGTTAGTCTTTGTGTGATGGATGGCGGCCTGTCCAGCGTGCCTCTCGCCTGCCTCTTGCTGGGATGAACTCCATCTTCCCTGAACTGGACCAGTCGGTTTGGAAAATGACTTTTTATAGTTTCTATTTTTCCAGTTTCTCAGTTTCTAGTTATTTAGGTGACAGTTGTAAACATATCTGTATTCAAGGGTGTCAAACTCCAGGCCTCGAGGGCCGGTATCCTGCAGGTTTTTGTTGTTTCCCTCGACCAACGCAGCTGATTCAAATCAAATGGATCCAGCGACTTCTTGTCAACTTATTAATGAATTTTGGTCAGGTGTGTTGGAGCATGGAGACAACAAAAACCTGCAGGATACTGGTCCTCGAGGACCAGAGTTTGACACCTGTGCTGTAAATGATGGGAGGGAGGTGGTCCACTCCTGCGGGAGGGAGGTGGTCCACCGCTGCGGGAGGGAGGTGGTCCACCGCTGCGGGAGGGAGGTGGTCCACCGCTGCGGGAGGGAGGTGGTCCACTCCTGCGGGAGGGAGGTGGTCCACCGCTGCGGGAGGGAGGTGGTCCTTCGTGGAATGATGTGTCTGGGACTTTGAACAGCTCCATCGGTGTCGGACCTTCGAGCATCCATGCTCTCCTCCCCAGTTAATGAGCTGATACATCCCCCCTCCAGGTATCTTCCTTCTTCGTCATCGGCGTCATGTCCATGATGATCCCCCTGTGCAATATCTTCGGCGGGCTGATCGCTGTGTGCCTGTTGATGGGTCTGTTTGACGGCTGCTTCATCTGCATCATGGCCCCCATCGCCTTTGAGCTGGTCGGGGCCAACGACGTGTCCCAGGCCATCGGCTTCCTGCTGGGCCTCATGTCGGTCCCCATGGTCGTCGGTCCTCCGATTGCAGGTAACCTGAGAGTCAGGACACTCCTGATTATCTATCAATAATTTGCATTTTATGTTGTAAAGATGTCAGATATCAGAGCAGAAGGAGCCTTTCATTGATATTCTTCAGTCTTTTGCACCACCTGGTGTTCATATTTCAGCTGGCTGGTCCTAAAAAAGTGTTTAGTTTGGGAAGAATCAGACTGTAATCCAGATTAAATAATCTGCCAGAGCAGGAAGATAATCCCACCAGATGAGATTTCCTGAGATAAGAAAACATTTCTAGGCTTTCCAACGTAAAACACCTCCAGACTTTCCTGTCAGAGCTTCTCAGTGTCTCGCTGAGAAAAGAAAACAAGAGAAACTAAAGATTTAGTCTGAAATCAGTCAGACCAGATGAGATTTATGAAGCTTGTTTCTCTCCACGCTGCTCTTCATACTGGATCCTTTACAGTTACGTTTGTCCTGTAGGGTCATCCAGCTGTATGTTGTAACGGTGTCTCATTTAGTGTCGTTGGGACTCCTGACTTCTGGGCCACATGGAGCCAGAAGTAGGCCGAACCAGGCCAAACCAGGCCGAACCAGGCTGCTGGCTGGGTGTACGTGCAGCTTTATGCGGGATTCAGATGTAAATGGAATAAAAAGCAGATGCTGAACATGTCTGAGCTGCATGAAACCTCTGAAGCTGCTTATCCAGGATTGGCTTGGCGTTTCGGGGAACTCCATCTCTTGTCAGCATCCTGGAAGCTGATGGTCCAGAGAGGTGTTTTTCAGCTCCTCACATTCAGACGTTGCTGTGTTTTCTGTCCTGTCTGCAGGTTACCTCAGAGACAAACTGGGTAGCTACGATGTGGCCTTCTACCTGGCGGGTGTCCCCCCCATCGTCGGAGGCTTGCTGCTGTGTCTCATCCCCTGGGTGGAGGCCAGGCGCAGGAGGAGAGAAAAGGAGGAGACCAAGGGACAGGACGCTGTGGAGAAGATGATCGAGCACGACAGGCCTCAGGAAGAGACTAAAAACAAAATGGGGGATTCTGTCCTCTAACCAATGAGAACGGGCCTCAGAAGGACTAAATCCAAAGCAATGAAACATATCAAACTCATTTTGTTGAAGTGAAACATGAATGTGATCCTGAGGAACTATGCAGAAAATTGAACAAACCAGAATGTTTGTTGTACCTCCATGAAGCTGCTGCCTGGAGCTGCGGCATCCTCTGGCGTCCTCTGGCATTCCCCGGTGTCTTCCGGTATCCCCCCGACATCCCCCAACATCTTCCGACATCCTCCGAGATCCCCCGACATCCCCGGACATCTTCCGACATCCCCCGACATCCTCCGACATCCCCCGACATCCTCCGACATCCCCCGACATCCCCTGACATCCCCCGACATCCCCCGACATCCTCCGACATCCCTCGACATCCCCCGACATCCCCCGACATCCTCCGTTATCCACTGACACCCCCCGACATCCTCTGATATCTGCTGGCATCCCCCGACATCCCCCGGCATTCCCGACATCTCACGACATCCCCAGGCATCCCCCAGCAATCCCCGAAATACCCCGACATCCTCCGACATCCCCCGACATCCCCCGACATCCCTCAACATCCTCCGACATCCTCCGACATCCCCCGACATCCCCCGAAATACCCCGACATCCCTCGACATCCTCCGACATCCTCCGACATCCCCCGACATCCCCCGACATCCCTCAACATCCTCCGACATCCTCCGACATCCCCCGACATCCCCCGAAATACCCCGACATCCTCCGACATCCCCCGACATCCCCCGACATCCCTCGACATCCTCCGACATCCTCCGACATCCCCCGACATCCTCCGACATCCCTCGACATCCTCCGACATCCTCCGACATCCCCCGACATCCTCCGACATCCTCCGACATCCTCCGACATCCCCCGACATCCCCCGACATCCTCCGACATCCCTCGACATCCTCCGACATCCTCCGACATCCTCCGACATCCCCCGACATCCCCCGACATCCTCCGACATCCCTCGACATCCCCCGACATCCTCCGACATCCCCCGACATCCCCCGACATCCTCCGACATCCCTCGACATCCTCCGACATCCTCCGACATCCTCCGACATCCCCTGACATCCTCCGACATCCCCCGACATCCCCCGTTATCCACTGACATCCCCCGACATCCCCCAGCATTCCCGACATCTCACGACATCCCCAGGCATCCCCCAGCAATCCCCGACATACCCCGACATCCTCCGACATCCTCCGACATCCTCCGACATCCCCCGTTATCCACTGACATCCCCCGACATCCCCCAGCATTCCCGACATCTCACGACATCCCCAGGCATCCCCCAGCAATCCCCGACATACCCCGACATCCTCCGACATCCCTCGACATCCCCCGACATCCCCCGTTATCCACTGACATCCCCCGACATCCCCCAGCATTCCCGACATCTCACGACATCCCCAGGCATCCCCCAGCAATCCCCGACATACCCCGACATCCTCCGACATCCTCCGACATCCCCCGACATCCCCCGTTATCCACTGACATCCCCCGACATCCCCCAGCATTCCCGACATCTCACGACATCCCCAGGCATCCCCCAGCAATCCCCGACATCCCCCGACATCCTCCGACATCCCCCGACATCCCTCGACATCCCCCGACATCCCCCGACATCCTCCGACATCCTCCGACATCCCCCGACATCCCTCGACATCCCCCGACATCCCCCGACATCCCTCGACATCCCCCGTTATCCACTGACATCCCCCGACATCCTCTGATATCTGCTGGCATCCCCCGACATCTCCCGGCATTCCCGACATCTCACGGCATCCCCAGGCATCCCGCAGCAATCCCCGACATCCTCTGGTGTCCTCTGCCTTTCCCTGAAATCCTCTGGCATCCCCCGACATTCCCCTGGCCTCCCCCGGCGTCCCCCGACATTCCCCTGGCCTCCCCCGGCGTCCTGGGGAAGATTTTTACCCTTCACTCTCAGACGTTCTCCTAAAACCAGGCTCTTGACCCCTTTTGTTTCCTCTGAACTCCGAACTGCTGCTCGGTGTTTCGTCACTGAGGGATTCCCGATGCTGCGACACCTGCAGGGACGCAGCTGCGGCCACCAGGAGAACATTTGCGTTCCTACGACGAGCTTCACGTTAATTCTCCCACATTTCCCTGTGATTTCACATTTTGATGGCATACATGCTGAAAACGGAAGGTGTCAGGTGACGAGCGGCTGTTACCATGACGACAAGCGAGCGCTGGATGCAGAGTGTTGAAGCTCCTCTGTTATCATCGTCGCCTCCATGCCAACAGATCCTGATAATCATTAACTATCAGCCCATCAGGAGTCCAGCTGATCATTAACTCCTCAGTTCATCAACCTTCCGCTGTTTTTATTGTTGTTTTTATAAAGAAGTCACGTTTCACCTGCTGAAGACCAAAGCCGACGGAGGCGGAGGCAGAGCCTGCATCGGGCCTGGTCATGTGACCCACAGCAACGACGCTTCGCCTCCGCAGAGCCAACACACACAGGAAGTCTTGTTCATGTTGCACAAACCAGAGATGCCTTTTTACCGGGAAAAGCGTTTACAGTTTTGTTCTCTGTGCCATCATCCTGATGTTTGTTTGTTTGTAAACATCCTCTCGCCATGAAGGTATTTTAGTCTTATTACTCATACGTCCTCATTTTTCCTGCTTTTCTTATCTGCCATCCGAAGATATCCATGGCTTTACCTGGAAATCTTTGTGTTTTTCCAAAGAATTTTAGTGTCTTATTTAGCTTGTTTGTTTATTGTTTACTTACTATGTGGTAGCCAGTGTCACTGAATTGTGCGCGCATGGCGGCGTTCGACTCGCCTTTCCCATGTTTGGCCATGACCGGCGATTCACATCATATTCTGTGTGAAAAACCACAACGTGGTGATGTCAGATGTTTTTGTCATAAACAGTCTGTAATCAACCTGAATCACATGTCAATACTTTAAAAGTAAAAGGAATTGTAAACATGAGTGACCTCGTTATTCATCTGTGCGAGTGTGTTGGACTCCAGCTACTTCCCTCCAGATGAAACCTCCTCTCTGTGGTCAGCAAACAGCTGGACCCAGAGTTTCTGTCTGGATCATAGACTGTATATAAAAAGATGGGCGGAGCCTCCATGACGTCACCCATAGGTTTCTGAAGAGCTGAATTGAAGCTCGGTGGGTGGTTCCTACCATCCAAAGAGGTGGAGCTGAGAGGGGGGCTGTGAGCGTCATGGTGGATGACTGACATCGAGCAAACTCCAAGCTGCCTGTAGCTATGAACTAACCGAGCTAACCTGGAGATAACAGGAGCCAACCAGCTAACGGAGGTAAGCGGGCTAAAGCTAAGTCACGTTGTTAACCGGCTAAAGACCACGGTTGTTCTACGTTCTTCTTACTTGAAGTGGGAGATCTGGTACTTGTCAATCAAAAGAACACGCCCCTAAATATGCTGAGATTAAATTACTTTCAAACGGGCAAATTAGAAAAAAATTCACTTCCCCCGACAGTTGTCATGAAGGTAAACCTGACCTATTAAACTGAAAATGGATTTTTGAACCAGTCTACAAACATGTTTATTTCTGGTGTAAACACCTTTATTTCTGCTATGAAGTTGGTCTTTTGCTCTGTTTTGCAGCCCCTAGTGGATGAAGGGGGAACTGCAGTATTATGCACTTACGCATAGGCTTCAATTTTTAACCGCCGAAGGCTCCATCCACTTTTCATATACGGTCTATGGTCTGGATCTGTTCTCCAGAACTGGTTCAGGTCAGGTGACTGCAGGAGTCTGACAGGAAGTGTTTCTTCAGGGCGGGAACTGCTGGCAGCTCTCCTGCAATGGCGTCGGTGATGGGAAGCCAGTGGCGTTAAGACGACTTACCTGCCATTGTCCTTGATGATTAGGAGGAGACCTGGTCCTGATGAACACGTGGATGCAAACCCAGACTGGATGCTTCAGACCCGCTAATGCTGCTTAGCAGGAGCTGATGAAGCACTTTGAACTTGTTCATGTTCATGCTGTAAAGTCGTTTGTTTTGGTTTTATTGATCTTTATATTACAATCGTCTCCAAAGTTAAGATCATAAATTTCAGTTTGTACATTGATCCAGATCTGATCTCCTGGCTGGTAGATGTTTTAAATCATCTCGTGTCAGAGCGGATGTTTTATCTCCCCTCAGTCTTCTTTCTTCTTTAATCACTTCTTGTCAAAGTCAGATTAAAAGTCATGTCTGCTAATGATTCAGTTATTATGTCCTTGCTTTGTAACGATCTTTATTAGCTCTGTTTTGACCTTTACTTTCACCTGATGGTTCAGTTCAGCTTTAGTTGTACATCATCTTTATAAGCACATCAAACTAAGTAATAATAAATAGCCTAGCTAAGAGAGAAACTGTAATGTGATGCATACAACTACTGTTCCCTGAAGGAGAAGAACGAGGTACAACACATATAGTATGGGATATCACGCTCTCGCATGTCCTCGCTGAAGACACCTGTAATCATGCCTTTAGGCAAATGACGTGTGATGTGGGTAAGGCCTCGTCCACACTTATATACCACAGTCATTACCGTCATTCCTCAGTTCGATAGCCGCTCTTCACCGAGCTGTGAGGGGGCAACCTATGTTGTACCATGTTCCTCTCCTTCAGGGAACAGTAGTTATATGCATAATATTAAGTTCCCTTTCAGTTGATCCACTCGGTATAACACATATAGTATGGGATATATATACACACCCTACTGAGCAGCTACTGAACCTGGGCCAAAACAAATGTGGTGCTGACCCAGAAGAGAAAAAAGAGTTGGCCACTGAAAGGGCCGTAATGTCCAAGCTGTAAAACTGTGCAAATGTGTGTGGTGATGCCCAACTGGCTGCAGCACATACATCACGTACAGGGACTCCCTTGAAAAGGGCCCATGATGTGGCCATGCCTCTAGTTGAGTTAGCTCTGACACCACGAGGTGGGGAAAGAAACTTGCTACAGTAAGTTATGGAAATAGCCTCCACAATCCAATGTGACAGCCTCTGCCTAGACAGAGTTCTGCCCCTGGCCGAACCAGCAAAGCAAACAAACAGCTGGTCGCACAATCGTACACTCTGAGTGTGGGTTGTGTAAACACACAATGACTGTACTGGACACAAGCAGTGTAATCTCCTCTGCTCCTCAAAAGAAGGGGGGCCAAAAATTCAACAGCTCAATTACCATGGAACTGTAGTCAGATGGAATAGTCTTTGTATGCGGTATTTGGGCGCAACGTCACCCTCGAACCATCCACTGCAAACTGAGTGCATGAGGAATGCACTGAGAGTGCATGGAGATAACCAACTTGTTTTGCAGATGTCAGGGCAAGAAGCACAGCAGTCTTGTATGACAAAAGCACAGCAGTCTTGTATGACAAAAATTTTTATGTTAATAGACTCAACAGGCTCAAAAGGAGGACCACAAAGGGCCTCAAGTACCAAAGTGAAATCCCATGCAGGGATGCTTGATCTAATCACAGGTCTCAGTCTGCGGACCCCTTTCAGAAACCGAACGGTCAAAGGATGCATGCCAGGTGTTATCCCATCAAAAGTAATGTGGCAGGCAGAAATAGCGGCTAAATAGACCTTTATAATGGAAAAAGAGAGACGCTTATCCAGGAGTTCTTGAAGGAACTTCAAAACATTCACAATGGGACACTGAAAAGGCACTATGTCCCTGCACTGACACCACAGCTCAAAAGCCTTCCATTTATAAGCATCCAAGCCTCTGGTGGAAGATGCTCTAGCACTTTGAATGGTCGCCACCACCGCAGGGGGCAGACCCTTAGCAATCAAGTTGGACCTCTCAACAGGTAGGCATGCAGTTGCCACAGTTCTGGACGAGGGTGGAGTATTTCACCCTGTCCCTGAGACAGGAGATCTCAGCAGACTGCAAGCCGCCACAGTCTGGCCGCCAGCAGACCGACTATTTCTGCATACCACGCCTTTGCTGGCCACCTTGGGGCTACCAGAATCAGGGACAGACCCTGACTGCGGATCCTCTCCAGAACTGGCAGTATCATCTCCACAGGTGGAAATGCGTACAGCAGCACTCTGGGCTATGAATAGGCTAGGGCATCCATCCCCTGAGGTGTGCTCTGATCCGTTATGCAAAAAAAAAAAAAAAAAGAGCGGGCAGTGGGTGTTGAGCGAAGTGGCAAAAAGGTCCACTGCAACCTTGCCGAACCGCTCCCATATGGCCATCCCACAATCACACCATGATTGAGGGATGGCCGAATAAGCTGCTAAAGATGGCTCCATGGGCTGTGGGTTAACCAGCCCCTCATTCTTGGCACCCTTCAAATCCGAAAACTGTCCATACCTGGGTACTATGACGCGATTAGACAGAGGCTTACTCCATGTCGATGTTAGCTTGGAAATAATGTCCGGGTAGATCGGCAAGTGGTTTTTCACCATAATCGGTTTGGACGGGAGATAAAATTCGGCAAAGCGAGAGATCTTCTGTGCCAGAGGAGGGGAGGGCCATTCTACTTCAAGTTTCTCCGCCGCCCGACAGCACAAAGAGAGGAAAGATAAATCCTGGGATTTTGGCGCAGTAGCGGCAGAAGCAGAGTGGTCTACTGCAAACTCGTCATGGCCATGAACCTCCAGACCAATGTCCAGGACGTCCTCGTCCACCTCCTCAGCATCCATCCATCAAAGCGTGCCCATTGGGTTTCAGCTAGCCCTGTAACATACTCCATATGGTCTGCCCAGTAGGATACGGGGACATCGAACAACGGCTCATCATCCTCGGAGCTGGACGAGGCCGGGTCCGTGGACTCAGAGAGCAGGGGGTCAGCGGCTGTGGCAGCAGTCTTTCCCAGCACATGTTCTGGAAACTTGACCAGTCTTTCCCGGGTTGAGCACGGAAGCTGGCGACAGAACCAGCAGGCTTCGGGCTCCATCAACGCTCTCCTGGCGTGGACGATCCTAAGATAGATAGGGCACGCTTCATGCTGGTCTTTTTCGTGAACCGAAAAGTCGCGCCCCTGAGGACAGGGGTGAACAGAAGGCTTTTGCTTCGCTTGCTTCGGCTTGGTACTCATAATGAGAAACCGAGCTTGATACCAGAATGAACTTGAAATAGCACTCCGCGGACGCTAACCAGCAGGCAGTAGTGACCAATACCAACAAGAGCAGTTTAGCTAATTTCCGGTTGGCTGTAGCCTTCTGGGAGCAAAGCTAACTAGCAGTAGCTAATTGGCCAAAGATGTTCCTAGCGAGGTAAAGAGCGTAAGAACTGAGGAATGACGGTGATGACTGTGGTATATAAGTGCGGATGAAGCCCCACCCACATCATCACACATCATTTGCCTAAAGGCGTGATTAGAGGTGTCTTCAGCTAGGACACGCGAGGGCGTGATATCCCATACTATATGCGTTGTACCGAGTGGATCGACTGAAAGGGAACAGCAGATTGCATCCGATTTTGACATGGATCCAGTCCCTTCATCCTAAAGGAAAGGAAAACCTCAAGTAGAACCTGACTCAGGGGGGCAGCCATCTGCCTCAGCTGGTTGGGATGGAGAGGACAGGAAAGAGAGCCCACCATGTAGTGTAGTTACATAGGACCTGCAGATAAAGGAGAAATATTTGCGTTTCTATTGTTGAGGTGGTAGTCCCAGAAGTTTGTTGGTTATATGATGATAGGGATGGGGCACGAAGTGGGGGTGGCTGGGTCTCGCTGCTCCTCCACACCGAGAGGAGCCGGTCCAGCTGGCTTGGGCATCTGGCTAGGATGCCTCCTGGACGCCTTGCTGGTGAGGTGTTCTGGGCCCATAAGGAGACCAGAGGAAGACCCAGGACATGCTAGTGGGAAACTAATAAATAATTTTCCTATTTATATAACATATAAAAACACTAACATTATATTCATTTATATTTGAAATGACAGATATCTTTAGTATATAAATACAAACAAGTGATATTTATTAATAAGACTAAACCAGTTGATGGCAGAAATATGTTTACAAACCGTTAACACGTTCAGCTCGGCTTCTGTCATAAAATAAATAAATAATTCACAGCCGGAGACGTGAGTGTGACAGGCCATAAACACTAGATGCCGCCATTTTCTTTCCCTACAGGGTGCCCTTACTTCCTGTTCTGAACGTCAGCTGACCCAGAGATCCAACAAATACACAGAAGTCAAACTCTGCTTTAAATTCAGGATACTAAATACGTTCAGGGCAAAAAGATCTCCGGATCAGAGAAACTGGAACTGAACTTCGTCGCGTTTTGGTGATAAAATAAATATTACGTGAAATTCGGTTTTACATGGAAACAAGCTGCTTTTCGTGCCCTTGTTACTTTCTCAAACTTCTGCCTGATGGAGGAGCCTGGTCACAGTTTCCCGCTTGTCTGGCAGGTAACCAGTTCTCATCCTGGTCAGTTTTCTTTGGAGGGACAAGAAAACATGTGACTGAGACAACAGCAATTAGGATTCATGTTCAAATATAGAAAACAAATGATTTCCCTCCTTGGCCGAACGGTTCAGTAGTACAGACAGTTCCTGTTAATCAATAAACATCAAAGGTTCCGAGCAGCTTACAAAAATACAACTCATGAGGTTAACCATAAAAGGACAAAGATAAGATAAGTCGGCTGGGATATATTCATAATATCTCTCAGAAGTTTATGTCAAAGGCGGTTTTACTTGTGCAGCAGCACATTTAAACTGTCACAGCATCCAAAGTGCTTCACATAATCAACAAACATATAGAAAGTAAAGAAAATCAACCATAAACAAACAAAGACAACACTCGTACACACATAAAATGTTCTGTGAGTATGATCACCCCCCCCCCCCCCCAGAGTTCCAGCAGTCTGAGCGAGACGAGACCAAGGCGTGTATGACTCTTTAAGTCATTTACTTTTAACAGACTCTGCTTCAAATCTTTCTCACGTTTATGTAAATTCTCCAGAAGGCTAATGAATATATTTATTAAACAATTACTTTATTTATAACTCGATTTCTTCGTTTATCAAAGAAAACAAACTTAAAGTCATATTTGTTTTGTTTGTACATCCTAACATTAATGTACAGAGCCTGAATTTGACATTTTCTTTACTCAAAACACATCAAGTTACGTTTCTGATCAATTTCTGTTAATCTAAAATATATATATGTATATATATATATATATACATATATATAGAGAGAGAGAGAGAGAGAGTGAGAGAGAGATAGAGAGAGTGGTGGTCCTTGGTATTTCTGAAACCTGGTTACGGCCCTGCCGCCATGCCACCTTGTCCCCCTCCCTCTCTGGGTTCTGAAAACCCTGCTCCCGGTCAGCGTGACCTGATCATCCGTCGTTGATTCGTGGCTTCCCAGTTATCTTCAGTGGTCTGACAACAACTCCACCATCAGCCCAAACAATCCCATTCTTGTTTGGGTCTTAAAGGTCGTGATCTGATGAGCAGACAGGAACCATAACTCTGCAGCAGTAATAAAACTTTACTTGAAAAAAAAACAAATAAATTCGGCAAAAATAAAGTAGATTTTTCAGGACAAGTTATCTCAACTTGTTATTTTACATAAAGCAGCACGATTAGATCCCCTGTTTGTCCTCGATATTTTTTTTCTGTAAAAAAAGTCCAACAGACAAAATTTTTGTTCGCCTTGATGGTGAATCAGTGGAGAGTATATTCTTTACAAGACGCCCTTTGCTGTCAATAAAACTATTACTGCGCTCCAGTTGTCCCCAAAGGCTGTTTTCTGAGGGGATTTCTGCCAGAAAGAGCAGCTCACATTGGTTTCTGAACGCAGAGCTAATAACAGAAAAGCTGTGGCCTTGTGTGTATTATCACTATTTATTGTTTAAGTTTTATTGTATTGTAATATAATGTCCATTACTTTTCAGACATCCTGTATTATGTTAGGGTATTATTTATGAGGGATTTTTGGACCAGATAAGTGTTCAACTTCTTCCAGGACCCTTTTCGACTTAAAGAAGCTTGTTTTGTTTGTTGTAATGACTATTTGTTCTGTTTTAAAGTGAGTTTTTTTTTTTGTTTGAAAATGGTGATTTACCTGTAGGATGTGAACCAGAAAACCTGGGTTGAGCCGTGTTATGTCGCAAACTAAATAAAACAAACAAATAAATAAATAAATATGCTTCCATTTTATTTATAGGAAAAAAGTTAAATCCTAAAACAGGTAAGATGTTCTGGACCAGGGAAACTAATAAGCTAATAAAGAGAGCATAAATATGCGCTTTATTAACCATTATAAAAACGGTGTAGTATGGTGCGCTGTTCTGCACTTGTTCTATATTTTGTGAAGTTGTTTTTTTTCCTGTTTGCTTTTAGATTTATGCAGCATAAACTGGTTGGAGGTCTGTTTTTCCACCCCGATGCTGCAGGAGTCTGCCAATGATTCAGGACATTTGGGATTAAAAGGCAAGAGGAACTTTTCACATTACTGTTTCTGTGTTACTCTATTTAAGATGCTTGGAATGTTTAATAGCTACTTATTCATGCCGTTATTGATATACATGAAGTAATATAGATTAAGTCGTGTTGTTTTAGTTTAATCACAAATAATTGATTGTGCCTGTAAAGAATTCTGACATGACTTTGTTGTGAATTGGTGCAATAAAAATAAAGCTGGATTGGATTGAAGTTGTGAAAAAAGAAGAAATAATAATTATTGATGGCGCTGCGGTGTCCCAGTTTGACAGAGGCAACTGTCCTCTTCACACTCGGAGTGAGCATGACTCCAATAGACGATCTCCGCGGTACGTCGGCTGTTGACATTCGGCGGAAGCGAGCGGCGGTGCACGCGCTCCTCCGCGCTCATTCCCGCAATATATCCCTGTTTATCATGACAGCATTAATATCAGCTCTTTTACAGAGAGAAGGATCCAAATAACCGGCACCAGAACCCGTTTGGGTCGGTTAAAAGCCTCGGTCGGCGGGTTTCAGGCAGCGCAACATCACCGCTGACAGGTATGTCTTCCTCCGCCGCGCGAGACCTGGCCGTTAAAAAGAAGCAGGTCCGGTTCGCCAGTCTGCAGGAGGAGGACCAGGAGGAGGACACCCTGTTTGACAAGAGGGAGGACGCCGGCAGGGGGCCGAGGAGCGCGCTGAAGGTGGCGAAGAGGACGGCGGAGCTGAGATGCGACGAGCGGGTGGAGGTGGTCGGAGGCGCGAGCGGCGGACACGCGGCGTGCGGCCGCTGGGCGGTCACGCTCGCGCTGTGTGGATCCTTCCTGGGCTTGGTACGAATTTAGGATTTTAGTCAATTCAGCGTGAGACGAGATGTTTCTGTCTGGTGATCCAGTCAGAACCGGACCAGGTTCTGGTAGTTTGGATCCACTAAATGGGCCCGGTTCTGCTGACCGGACAAGGTTCTGGTAGTTTGGATCCACTAAATGGGCCCGGTTCTGCTGACCGGACAAGGTTCTGGTAGTTTGGATCCACTAAATGGTCCCGGTTCTGCTGACCGGACAAGGTTCTGGAGGACCTGGGAATACTTTTCATTCCTCCAGAATGAAAAGTATTCCCAGTTCCCAGTCCCGGGACTGGAACGTATTCCCAGTTCGTATTCCCAGTCCCGGGACTGGAACGTATTCCCAGTTCGTATTCCCAGTCCCGGGACTGGAACGTATTCCCAGTATTTAATCGAAGCGTTTTGCTTTGAAATAAAATAAAATTTTATAAAAAATTTTATTTTAAAGGTAATTTAAATATTGAGTTTATATTTATGGAAATGAGGAAAGTTTTTCTACATTTATGATTTAAATAAAACGCGGACGTCTTGCTCGGCTCGGCGGCTCCGGCCAGACGGGATCGGCATTCCGGGGAAAACCCTCCGTCTGTCTGGTCTTTGCAGGGGATGAGCGTCTCCATCCTGGGCCCCACCTTCCAGGATCTGGCGGTCAACGTGAACCGGGACATCAGCAACATCTCCTACATCTTCGTCGGTCGCTCTGCCGGATACATCGGAGGCTCCCTGGTCGGAGGCGTCCTGTTCGACTGCATGAACCCCCACCTCCTGCTGGGTAGCCCCTCCCTCCCCCCGCACGCCGCCGCAGACCTCCCCCCTTCCTCCCCACGCTCATCCCTCCTCCTCTTCTTCCAGGCCTCTCCATGATGATCACGGCGTTCGGGATGTTCGCCATCCCGTTCTGCAAGCAGGCCGTGCTCCTCACAGGCTTCATGTCCAGCATCGGCATCTCCATGGGCGCTCTGGATACAGGTAGGCGACGCGGGAATGCTTCCCACCTGGAATTCTGTGTGATGATGGGACCAACTGGAGCCGGTCCAGTCACCATGCCCAGAATCACTGGTCACCGTGGAAACGGATTCATCTCGTTTTCTTCCCAGTAGAACACAAACTTCCTGTCACATGATGAAACTGAAAATATGAGCCGATTGTGAGCACGTCTGGAACGAGTCGTTCTGATCTAAAACATTTTCTATTTAAAATGTTAAATATAAAATGAACATTTTATATTTTATATAAAATGTATTATTTTATAATATTAAATAATAATAATTCTAATATTTTATATTATTTAATATCAATATAATTAATGATAATTCATATTAATATAATTAATATTTTATTATAATATTAACAAGTTATTCCGATCATGTTAGCATTTTATGCTAAACATTTTATATTTAATAAAATATAAAATGTATTATTTAATATGAATATAATTAATAATAATAATAATGAATAAATAGTAATCATTTATTAAGTGTATTATTATAATTAATAATTAGTGTTAATATTATAATTAAAATATTAACATGTTTGTCCGATCATGCAAGCATCTGTCGGTAACATCTGGGAAGTGAGGAGAGCAGTTCGTCCCGTTCTGGTCTGATGCAGGATCCCAATTGCTCCACAGTCCTGGATCCTGGTTTGTACTGGTGGAACTGGACTGCAGCAGACCAGTTCTCCTGTTCCACCATCAGGATGTGGTCCAGCATGGTGGAAGGTCTTCCCTGAAAGAGACGTTGTCTGGATGGGAGCAGATGTTTCAGCATTGATGGAGCTTCCCAGATGTGGAAGCTGCCCACGCCATCGGCACTAATGCAACCCCATCCCATCAGAGATGCAGGCTGATAACAAGCTGGATGCTCCCTCTCCTCTTTAGTCTGCAGGACACGCCGTCCATGCTGTCCACAAACTATTCCACATCTTCATCCAGGTTTCCACTCAGAACATTTTAAATGAGCTTCGGTCCAGAGAAGACGGCGTGTTTCTGGATCCTCTTCACATATGATGGAGCTTTAACCTGCATGTGTGGATTTCAGCCTGAACTGGGTTCACACTGGTTTCTGGAAGCTTCCTGAGTCCATGCACTGGTTTCCAGTAGAATCATGTCTGCTGTTAATCCAGAAGGTCGTTACCATCCAGCGTTGTCCCATGCGCACAGAGACTCCTTCTGATTCTCTGAACCTTATGATGAGATTATAATTTATAAAATAGGAAACATTTTTCTGAAATTCCACATTTTTAGACCCAGTTTGTCTGGTGAAGCTCTGTCCGTCTTTCCATCTGAGAGACTCTGCCTCTCTGGGATGCTCCTTTTATACCCAGTCATGTGACTGAGCTGGCACCAGTTAACCCAGTTAGTTGTCAAACACTCCTCCAGTTGGTTCTGGTTAGTACTTCTGTTGCTCCTGTTCCGGCTGCTGACAGACGTGTTGCTGCGTCAGATTCACAATCAGCTCATATTTTCCATGAAGCGGTAAAATGTCTCAGTTTAATCATCGAATATGTTGTTTATTTCTAATGAGAATAAAATATTTAGACATTAAATTCTGTTTTTATTCACATTTTCTGACTTTTTGGAGCTACAGTAAGTTTGTAACTTTGTCAGGTTGTCTGACGATGATAACGATGGAGTTTATTAAAGATAAATATCCTAGATGTGTGTTTTCAGGAGATTCTTCCTGTCTAGATGAGAAAAGGTGTCCTGGCTAGAGACGTCACAGTTTCTTCATTCTACAATTACCTGCAACGTTCCTCACCAGCATAAAGATCTCTCCACATGATCACTTTCCATGACAGGTGTTATCTGAACTACGGATAATCAGGACGACATGCTGATGAGAAGGAAACTAAACGTCTTTTATTCACGCATCATTCCGCTTTTCAGTCGACTCGGCGTGACGTCTTTTATTGCTCAGTGTCCGAAGCAGAAAGCGTGTTTTATTCCACATATGTGGTCTTTCTCGTGGACCTGGTAGAGGACCTGGTAGAGGACCGGGTAGAGGTTCAGGTAGGGGTTCAGGTAGAGGACCAGGTAGGGGTTCAGGCAGAGGACCAGGTAGGGGTTCAGGTAGAAGACCAGGTAGAGGACCAGGTAGGGGTTCAGGTAGAAGACCAGGTAGAGGACCAGGTAGGGGTTCAGGTAGAGGACCAGGTAGGGGTCCAGGTAGGGGTTCAGGTAGGGGTCCAGGTAGAGGACCAGGTAGGGGTCCAGGTAGAGGACCAGATAGAGGTCCAGGTAGGGGTCCAGGTAGGGGTCCAGGTAGAGGACCAGGTAGAGGTCCAGGTAGGGGTTCAGGTAGAGGACCAGATAGAGGTCCAGGTAGGGGTTCAGGTAGGGGTTCAGGTAGAGGACCAGATAGAGGTCCAGGTAGGGGTTCAGGTAGAGGACCAGGTAAAGGACCAGGTAGGGGTTCAGGTAGAGGACCAGATAGAGGTCCAGGTAGAGGACCAGGTAGGGGTTCAGGTAGAGGACCAGGTAGGGGTTCAGGTAGAGGACCAGGTAGGGGTTCAGGTAGAAGACCAGGTAGAGGACCAGGTAGGGGTTCAGGTAGAGGACCAGGTAGGGGTTCAGGTAGGGGCCCAGGTAGGGGTTCAGGTAGAGGACCAGGTAGGGGTTCAGGTAGAGGTCCAGGTAGGGGTTCAGGTAGAGGTCCAGGTAGGGGTCCAGGTAGGGGTTCAGGTAGAGGACCAGGTAGGGGTTCAGGTAGAGGACCAGGTAGGGGTTCAGGTAGAGGACCAGGTAGGGGTTCAGGTAGGGGTCCAGGTAGGGGTCCAGGTAGGGGTTCAGGTAGAGGACCAGGTAGGGGTTCAGGTAGAGGACCAGGTAGGGGTTCAGGTAGAGGACCAGGTAGGGGTTCAGGTAGGGGTCCAGGTAGAGGTCCAGGTAGGGGTCCAGGTAGAGGACCAGGTAGAGGACCAGGTAGGGGTTCAGGTAGAGGACCAGGTAGGGGTTCAGGTAGAGGTCCAGGTAGGGGTTCAGGTAGGGGTCCAGGTAGAGGTCCAGGTAGGGGTTCAGGTAGAGGACCAGATAGAGGTCCAGGTAGGGGTTCAGGTAGAGGACCAGGTAGAGGTCCAGGTAGGGGTTCAGGTAGAGGGACTGGGTAGAGGTCCAGGTAGAGGACCGGTTAGAGGTCCAGGTCGAGGACCAGGTAGAGGTTCAGGTAGAGGGACTGGGTAGAGGTCCAGGTAGAGGACCAGGTAGAAGTGCAGGTCAGGACGACGCGCTAATAAAATCTGCTTTCGGTCCAACTGGAAGTCGTCGTATATTTCGGTGGATCAAGACTCCCAGTTTGGTTTATTTGTAGTATTTTAACGTGCGTCCGTTTGGTTTTTCTACAGTGTTGGAAAATGAGCAGAAAAACTGCGATAATCGTAAAATTGCTTTGATTGCTCTGAGAAGTGACGTGACGTCTCCAGGCTTTACAGGACCTGGCAGTATCCCAGCTTTCTGATTGGTCGGGTTGAGGTCAGCTGACAGCCCTCTCTGTTTACAGGTGGGAATGTGCTCATCCTGAACACGTGGGGGGAGCAGGCGGCCCCCCACATGCAGGCTCTCCACTTCAGCTTCGCGGCCGGAGCCTTTGTGTCTCCGATCATCGCCAAGCTTCTATTCGGCTCCGATGGTAACGCCAGCTCAGCGCCCGGCAACTTCACGCCTCCCGACACCATCATGCGCTACATCCACAGCAGGAGCGACGCCCTGCGCTCCATGTGGGCCTACATCGTGATCGGCTTGTTCCTCCTCGCGGTCTCCTTCCTCTTCTTCATCCTCTGCTCTCGCAGCAGCGTGTCGCGGGACAAATCCCCCGCCGCCGCCGCCGCCCCAGGGAAGCGCCTGGTGGCCAAACACCACCTAGCTCTTGTTGTCCTGCTCTTCTTCTTCTTCTTCGCATATGTAGGAGCAGAAGTCGCCTACGGCTCTTTCATCTTTACCTTCGCCAAGGACAACGCCCACATGCCCCAGGCGCAGGCGGCCGGGCTCAACTCGCTGTTCTGGGGAACCTTTGCCGCCACTCGCGGGTCGGCCATCCTCTTCGCGGCCTGTATGTACCCAGGCACCATGATCCTGCTGTGTCTGGTCGGCTCCACCGTCTCCTCTCTTCTTCTCTGCCTCTTCAGCCAGCAGAACGTGGCGTTGTGGGTCTGCACCGGGATCTACGGCGCCTCCATGGCCACCACCTTCCCCAGCGGCATCTCCTGGCTGGAGCAGTACACCACCGTCACAAGTCGCACGGCGGCGGCCTTTGTGGTGGGCGCCGCGCTGGGCGAGATGGTGCTGCCGGCGCTGGTCGGATTCCTGCTGGGAAAATTCCCCAAGGAGCCTCTGCTGATGTACCTGTCGCTCGCCACGGCAACCTTCACCTCCATCCTGTTCCCAGTCATGTACAAGCTGGCCTCGGTGCCCAGCGGGCAGAGCAGGACGCCGCGGGTCCAGCGCCGACCCGACGCCGACGACAGCGAGTTCCGGCAGGCGCTGCTGGATTCCGGCGCTGAGGAGGAGGAGAACGAGGCCGATCAGTGGAACGACGCAGACTTTGAGGTCATTGAAATGGAAGACACGACGAGTCTCCTCAGCTCGCCCAGTAAGGCGGCGTCTCCGGGGGAGAGCGGCGGCCCACCGGCACCAGAACCAGACTTCCCAGACACGTCTGTGGCGGGAGAGTCACCCAGACGGGGGCGCGTCCTGCTGTCTCTGGATCGAGAGAAGAGAGACTGACGAGTACGCCTCCTTCAGCGCCGCCTAACCGGATCAGAACCTGCCGGGACCGTAAGAGACTCTGACCTGGACAGGGTGCAGAGTTCAATTCCCAGGATGAGCAGGGGTGCAGTGCCTTGCCTGAGGACACGTGAGCAGAGTGGAGTCATCCTCCTCACCTTCACAGCCTGCAGACGCTTTAAACCCGAGCGGTTTTTCTTCTTCTCTGGATCCGATGTTTTCACTGTGATTCTGTGTGAACGTTAAATCCCGATCAGTGATGGGAGACGTTTCTGGTTTCTGCTTTTATTAGTTCAATCTCAACGCTCCATCCGCAGAAATGTCCATTAAAAACAATCAGTCCTCATCTGGATTTTTTACATTTGTACAGACAGACCTGTCTCTACAGGAGGAACCGCAGATCTCCTTGTAGTTTGAAGTACATAAAACGTATTCACAGGAAAATAATACACTGCATGGCATAAATTATCAGAACGGTATTGCAACAGTCCCACTTTAAAACAAGCTTCCAGTTTGAAGAGTCGGATCTGCTTCAAGGTTCATACAATCATGGTCAGAAGGAACTGGAAAAATGGCACGTTTAACAGAACGCAGACGGCAGCTTCCTCATGCTGAAACGCAGCGAGGACGGACACCAGTCTGGTTAAAAACCAGTATGCGGTCGGGTCGAAACCAGTCTGCAGTCTGGTCTAAACCAGTATGTAGTCTGGTCTAAACTAGTCTGCAGTCTGGTCTAAACCAGTATGTAGTCTGGTCTAAACCAGTTTGCTGTAAGGTTGAAACCAGTCTGCAGTCGGGTCTAAACCTGTATGTAGTCTGGTCTAAACCAGTATGTAGTCTGGTCTAAACCAGTTTGCTGTAAGGTTGAAACCAGTATGTAGTCGGGTCTAAACCAGTCTGCAGTCTGGTTTAAACCAGTATGTAGTCGGGTCTAAACCAGTTTGCTGTAAGGTTGAAACCAGTATGTAGTGGTCTGAAAACAGGCGGACTGGTCAGGAACTCAGACTGCCTGCTGTAAACAAACATGGCAACAAAGTCCAACAACAGACGTGAAGAACCCGCCGGGTTTCCGTCCGAGCACCGTGGTGGGGGGTGGGGGGGCAGCGGTTAGCACCAAACCAGCAGCTTGCTCCGGAGCTCAGCGGCCAATCAGAACTGCTCCAGCAGCTGTCGGAGGTAGGGCGCCTTGGCCAGCTGCCTGTTGACCCGGGACAGCTTGTAGAGGACGGGACAGTCCAGGGACACGCAGGGAACGTGGCGCTCCGAACCGCCGCTGCAGTTCCTGCAGATCTAAACAGACACAGAAGACAGACATGAGCTCTGTTTGGCCCAGAAATCAGCTGTGATGTCACATCCTGTTTTTTCTGTATAACTTCCTGTTGACGCACATATCTAACCAGCCAATCACGTGGCAGCATGCAGACACGCTGAAGACGATTTGCTGAAGTTCAAACCAAGCGGCAACATTCAGCGGTTAAAACTGAAGCCTATGCAGAAGTGTATAAAACTGCAGTTCCTCCTTCATCCACTAGGGGTTGCAAAACAGAGCAAATCATCATAGACTTCCATGTTAAAAAGACCAACTTCACAGCAGAAATAAACATGTTTACAGCAGGAATAAACATGTTTACAGCCTGGTTCAAAAATCCATTTTTGGTTTTATAGGTCAGGTTTACCTTCATGACAACTGTGGGGGGAGTTAATTTTTTTTCTAATTCACCCGTTTAAAAGTAATTTAATCTGGAAGTTCGGCATATTTAAGGGCGTGTCCTTTTGATTGACAGGTACCGGATCTCCCGCTTCAAGTCAGAAGAACGTAGAACAACCGTGGTTTTTAGGCAGGTAACAACGTGACTTAGCTTTAGCCCGCTTACCTCCGTTAGCTGGTTAGCTCCTGTTATCTCTGGGTTAGCTCTTAGCCATCACCATGATGCTCACAGCCCCCCTCTCAGCTCCACCTCTTTGCCCATATTTGTATTTTTCAGGCGAGATGACACGCATGCCCCTGCCAAGATGGTGATGGTAGGAACCGCCCACCGAGCTTCAATTCAGCTCTTCAGAAACCTACGGGTGACATCATGGAGGCTCCGCCCATCTTTTATATATTATCTTGGTGTTTGGTTTCAGTACGTATTTTGTGCTTAAAGCTCTAGTAGGTAATGTTGTTCATGTTCCTCTGGGTGACGTGGTTCCTCGTCCTGATAGTAGTCTATACATTCTGTAATCCTGATCAATAAGAAATATAGTTAGACCCCTCAGTTTACTAAAAATCTGTAAAAACCCTGACCAATCCAAACGTTCCGACCCAAATGGAGTTGTTCATTTCTTATATTTCGTAGTTTCTTCTCCCGGCTCCCCTCCTCCCCCTCCAGCAGCACATACCTGATAGCCACACCCTGGATATAAACAGCATGTTGGGATGAAAATACAAAGTAGTGAAGAAGAAATTCGGAAGGCAAACATGGCTGAGAAAATGCAGGAAGGATTTCCCGACCTGGTTCGGTTCCTGCTAAACAGCTGAGAAAGAGAAAATCGTTGCGAATAAAAAACCCTTGGATCACTCAAGGAGCAGAACATGGGGGAGGAGCCAAAACAGGGCGCCACTTTCACATCTTGCTTTCTCTCCAACATTACCTACCCCAACTTTAAGGACAACAGTTTCCTTTCTTTTGTTCGTCAGCAAAAACAGAATTTCACAGTTGGAACAAATGATATAACTGTACTAAAAAGATGAACACATTCTAAACCATAAATCACTGATGACATGATATAAATAATATAATAATTCTTTATAAACTGGTAAAATCAAGAAGAGCTGCATATACTAAAGCCTCCTCTTGGCAGAGTAAATGTGTTCAGGCCAACACAGCAACCAGACCATCATTCTGTCAAGATGGAAGGGAGATTCTCATCATGATGAGGTGGAACGGGAGATTCTCATGGTGATGAGGTGGAACGGGAGATTCTCATCATGATGAGGTGGAACGGGAGATTCTCATCATGATGTGGTGGAACGGGAGATTCTCATGGTGATGAGGTGGAACGGGAGATTCTCATCATGATGTGGTGGAACGGGAGATTCTCATGGTGATGAGGTGGAACGGGAGATTCTCATCATGATGTGGTGGAACGGGAGATTCTCATCATGATGTGGTGGAACGGGAGATTCTCATGGTGATGAGGTGGAACGGGAGATTCTCATCATGATGTGGTGGATCAGGAGATTCTCATGGTGATGAGGTGGAACGGGAGATTCTCATGGTGATGAGGTGGAACGGGAGATTCTCATCATGATGTGGTGGATCAGGAGATTCTCATGGTGATGAGGTGGAAAGGGAGATTCTCATCATGATGTGGTGGAACGGGAGATTCTCATCATGATGTAGTGGAACGGGAGATTCTCATGGTGATGAGGTGGAACGGGAGATTCTCATCATGATGTGGTGGATCAGGAGATTCTCATGGTGATGAGATGGAACGGGAGATTCTCATGGTGATGAGGTGG
Source organism: Telmatherina bonti (assembly GCF_933228915.1). Lineage (NCBI taxonomy): Eukaryota > Metazoa > Chordata > Actinopteri > Atheriniformes > Telmatherinidae > Telmatherina > Telmatherina bonti. The sequence continues at coordinate 35,019,292 of NC_136614.1, read as the reverse complement.
AACGGCAGATTCTTATCATGATGAGGTGGAACGGGAGATTCTCATCATGATGAGGTGGAACGGGAGATTCTCATGGTGATGAGGTGGAACGGGGGATTCTCATGGTGATGAGGTGGAACGGGAGATTCTCATGGTGATGAGGTGGAACGGGAGATTCTCATGGTGATGAGGTGGAACGGGAGATTCTCATCATGATGTGGTGGATCAGGAGATTCTCATGGTGATGAGGTGGAAAGGGAGATTCTCATCATGATGTGGTGGAACGGGAGATTCTCATCATGATGTAGTGGAACGGGAGATTCTCATGGTGATGAGGTGGAACGGGAGATTCTCATCATGATGTGGTGGATCAGGAGATTCTCATGGTGATGAGATGGAACGGGAGATTCTCATGGTGATGAGGTGGAACGGCAGATTCTTATCATGATGAGGTGGAACGGGAGATTCTCATCATGATGAGGTGGAACGGGAGATTCTCATGGTGATGAGGTGGAACGGGGGATTCTCATGGTGATGAGGTGGAACGGGAGATTCTCATGGTGATGAGCTGGAACGGGAGATTCTCATCATGATGAGGTGGAACGGGAGATTCTCATCATGATGAGGTGGAACGGGAGATTCTCATGGTGATGAGGTGGAACGGGAGATTCTCATCATGATGAGGTGGAACGGGAGATTCTCATCATGATGTGGTGGAACGGGAGATTCTCATCATGATGTGGTGGAACGGGAGATTCTCATGGTGATGAGGTGGAACGGGAGATTCTCATGGTGATGAGCTGGAACGGGAGATTCTCATCATGATGAGGTGGAACGGGAGATTCTCATGGTGATGAGGTGGAACGGGAGATTCTCATCATGATGTGGTGGATCAGGAGATTCTCATGGTGATGAGATGGAACGGGAGATTCTCATGGTGATGAGGTGGAACGGCAGATTCTTATCATGATGAGATGGAACGGGAGATTCTCATCATGATGAGGTGGAACGGGAGATTCTCATGGTGATGAGGTGGAACGGGGGATTCTCATGGTGATGAGGTGGAACGGGGGATTCTCATGGTGATGAGGTGGAACGGGAGATTCTCATGGTGATGAGCTGGAACGGGAGATTCTCATCATGATGAGGTGGAACGGGAGATTCTCATCATGATGAGGTGGAACGGGAGATTCTCATGGTGATGAGGTGGAACGGGAGATTCTCATCATGATGAGGTGGAACGGGAGATTCTCATCATGATGTGGTGGAACGGGAGATTCTCATCATGATGTAGTGGAACGGGAGATTCTCATGGTGATGAGGTGGAACGGGAGATTCTCATGGTGATGAGGTGGAACGGGAGATTCTCATCATGATGTGGTGGATCAGGAGATTCTCATGGTGATGAGGTGGAAAGGGAGATTCTCATCATGATGTGGTGGAACGGGAGATTCTCATCATGATGTAGTGGAACGGGAGATTCTCATGGTGATGAGGTGGAACGGGAGATTCTCATCATGATGTGGTGGATCAGGAGATTCTCATGGTGATGAGATGGAACGGGAGATTCTCATGGTGATGAGGTGGAACGGCAGATTCTTATCATGATGAGGTGGAACGGGAGATTCTCATCATGATGAGGTGGAACGGGAGATTCTCATCATGATGAGGTGGAACGGGAGATTCTCATGGTGATGAGGTGGAACGGGAGATTCTCATGGTGATGAGCTGGAACGGGAGATTCTCATCATGATGAGGTGGAACGGGAGATTCTCATGGTGATGAGGTGGAACGGGAGATTCTCATCATGATGTGGTGGAACGGGAGATTCTCATCATGATGTGGTGGAACGGGAGATTCTCATCATGATGTGGTGGAACGGGAGATTCTCATCATGATATGGTGGAACGGGAGATTCTCATGGTGATGAGGTGGAACGGGAAATTCTCATCATGATGAGGTGGAACGGGAGATTCTCATGGTGATGAGGTGGAACGGGAGATTCTCATGATGTGGTGGAACGGGAGATTCTCATCGTGATGAGGTGGAACGGGAGATTCTCATAGTGATGAGGTGGAACAGGAGATTCTCATGGTGATGAGGTGGAACGGGAGATTCTCATGGTGATGAGGTGGAACGGGAGATTCTCATGGTGATGAGGTGGAACGGGAGATTCTCATGTTGTGGTGGAACGGGAGATTCTCATGATGAGGTGGAACGGGAGATTCTCATCGTGATGAGGTGGAACGGGAGATTCTCATAGTGATGAGGTGGAACGGGAGATTCTCATGGTGATGAGGTGGAACGGGAAATTCTCATGATGAGGTGGAACGGGAGATTCTCATGGTGATGAGGTGGAACGGGAGATTCTCATAGTGATGAGGTGGAACAGGAGATTCTCATGGTGATGAGGTGGAACGGGAGATTCTCATGGTGATGAGGTGGAACGGGAGATTCTCATCATGATGAGGTGGAACGGGAGATTCTCATGGTGATGAGGTGGAACGGGAGATTCTCATCGTGATGAGGTGGAACGGGAGATTCTCATCATGATGTGGTGGATCGGGAGATTCTCATCATGATGTGGTGGATCGGGAGATTCTCATGGTGATGAGGTGGAACGGGAGATTCTCATCCTGATGTGGTGGAACGGGAGATTCTCATCATGATGAGGTGGAACGGGAGATTCTCATGGTAATGAGGTGGAACGGGAGATTCTCATCATGATGAGGTGGAACGGGAGATTCTCATCATGAGGTGGAACGGGAGATTCTCATCATGATGTGGTGGAACGGGAGATTCTCATCATGATGTGGTGGAACGGGAGATTCTCATGGTGATGAGGTGGAACGGGAGATTCTCATGGTGATGAGGTGGAACGGGAGATTCTCATGATGTGGTGGAACGGGAGATTCTCATGATGAGGTGGAACGGGAGATTCTCATCGTGATGAGGTGGAACGGGAGATTCTCATAGTGATGAGGTGGAACGGGAGATTCTCATGGTGATGAGGTGGAACGGGAAATTCTCATGATGAGGTGGAACGGGAGATTCTCATGGTGATGAGGTGGAACGGGAGATTCTCATAGTGATGAGGTGGAACAGGAGATTCTCATGGTGATGAGGTGGAACGGGAGATTCTCATGGTGATGAGGTGGAACGGGAGATTCTCATCATGATGAGGTGGAACGGGAGATTCTCATGGTGATGTGGTGGAACGGGAGATTCTCATCGTGATGAGGTGGAACGGGAGATTCTCATCATGATGTGGTGGATCGGGAGATTCTCATCATGATGTGGTGGATCGGGAGATTCCCATGGTGATGAGGTGGAACGGGAGATTCTCATCCTGATGTGGTGGAACGGGAGATTCTCATCATGATGAGGTGGAACGGGAGATTCTCATGGTAATGAGGTGGAACGGGAGATTCTCATCATGATGTGGTGGAACGGGAGATTCTCATCATGATGTGGTGGAACGGGAGATTCTCATGGTGATGAGGTGGAACGGGAGATTCTCATCATGATGTGGTGGATCGGGAGATTCTCATGGTGATGAGGTGGAACGAGAGATTCTCATCATGATGAGGTGGAACGAGAGATTCTCATCATGATGTGGTGGAACGGGAGATTCTCATCATGATGAGGTGGAACGGGAGATTCTCATCATGATGAGGTGGAACGGGAGATTCTCATCATGATGAGGTGGAACGGGAGATTCTCATGGTGATGAGCTGGAACGGGAGATTCTCATGGTGATGAGCTGGAACGGGAGATTCTCATGGTGATGAGCTGGAACGGGAGATTCTCATCATGATGAGGTGGAACGGGAGATTCTCATCATGATGAGGTGGAACGGGAGATTCTCATCATGATGAGGTGGAACGGGAGATTCTCATCATGATGAGGTGGAACGGGAGAGTCTCATGGTGATGAGGTGGTACGGGAGATTCTCATCATTAGGTGGAACGGGAGATTCTCATCATGATGTGGTGGAACGGGAGATTCTCATCATGATATGGTGGAACGGGAGATTCTCATGGTGATGAGGTGGAACGGGAAATTCTCATCATGATGAGGTGGAACGGGAGATTCTCATCGTGATGAGGTGGAACGGGAGATTCTCATAGTGATGAGGTGGAACGGGAGATTCTCATGGTGATGAGGTGGAACGGGAAATTCTCATGATGAGGTGGAACGGGAGATTCTCATGGTGATGAGGTGGAACAGGAGATTCTCATAGTGATGAGGTGGAACAGGAGATTCTCATGGTGATGAGGTGGAACGGGAGATTCTCATGGTGATGAGGTGGAACGGGAGATTCTCATCATGATGTGGTGGATCAGGAGATTCTCATGGTGATAAGGTGGAACGGGAGATTCTCATCATGATGTGGTGGAACGGGAGATTCTCATCATGATGTGGTGGATCAGGAGATTCTCATGGTGATGAGGTGGAACGGGAGATTCTCATGGTGATGAGCTGGAACGGGAGATTCTCATCATGATGAGGTGGAACGGGAGATTCTCATCATGATGAGGTGGAACGGGAGATTCTCATCATGATGAGGTGGAACGGGAGATTCTCATCATGATGAGGTGGAACGGGAGATTCTCATCATGAGGTGGAACGGGAGATTCTCATCATGATGTGGTGGAACGGGAGATTCTCATCATGATGTGGTGGAACGGGAGATTCTCATGGTGATGAGGTGGAACGGGAGATTCTCATCATGATGTGGTGGATCGGGAGATTCTCATGGTGATGAGGTGGAACGAGAGATCCTCATCATGATGAGGTGGAACGAGAGATTCTCATCCTGATGTGGTGGAACGGGAGATTCTCATCATGATGAGGTGGAACGGGAGATTCTCATCATGATGAGGTGGAACGGGAGATTCTCATCGTGATGAGGTGGAACGGGAGATTCTCATCATGATGTGGTGGAACGGGAGATTCTCATCATGATGTGGTGGAACGGGAGATTCTCATCATGATATGGTGGAACGGGAGATTCTCATGGTGATGAGGTGGAACGGGAGATTGTCATCATGATGTGGTGGAACGGGAGATTCTCATGGTGATGAGGTGGAACGGGAGATTCTCATGGTGATGAGGTGGAACGGGAGATTCTCATCATGATGAGGTGGAACGAGAGATTCTCATCCTGATGAGGTGGAACGGGAGATTCTCATCATGATGAGGTGGAACGAGAGATTCTCATCCTGATGTGGTGGAACGGGAGATTCTCATCATGATGAGGTGGAACGGGAGATTCTCATCATGATGAGGTGGAACGGGAGATTCTCATCATGATGAGGTGGAACGGGAGATTCTCATCGTGATGAGGTGGAACGGGAGATTCTCATCGTGATGAGGTGGAACGGGAGATTCTCATCATGATGTGGTGGAACGGGAGATTCTCATCATGATGTGGTGGAACGGGAGATTCTCATCATGATATGGTGGAACGGGAGATTCTCATGGTGATGAGGTGGAACGGGAGATTGTCATCATGATGTGGTGGAACGGGAGATTCTCATGGTGATGAGGTGGAACGAGAGATTCTCATCCTGATGAGGTGGAACGGGAGATTCTCATCATGATGAGGTGGAACGGGAGATTCTCATGGTAATGAGGTGGAACGGGAGGTTCTCATGGTAATGAGGTGGAACGGGAGATTCTCATCGTGATGAGGTGGAACGGGAGATTCTCATCGTGATGAGGTGGAACGGGAGATTCTCATGGTAATGAGGTGGAACGGGAGGTTCTCATGGTAATGAGGTGGAACGGGAGATTCTCATCGTGATGAGGTGGAACGGGAGATTCTCATCGTGATGAGGTGGAACGGGAGATTCTCATGATGTGGTGGAACGGGAGATTCTCATCATGATGTGGTGGAACGGGAGATTCTCATCATGATATGGTGGAACGGGAGATTCTCATCGTGATGAGGTGGAACGGGAGATTGTCATCATGATGTGGTGGAACGGGAGATTCTCATGGTGATGAGGTGGAACGGGAGATTCTCATGGTGATGAGGTGGAACGGGAGATTCTCATGGTGATGAGGTGGAACGAGAGATTCTCATCCTGATGAGGTGGAACGGGAGATTCTCATCATGATGAGGTGGAACGGGAGATTCTCATCATGAGGTGGAACGGGAGATTCTCATGGTAATGAGGTGGAACGGGAGATTCTCATCGTGATGAGGTGGAACGGGAGATTCTCATCGTGATGAGGTGGAACGGGAGATTCTCATGGTGATGAGGTGGAACGGGAGATTCTCATCATGATGAGGTGGAACGGGAGATTCTCATCCTGATGTGGTGGAACGGGAGATTTGTGTGACGTGTCTCCGGGTTCCTTCCACCCATTTAACAGATTAATTGATCACTTTTTACATGCAAGTGTGTTTTTTGGATAAAATCATTTCAGAGAAAAGGAAAGGAGTTTTTTCCTCAGCTGGAGGAAAAAAGTGGAAACTGAACTGTGAACTGAAACAGCAGATGAGGACATGAAGAAGAAGGACTTTGTAATGTCTTCATATTTCTATGTGAACAGGTGGTAGTAGTCTTACAGCAACCCAGTCTTCCTCCTCATCCTCACCTTCAGCAGGTGGTCCTGCTGACTCTCCCACTGCCTCATCTCCTGGTAGAGAGTAACAGCAACTCGCTGGGGTTCGGTGCGGCAGCGGGAACACACCCCCAGCTGGGTCAGCTCGTCACACACGGGGCAGTGAAGGGTGGTGAAGTACTGGGAGATGGTTCCTTTCCTCCCACCTTCTTCTCCTCCTTGCGCCAAGGAGCAGGAGGCCTTCTGGACCTGCGGAGGGATGAAGGACGTCAGACTGATGGAGCTGCAGTTAGCTGGCTGCAGCCAGTAGGTGGCAGCAGCGAACCAACCGCCTGAAGGAGCTGCAGGGAGACAAGTTCTCTCCACAGAGAGAAAGCAAACATCCATCTGCTGGCTTTCTGAGATATCAGAACATCAGCTCCGTGTCCCTCACCCGGGGCAGCTCCTGGTACCAGCTAAACACGTCCACGCCGATCAGCTGGAACATGCGGGCCAGCGGCGGCAGGATCTGCTTGGTGATGTAGTAGGTGGCGTTGAGGCGCAGGCTGGGGTCCTGGAGGACCTCCATGGGCCTGCGGACCAGCTGGATGAGGGGAACGCCAGGCATCCCGTACACGATCACGTACGGCACCCGTTCGCCCACGCGAGGCTCCAGACGGCGGTCGTACGCCATCATCCGCCTGAGTGGACATAAACACAGCGAGGTGACGCGGCTGCGGGAGTCGAATGAAACATAAAACACTTCTTCTCGCACGTCTCTGAAATCTTTACTTTCCTGCCCAGACTGGAGAGCTGGGTTGCCTAGCAACAGAATCATGGTCTGTAAATCAGGCTGGTGCAGCCAGACAGAACACACACACACACACACACACACACACACACCTGGTGAGCTCCAGAGCGGGGACACAGGCTCCGGGACGGTATGAGCCGCTACCCCGATACTCCTTGGCGAAGATCAGGTCCTGCATGCTGGCCCGGCCGTCCAGCACCTTGACACACTGACGCTGGACAAACTGCTTCACCTGGCTGATGTCCCGGGTCTCAAACAGAAGCTTGATGGACCGCTCCAGAACCTGGGGAGGACGGGACGGATGAGCGGCTCTGATTGGTGCAGAGCAGTCAGAAGGGGAGGCTGGTGCGCAGCTCGTTACCTTGGAAACAGCGGGGCATCCATCACGGCGCACAGTCTCTATTCCTTTGGCATCGAACACCGGCTCCTTCTGGTCAAGGCTCTCGTACATGTAGCCCACGTAACGCTTCTTAGTCTGCAGCACGCAGGGTAGGTAGACCTGAGCACGCACGGGACGCAGATCGTTAGATAGAATCCAGACCAGAATGAAGACTCAACCAGGAGGCGTGTTCTAAATGCACGCGGCCAGGGAATGTTTTTGTTTTTTTGTTTTTTTTTAAAAAAAGACCATTTTCTGAACCACATAATGCTTTTTTTTTTTTAAATAAAAAAGGGTCATTTTTTAGATTTTATGAAGTTGTAATACATGACCCATCCTTTCTGAAGTTACCTCACCAATATAGATTTAATAATATTATAGATCTAACAATTTTATTGTTTTATTCTGATTTGGCACATTTGACCTAAATACAACTATAAATGTGTGGTTTTGGAACAAAGATCCAGCTTTTAGTGCCGTGTTCCTCATCGCATGCGGCTCTCTGACTCTTGACTTGCGGCTCATAAAGCAGCCGCTGACTTTCTGAAAATGCATCTAAACAAGTCATAATGATCCTTAATGGTGCAGTTCTCTCCACAAACAAGAGCTGCAGGCTGCTTGCAGAAACTCTGCTGTCCTAACGGCCCTAACTGACCCTGTCAGAGTTGCCAGTTCTGGCTGATTTCAGCTGCAGCGAACCAACGAGCTGCTCCGTCGGTAGCTCCGTATATATAATGAAAAGAAATTATTATTGTATTTTCACCATATACTGCTGCATAAGAATGCAGTTACTCCGTGCAACATTTAGGATAACCATTCCTTGCTAAAAAGCTGAATGTTACTGATTTGGCAACGTAGCAGGATCGGTAGCGTGGGAACGCTTTGTTTGGGGGCGGGGGCTCTCTTCCTGTCTTAGTATTCTGAGCTTTAGTTTAACAAAAAATGTCACATTTTAACATTCAAGGAATTTATTTCCTTTAAAACACGTCCGAAACATCAAACACGTCTGTGCTGGTTTGACTAGTGTGGTATCGGTACATTTTGATTAATACCAAGTATGGGTACACATGCTTGGTATTGAGCCGATACCGATACTGGTATGGGTGCATCCCTACCTGCTCCTCATGGCGGTGGACGTCCTTACGTACTGGAACAGAGGACTAATTGTTCTTTGGCTAATCTCCCTGAATGCGCCTGATTTCAGATGGATAATCCGGCCTCTGCAGGCTGCTGCTTTACCTTCTCGAACTTCAGCTTCACCGGTTTGGGGTTGGTCGCAGTGACGGCTTCAGCGATCTCGTTGCCGATCTTGAAGGCCTGCTCTTTGGTGGCTCCTTTCAGCAAAACAAACATGCTGAGACGAGAAGAAGAAAGTCATTAATACATCTGATCAGCGTCACCCAGACCGGCAGGGTCACATTAAAACCTGGATCCAGGTTCAGGATTTGTCTGTCAAATCATCCAGAAATACGATTTCCGCTTCACCAAACACATCTCATGTGGAAATGAGATCAATCTTCATCATCATCTTCATCATTTCTAATGAAAGCATTCTGCTGGAGCTCATAACGACGACGAGCTAATCAGATCAGCTGATCAGATCAGCTTCCCTCCGACAGCCGACACCTCACCTGTCTGTGTCGCCGTACACGACTCGCGCTCCCCACTTCTTCGTCTCATTCACCATCCTGATGGCTCGCTCTAGGGTCTCTCTGGCTTTGTGGACGATGCTGTCTCCCACCTGGAGGGAGGACAGGAAGAAGAGGTAAAACCTCCCCCCACAGGTCTGTTATAAAGCCACGGTAGACGGAGGAAGCGTGCACGAGCTCACCTCCACGCTGGGCATGCGACCAGAGTAGTTGGCGGCGGTGTAGCCGAAGGTGACGTTGGCAATGAGCTTGAGTCCGAGCTGCCGGGCGTCCAGCAGCTTCATCAGGGCTTTGTCCTGCTTGTAGGTTTTCATGGACTGCTTCACCATGATCCTGGTGTTGAGGATCTCCTCCAGCATGCTGGGCAGCACTCCTTTACGCACCGAGCCCTGAAGCAACACGCAGACACCCGGTCAAACCGAAGCGGATCTGAGCCGTACCTGAGGAAGGTGAAGCCTCCTCAGACAGGAGGTCAGAGGGGGAGTACCTTAACGAAGGCGATGCCGCTGGGAGACACGGTGATGTTGTTACGGAGCTGGTGGAGGAGCTCGGGGGGGACCCGCAGGGAGGTGCAGCCGAACTTGAACTGATCCGGCCTGAAACGCAGACAGGAAGGGCGTCATTTCCCCGCCTCTCCTTACAGGCAGCTGATTTAACACCTCCTACTCTGCTGGGAATGTGGAGCATAAATAAGCATGACTTTAACTTCAGAGACTTGTTGGGTGCTGCTTCTGTTGCTAAGCAACAACATAATCCTGCTGAAAACCTGAATCTTTCCCAACTCCCTGAGCTGTAAACGTCATGCAGAGCATCCTCACGTTCCCAGGCTGTCCACGTGGCCGAGGCAGGTGGAGAAGCAGTAGTTGTACGCAATGACAATGGACGGGTAGAGCGACTGGAAGTCCAGGACCACCACGGAGTTGCTGTAGAAACGGGATTCAGGCTCCATCACCAGGGGAATGCACTGCGGCGCCCTCTGCTGGGCGCGCTGCTGCACGCTGGGGGTCACGGGGATGTAGTTCAGAGGTTTGGCCACACGGAGCATCATGGACTCCACACGGTACTGAGAACAAGAGGAGGAAGACTACGATGAAGAGGAGCGACTGGGAAACACCTGGACCTCAGCTAAGCTGGAGCTGCAGGTGGTCGAGTCGAGAAAATGAAAGAAATAAAAGCAAACGGGATGTTTCCATCAGACTGGGAAGAGACAGATTCTTTTACAGCCTTTTTATACCCTGCTTATCCCCACACCGCTGAAGAACTCCCACGAGGCTCAGACATTGCTCAGCACAACGCAAGCAGCTTGAAAAGTCAGGCTGAAATACTCAATTGTTTCACAAACTAATAAAACCCTCAGACAGTCACGTTGAGTCAACCACCACGTTGTGCTGGTGTGGAACGTTCTGCCAAGATGTCGTACAGTGGAGAGCAACTTGTGAAGATGTGACTTAAAGTTGCTGTTGCTTTCCTTGTTCCAGAAAATAAGCCAGATGAGTCAGAGAGAACGAGTTGTCAGGTCTGAACCTGAACTGACTGGTTATCTAGCAGCTGCTATGCTAAACACACAGGAGTGTTCAGCAACAACAAAACCAGTTCTTTTCCTCGTCTTTCTGTCTGGCCTTCCTGCTGCATGGTTTAGCAACCTGGTCTGCTGTCTCTGGTATTGTAATGTCCATTTTTATGCACAGCTGACTTGGTCATTATTTCCATAAACAGATGGTCCTGTGCGTTCATCACACTGCTGTTCTATACAGTCTTGGTTGTACTGCTTTATCAACAGGTCTTCTAACTCTCTTAATGTGGTTCGATTAACCTGAACTAAGCTCCCAGGCTCATCATCTTCTCTACAATACTTAAATGGACCGTTGTGTGAACTTTCTGCCATCTGCTTGTTGCTGGGAAACACTCCAGCTTTACCACAACCCTGCACTGGAATCAAGCGAGTGTAAAACAGATGGATCCGGTATACATCGGCGTATTCACTGGTACATGCATCAGTGTTGCCTTCAGCCGACTCTTTTTAGGTTATTTTCTAAATATCTTGTTTTTCTAAAGCTAAGATATAAACTGGATAAATTCTGCAGGATGTTAAGAGAATATATGTGTAAGAAAATGCACATTGTTGATGAAAAAAAGGATTATTTGGCCACTGAGACATCCTGTTGTAACATTATTAAAGATATTTACAGAGCCTCTCCTTTTCTTCCACATTAAATTATATTTACACACGTTCCTGGCGATGAGGACGAGTTGGTGGATTCACATCTTTATCTGTGTGAGCTCAACTTGTCTTTCTGCTGCTCATCTGTTCCATCTTTTCACCTCAGCTTTAATAAAACAAACAGATTTTTGTCCTCATGGCTGTGAATGAGAGGAGGATACGTAGCGTGGGAACGCAGAGGACGGATACAACGTGTCTACAAACCGGAGCTTCTCTCTTCTCCACAGCCGGGTGATGACCAAGTAGCCTGCCGTACCTGTGACCCGCGGGTCAAAACGTGAAGGAACTGAATCCCAAACAGTCTGGCGAGCTCGCTGGTTCTGCCGATGATGTCGTGCTGCTGAAGGAGCTGCATGGCGCCGCGCACGTGGCTCACGTAGTGGTCCACCATCTTCCACCTGCAGGACACGCGAGAAGATCGGAACCGGGTCAGTTTCTGTTCAGTCTGAAGGCGAAACCAGAACCAGCTGTGAGCGTTGATAAAAGCAGAAAGTCTTCAGACCTGTACACGTCTGTGTTGTGGTCGAACCAGTCGGACAGCGTGCGGGGGCTGTAGAGGGGGAAACGCTGGTGCAGCACATGGAACGCCACGTTCTCAAAGCTGTAGTTGTTCAACGTGACCTGCAGGAACAACACAAACCAGACTAAGATCCGCCTCAGAGCTGACGGAACCTCGTGGTCCGGGGTCTCGTGCCTCAAGCGGAACGGCGTTTAACCAGAGACGTCCAGATGCCATGATGGAGAACAGCCGTTCTCCAGCCGTTTTAGCAACACAGTACCTCGTGTAAAATATGTTTTCAGCCGAGTACCCCCAAAGTACTTCTGGATAAGAAAGAAACTTTGTCATTTTGTGTTTAGTTTATTAGACACTTTAATTGTGCAAAACAATGGCGAATGTTTTGCACATTTCTACGCTTCAACCAGGACTCCATCATTTGCGTTGTCATGGCAACAGTGACTGACGGATGTGATTTGGCTCGTAAGGGGGGGGGGGGGGGGGGGGGGGGGGGTGTTATTTCATGTCTGAATGTGGGATTTTGGGAGGAATAAAATGGTGTAAGTCTGAATGTAAATTCAGTTTATGAATGTAAACTTACATTTATTCAAATAAATTGAATGTTTATTTGAAGTAATTTAATTTAATTTAAGGATGTTTAAAAGAAAACATAAAAAGATGTTTTAAAAAAATTTCACGTTCCCCCTGGAATGCCTTGAAGTTTTCCCAGGGGTACGCGGACCCCCATTTGAGAAACAGTGATGTAGAAGTCCTGCCATGCGTTTGGTTCTACCACTAACAGCCTCGTCTACTAGCAGTACAGCTAGTTAGTTAGGTTCAGCTGGTTTAGTGACTGGTTGGAACAGCGACCGGACTGGACTTCTACTGGACGGAACCCAGGAAGATGCACAACCAGTCCCGATCTGGAGCTTCATCCCAGTCAAACCAGTGAGTGTGTGTCGTGTTGGGAGGGGGAGGGGGCGTACCTCGGTCTTCATCACCCTCCACAGGTTGAGCGTGATGCGTCCGATGATGTTGATCTCAGTCATGGTGTCGGCGCCGTACTCGTCTCTCTCTGCCGTGAACCGGTTCTCTTTGGAGTCACCTGAAAACACACAGAACCAGAACCATAGGACACGCTGGACTGGGTCCAGTTTAACTCAGTAATTCACATTAAACTAAACTGGTTCTGACATCCAGTCGGTCTGCTGCTGAACCTGCAGCGGCGCCTCTGAGGTCCGGTCAGATCCGTGGTTCTGACCGGGCCGTAGAACCGGAGACCGCAGAACCACAAACAGAACCTCATCAGTGAAAAACATCTTAACCAATGATCCACATCTGGAACCTCTTGCTGAGGTTTTCCATTACTGGGATCGCCATGGCAACCGCATCCCGTCCTGACAACCAAACAAGACCCCAGAACGGACCTCCTTTGTCGGACCCCCACCAAGCTGCCACAGTCACCCATGTGTCACCCATGTGTGACGGGTTAGAACTGGTTTGGGTTGTGAAGGGAGTTTTCATGGCGACAGACACCGGTACCTGGAACTCGGGACAGCTGCTGGCAGAGGTCCACTCCCAGCGCCGTCGCCCGCTGGAGGAGGTAACCCCACGAACGCAGCTGCACCTCATAGCCCAGCAGGATGTCCGGGTCCAACCTGAGGGAACGCGGTCCGGTTCGTTAAAGATGGAAAGGTTCTGAGTGACGCTCTGACAGGACTGGAAACCCACCTCCTCATGATGGTGACAAGCTCCTGGAACAGCAGCTTCTCCTCACCGACGTACGTCACCTGCAGCCCGGAGACGCCCGACCGGATCAGCAGCGGGGCCGTTTCCCTGCGACCGCGTCCACGGCATCCATGGTCTCTGTCCACCATGATGGCACCCGTCAGCTGACCACCATCTGCGTCCGGCAGCGGCGCATCAGAGCTGAAGCAGTAGAATAAGGCACAGATGGGGTCGAACTCTGGGTCGGGTTCCAGGTCTCGGCGAGTTCTAGCATGGAGCTCCATTCCCATCAGGGTCAGGAACTGAACCTGCAGCGCAAAGACAACAACCATCAGAGGTCTTCGGACTGGATGAGCGCTCAGAGACAGAAGGCTAAAGTCGTCCTCATCTTCATCGTTTTCTGTCAGAACCTGGACAGGACCCCGGACAGGAGCCCGACAGGACCGCGGACAGGACCCCGAACAGGACCCCAGACAGGACCCCGACGGGCCACCGACAGGACCCCGGACAGGACCCCAGACAGGACCCCGACGGGCCACCGACAGGACCCCGACAGGACCCCGGACAGGACCCCGGACAGGACCCCAGACAGGACACCGACGGGACCCCAACGGGACGCCGACAGGATTCAGGTCTGGAACTAAACCCTCCACTCAGAAATAAGACCTGCGTGTCGGAGATCTTCTTCTGAAAGCCTCAAACCGCCGACGCCGGCGTGTCCTGGACCTGGAGAGGAACTGACCACAGAAGAAGGCGGCTTGAGGAAATTCTGAGCAGCATCTCACCTCATGCAGAGCTTTGGCCTCCTGCAGGTTCTGCATGCTGACTTTGAAGCCGTAGGAGTTTGCTATACTGGGTCCTTCGATCTGAGACTGGTCCTTCTTCGGCACGTTCAGAGCAGCAAACTGGTTCTGTGGAGAAAAACGTAGCAGACGGGTCAAATGAAGGACAAACTGGCTTCTGAGAGACGGCGGCTGCGGTCCCACCTTCATCTGGGTGGTCAGTAAGACCCTCCTTAGTGGATCTGCCTGGCTCCGTCTCCTCTGCTGGAGTCTCTGACAAGCTGGGTCGTCTGCAGCAGGAAAGGTTAAAGGTTAACGGGACATTTTGGCTTTATGCGCCACCTGGCAGAACTCGCTCTCACCCTCAGACACTGGCGTGCTGCACACCGGTTCCGGGTCCTCCTTGCTCCTTTGTCGCTTCTTTAGAGACGGGGTTCTGTGCAGGAGGTGGGTGCCGGTCCTCTCCTCGTTGCCATGGAGAGGAGACGGAGGACGGTTCCTTCCAAGTCGCTCCAGCAGATCTGGTGACGCCGGTTCTGGCGAGCTTCCACTCTGCTTGTTGTCGTTGAGGTGGTCTGGTTCTGATGGGTTCTGACGGGACTCCTGCCACGGCGGCAGCTCTGGGGACTCTGGAGAGGTGGTCCGAGCGTCTTCATCTTCCAGCTGAAGATTCACGCCGTCTTCGTCAGAAAGTGGACTTGTCTCTGGGGACGGACTCTGGGAGTCTTTATTTACCACAGGAGAGATGATCAAGGAGAGGTCCAGTTTCTTCCTCCTCGGGGTCCTGGTGCAGGAGAGACCGCCACCACGCTCCCCCCTCAGCGTCGGCCAGCTGGCAGCAGCTGGCTGCTCGCCTCTCTCCGGGTTCCTCTCCTCCGTCTCCCTCCGACCGTTCTGCAGACTCTCGTACTGTCTCCTGGCTTCTAGCCACAGCTGCACACACGCCCGGCTCGGCGGGCTTCTGCAGGGCAGGAGGACCACCTTCTTGTCGCAGGCTGAGGAACCGTCACGATCCGCTCGTTCGTCAGCTTTCTCTGCTCCCCGAGGAGAAGACGGGGTAACTGTGGCGACGGGGTGCGTCATGGCCGAGAAGGCGGTCTTCCAGAAACGGAGACCCTCCAGCGACAGGTCTCCGCTGAACTCTGGAAGCTCCTTCACCAGTCTGGTCCCCACGGTCAGCTTCCGACCTCCCACCTCCCTGCAGACAGAACAGAGTATCCGACTCCAGAACTGTCATCTCCAGAACCATTATCTCCGGACCACTAATGGCAGCCCAAAGCCCCCTTTAATGCTTTCAGACCACTGCAGGTTTTCTGTGTATCCCTGCTCCAACACACCTACAGCCAATGAAGTCCTGCAGGTGTGTTGGAGCAGGGATACATGGAAAAGCTGCAGGGTTGTAGGCCCTGGAGGACCGGCGCTGGACACCCTGGACCAGTGGCAACAACAAAAGTTTTACATTTAATAAAACTTTGTAAAGCCGAAGTGGTTTGAAGAGCTGGAATCGCTGCACTTTACCTAAAACCCACCAGACGCTGCCTGAGAGAATAAATCGGCTTTGATGTGTCGGAGATGCTCTGCAGAATTCTTCCCACCAATTAGATTCAGGCTGACATCTAAACAGTTAGACAAACATTTCATTTCCATCTTTTTTACCCCCCCCCCCCCCCCCCCCAGCAGAACTTCCACACATAAACTCTCCACTTCTGCTCCTGTTGGCGTGGTTTCTACGTTTCTAACAAACTACTTTTTAAATCTCAATCACAAGCTGATTTATAGGAGATTTCAGCCGATCAATCCTGGTGAAAATGGAGGTTTTTCAGCTTGTTGACAGTGTTTTATAAATCATGAAGTGATAAATGTAGATAATCCTTCCACTAACATGTTGACAGGACGCAAAAACAACTTTAAACCTGAATTCAACTTATAAATATATTTAAATGAGATAATTTACATATTTAAACATTGAATTTCAGCCAATTTGCCGTAAAAAAACAACAACCTGTTTTTTAATCTTTATGTGAGGAATGAACCAGGAAAGTTTCGTGGTTCCCATCGTGTCCCTGACCCCCGAGGGTCGTCTTCTGCTGGAAAATGACACTTTTTATTTACTTCTGGATAAAAAAACATCGCCCTCTTTCACTTCAGCTCCATCTTTGACCTCTTACAGAGATGCCAAAAATGCTCCACCACAGAAGAAGAGCTTGAGATTATTTTGAAGACAGCGGGACAGAGATGCGTGTCCCAGACTCCTCATCTGATGACAAAGACCTCACTGAAAACCACCTCCACGTGTCTAACCAAAACCTCTGAAGCTTCAGCACCATGAGTGTTGAACCAGACAACCTCCACATGTCGGTTCATGCTTTTCTGGAGGTTGTAGCTTCAGACGTGTTGTGTCTATGAAAGGTAAAATAAATCCTGTAATATTCCAGGCCTGTGTGATGCTGTTTGCTCTACTTTCATACCAACATGGTTTTGACACAGTCTGGAATTACAGAAGACGAAGGTCGGGCGATATGACGATATACATCGTCTGGACGATAGAAAAAGTTTATCGATTCATACGAGGCTCTATCATTTACGCCACAATAAAGTACTTTACTACAGTATTTTATGTCAAGATGTGCTTTACAGCACGCTGCAATACATGAACATGGAGGAAGACGGTAGCAGACGTGTTTCAGAGGATAATTCTCTAAAAGATGAGCAGCCAACCCAAACTGATGAGTTTGTTCCTAAAAGAGGGACATTTCTGTCTGGATGCGGTTTGGATATAAAAAGAGCGACGTGGAACCGACAACAGACTAGCTCACAGTCCCAACAACAGACTCCAACACAACTAACTCATTTTATCTCCTGCAGGAATCAGGATAAAGAATACAGAATAAAGAATAGAGTCAACCAGCAAAAGCAGCGTCAAGTGGAGGCGAAAGCTCATAATAAACTCCAGACGCTGCAGCAGGTATTTACCTGTGGAACGTCATACGGCCATAGTTCCCCCGGATGGAAGGAGATCACCACTGCTGTTGCCTAACAATGTCTGATACATAACTGATGACTGACACAAAATTACACAGTTTTATACGGTTATTTACATTGTTATGGGGATAATATGAGCGATATGGGGATATGAGCTTTTGGGCACATCGCCCAGAATATCTTCTGGCATTTGTCATTTTCCAGTAGAAAACTCAAAAAGACCCTCGGGTTTCCAGGGGTAAAACCCGCCTCGTCTAAACGACTCGACATTTCCCATCATGCACTGCTGTTCCCAGCGGTTCCCCTGAACTGGCTTACATTGGTTTATCTGGAGCGTCGGCGGGATCGCTGCAGAACGGCTCCTGGAAGGAAGCCTCCGACATCTCCAGGTCCAGCAGAGTGCTGAGGATCTCCTCCCGACTCGGAGGGGACATGAGGGGCTTGAGGACGTGAGCGCCCCCCGTCGCCCCCCGCTGCAGCTGGCTTGCCCTCACCTGTGACAGCGAGCTGATGGAGCGAGGAGAGCTGCTGGGGGTGGTGGACGTGAGCCCATCCATGCCATCCAGGAGGTCGCTGGTGGGCGAGCTGTCGTGGTAGACAAAGGAGGCGGAGCTTAAAGGCAGCACCGGGTCCAAAGCTGAGAAGAGGAGCTCCTTCCTCTCGCAGTGGAAGTCCTGGAAGGGGCTGAGGGCGGGGCCTTTCCTGAATGGCAGCTCTCTGCTGGTTTTCTCTGAGCCCGGCAAGGCGAAGTCCGAGTTTCCATTGTCGGATTTGTCGAACAGGTCGGGACTGG
The DNA here is from genome assembly GCF_933228915.1 of Telmatherina bonti. Lineage (NCBI taxonomy): Eukaryota > Metazoa > Chordata > Actinopteri > Atheriniformes > Telmatherinidae > Telmatherina > Telmatherina bonti. Next base: position 35,000,917 of record NC_136614.1, on the reverse strand, counting down.
CAGGCCTGCCTCTGGGCATCTCCGCGACTCTCTGACAGGTGGCCTGAAGGTTCTGGTTCTGGGGAAGGACTTCAGCAAGCGGAGCCTCCTGGCTGACGTCGCTGAGAAACTTGAGCGGTAAGTTTTTGTCGGTCAGGACGAACTGGCTGCCGCTGTAAGGACTGGAGAAGTCAGTCTGGTGGACGGTGTTGATGTCAAACGTGTAGTTGTGGGGGAGTTCTGGAGACAAGCTGTCCTCCATGAAGCCGTCCAGACCTGGATCGGACAGGAACAGGGGGTGGTCAGCAGACAACCCCCCCTCCTGCTTCACGGATACGTCTGGCTGAGTGCTCGCTTTCGCCTTCCGGTTTCTGGGCCTTTTCTCTTTGGGGGCGGTGGACTTGGGGGCCCTGGGTTTTCGAGGAGAGGTGGGGGGGGCTCTTCTTTGTTTGGTGGGTTTGGGCGAGGGGCCGAGCAGGGCCGCCACAGCAGCATCTTCTCTACCGACCACCTGTGTCGGAAGAGCCTGACCCTGCTGCCTCTTCTGGAGCAGCTGCTTGAGGACAGCCAGGCCCGGGGAGCTCTCAGAGAGGGGCGGCGCCTCCCCGTTTCTTGGACTGGAGTCTAACTGGACGTGTCCTCTGTGCTCCTCAGCAGCAGGAGGTTGGGGGTTCCTGCCCTCCTCTGCCTTCACCACGGCGGTCTGACAGCCTTGTTGCTTGGTCTCAGGCGAGCAGCTTTTGTTAGCCTCCATAATGGACGTCTCGCAGTCCTCGACCTTTGGTTCTACAAACCGGGTCCGTGAGGTGGAGCTGGATCGAGATGCAGAGCAGGACTGGACCTGCTGAAAGGGAGGGACTTCCTGCGAGGAGCTCTGTGATGGAGGCAGCTGGGAGTCACTCATGTCCAGACCTTTCTGTTGGTCGCTTTTCTTCTTGCGAGTCCTCCTGGGTTTGGTGCCCGCTGAGGGACTCCCAACCTTCTTGGTTTGCCTCAGAGCAGCAGATCTTCTCTTTGACTTCCCTGTTTTTGGCTCTTCTGGAGGTTTTGCGGCAGCTCTGCCTCTTTTCCCATCAGCCCCTATGGTCTTAGGTTTGGCAGTTCGACGCCTTCTTTGGGCTCCTTTGGTTGGCGACGCTGCTTGCGGCTTTTGAAAGGCAGAACCTAGACACGGGTCACTGAGCGGATCTATCAGCTGATCTGAACTCCAGCTGGTCCTCAGTGGGTCACTCGGGGACCAGCATCGTGGAGGAGTTGAATCTGTGGGGCTCGGGGATCTATCGGAGAGATACCCTAGCTCCACCATGACGTCGGCATACTCACTGTCCAGGTCATCGGCCATCTCGCAGTAACATGGCCGAGGGGGGGGCAGAGAGGGAAGAACCGGGCCCCTCCGACACCCTTTAGTCCTTTTGAGACCATCGCCCTGCCTGATTGGAGGCTTTGATGAGCCGTTGACCACTTTCTTGCTAGCGCTGTTGAGCTTTGCCTTTTTTTTGGGGTGCTTTTTAGCTTTGGGTTCAACGACTGGAAACTTGACTGCGGTGGACTCTGGTACTTTGGGCCAGAACTCCTTGAGAGGAGCCAGTTTATGGTACTGCTTCAGTTTATCAGGCGTCAGTAACACCAACGGTTCCTTCGAGTTGACCCTGGACATCTTCACCAGCATGTTCTTCCGTCCTTTGAACCTATTGATGATGATGTACTTGATGATGACTGGAGGCTCCTTCTTGCGCCGCTTCTGGTGTTTGGGCTCTTGTCCACCAGGGACATTGTTGTCCTTCGGCCTTTCTTTGACCAAAGACAGGTTTTTGGAGCGAGTGGGACCAGAGTGTTCTGCATCCTCACCACTGTAGGTCATCTTCCGCTTGGTCCTGAGGGTGTATTTACTCCCAGGCAGTGCTGACGGTTTGGTATAGGTGACTTTAGCCGGTAGGTCTGATTCCGGATCCAGTCGGCTCTCTAAAGACTCTTTGGCTTCTTCAGAAGAATAGGAACCAGCAGCGAATTTGGGTACGACAGGCTCTGAAACCGATTCTGTCTGCTCATTTATGGCCATGTTCTCCCCCTCCACCCCTTCTCCGAGGAGCATCTCTACATTTGGCTCATCTGCAGGTGGATCCGCCTCCTCTGTTGGACCTGGTTCCTCCGTTTCCGCGGTAACAGGACCGTCAGGCATGGTGGAAGTGATGCTGGTGGTGGGCAGACCCTCAGAGCCAGATATCTCCACCGCCTTGGTTTTGATCCTTTGTCCTGCCAAACCTAACCTTTTCTTTGTGAGCTTCAGCTTGGACCTGCGAGACGGAGACAGATCCGGCCTGCTGCAGGAGTCCGCCATCTTCTTGTTCCCGGTCTTCTTCCTGCTGAGACAGTTGGACAGGATGACGCTGGGGAAGAACTTGTAGTGAGCCTCCTGCTGGGCCACAATGGTCCTCTCAGTCTTGTTGTCCTGATAGTCCTCATACCTGATTTTCAGTTCTCCAACGTCTCCTTCCTCGCTCTCCTGGACCATCTTCTCCTCTGGTGGATCCAGAAACTCGTCCTCCCTCATGGGTGAGGATGCTGAGGCGATGTTCCTCAGAATGGGACTCTCCATGGAGCCCAGTTCCGCCTCCGTCGTAGCCGAGCAGTTTCTCAGCTCAGAGTAGCAGAGGGAGAAGGTCCTGTGGTTCTGCAGAATCGACAGACAGTTGCTTTCTACGTTCTTTAAGCTGCCGTACGTCTTCCTGGTCTTGTTGACCTTTCTGTTACCGAATGAGAAACCTTCGATGTCCGTCTTCTGTAAGGTTATCGAAGTTTTCTTGTCGTACGTGAACATGGGGGACACTTCAGGGTGGTTGGTGATCTTACAGGGAATCGGGTGCTTTACTGGGAGAATGTAGGGGATCTCTTTATTGACCTGGAAACCTGCTGAACATTCAGTGCTGCCGTCCTGGCTGCTTTTCAACTGAAAGTGCTTCTCAAGTGGTTCCTCCGAGTCCAGAACGTGAACCGGTCTGTGCTCTAAAAGCGTCTTGGCCGAAGAAGGAGGCTCAAAGTGGACCGTCTCCCCAGTGTAAGGATTCGTTTTCCCCAACAGCTTCTCTGAGGCGATGACTGAAGACTGGGATATGGACCCGCTGTCCGTTAGCGAGGAGTCTAGAAAAGATGTGGGAGAGCGAGAGAGAGATTATTTACAGAAACTAAATGGATCCAAATGAAACAAAGCAGAAAGATTTACGCCAGTAAAAGAAAAAAAAAACAGATCCAGCGTATCCAGAGGTGATATCAAATTATAGACCTATATCTAACCTCCCGTTTATGTCCAAAATTCTGGAGAAAATAGTTTCAGTTCAGCTACATGCCCACCTGAGCAGAAATAATTTATGCGAGGAGTTTCAGTCAGGATTTAGAGCTCATCATAGCACTGAGACGGCATTGGTGAAAGTTACTAATGACCTTCTTATGGCCTCAGACAAAGGACTTGTGTCCGTACTTATCTTGCTTGATCTTAGTGCTGCATTTGATACAGTCGATCATAACATTCTGTTACAGAGACTAGAACAGGTGGTTGGAATTACAGGTACAGCGTTAAGCTGGTTTAAATCATATTTATCCGATAGACTTCAGTTTGTTCATGTAAATGACAAGTCCTCCTCCCAAACTACAGTAAGTCATGGAGTTCCTCAAGGTTCTGTACTTGGACCAATACTCTTCACGCTATATATGCTCCCTTTAGGCAAAATTATTAGACAACATGGAATAAACTTTCATTGTTATGCAGATGATACTCAGATATACTTATCCTTTAAACCAGATGAAACAAATCAGCCCAATAGGCTACAAAATTGTCTCATAGACATAAAGACTTGGATGTCTAGAAATTTTCTCCTCTTAAACTCAGATAAGACTGAAGTAATTCTCGTTGGATCTGAAAAACTCAGAGCTAAATTTTCCGGCTTTGTAATGAACCTGGATGGCATTACTTTAGCTTCCAGTGCTACAGTGAGAAACCTTGGAGTAATATTTGACCCTGACCTGTCCTTTGGCCCACATATTAAGCAGGTTACTAAAACAGCCTTCTTTCATTTACGTAATATAGCCAAAATTAGGGACATTCTGTCTCAGAGTGATGCAGAAAAACTGGTTCACGCTTTTGTTACTTCAAGACTAGATTACTGTAACTCTCTATTACTGGGCTGTCCTAAATATGCCCTGAAAAGCCTTCAGCTGATCCAGAATTCTGCAGCCAGAGTCCTGACCAGACCCAGCAGGAGAGATCATATTTCTCCAGTTTTAGCCTCTCTTCATTAGCTTCCTGTTGAATCTAGAATAGAATTTAAAATCCTTCTCCTTACATATAAAGCCCTCCACAACCAGGCACCACTATATATCAGAGACCTCATTGTTCCTTATATACCAAGTAGAGTACTTCGTTTGCAGACTGCAGGCTTACTTGTGGTTCCTAGAGTCTCAAAGAGCCGAGCAGGAGGCAGAGCCTTTGGTTATTAGGCCCCTCTCTTATGGAATAAGCTCCCAGTTAGTGTTAGGGAAGCAGACACCCTCCCCACCTTTAAGACTAGGCTGAAGACTTATCTTTTTGATAAGTCCTATAGCTAGGGATGGTTAGCATCCCTTAGTTATGCTGCTATAGGTTTAGACTGCTGAGGGACATTTCCTGATACACTGAGCTTCTTTCTTTTTCTCTTTATCTCTTTCTTTTACCCCCCCCCCATAACAGTGTTGCATCATTAACATGTATGTCTCCTGTCTCAGCAGGTCTCCCTGGCCGGGAGTAGCAGTTCCTGTTGTCTGTTGTCTTTCTGTCCTCTTCCCCCCACACAGCAGAGGCAGATGGCTGCCTGTCCTGAGCCGGGTTCTGCCGGAGGTTTCCTTCCTGTTAAAAGGGAGTTTTTTCCTTCCCACTGTCGCCAGTGTGCTTGCTCAGGATGGGAGATTGAGTTGGACTCAACTCAATCTGTTGGTTTCCTTATATAGGCTGTTATGAATTGGCCTTCATTATGTTTTCCCCTCTGTCTGTAAAGCATCTTGAGATGGCATTGCCGTGATTTGACGCTATATAAATAAAGTTGAAATTGAATTGAAGACGACAATAAAAATAAATTCAATCCACCGAAAAACAAACTGATCAATTAGAAGACAAACAGAATACATCCACTATGCTGGTTGCATAAGTTTGGACACCTTTAAACCATAAGTCTGCTTGGATCTGCATCCAAGTGGACAGTCCACCAGCATCTTCCTACGATGTCCTCTACTGTTTGATTTCCTGCTTGTGTTGTTCTCACTCATATGTAAGTCGCTGTGAATAAAAGCGTCATCACGGTATCACTTCCAGACTTCCAGTCTTCCTCACAAACTCCAGACCTGTCAGACATCAGCTGGGCTACTAATAACTAACACTGATAAATAAGTGATTTTTACCCCATGGTTGTTTACTCTAAACCTTAATGCCATCAGACTCCAGGGTGTCCGTCTACAACCCTGAAATGATGTGGAGAGGAGGTGAACATGGACGCCTAACGTCAGCATGTTTCTGTGCTGTAGAATATTGTTCTGTCCGTTGTTTACGTTCAATGTTTCCACGTCAAGTCAGGTAAAACGCAGCGTGACCGTTCAGACTGATGTCACTTTGGCAACGACGAAGGTCTGGATTGGTACGGTTCAGGTTGGTACACACTGTGTGTGTGTGTGTGTGTGTGTGTCCACTGGTAAACACTGGGAACAGCAACAGATCAGAGCCGTCCTAGTTTTCCATTGGGATCCCAGTCTTACCAATCTGACCGTAATGCTAGACATGCTGGTCTCCACCGACTGGTGGAAACATCAGGAGCGGCTCCATGTTTAAATATACAGTAAACGTATCTTTGTTTTAAGTCACATGATAAGAAGACAAATTACAAGCTGCTGAATGTTCAACATTCTCCGTATCGACTTCTTCCTCCTTATAATTAAGGAAAGCATCGCGCCGCTAAAGCTGGTTCCATCCTCCATAAGAAGCTCGGCGATGGTGGCAATGGCTTTTATACGCGGCAGAGCGGGTTTGTGTGTTTAAATGCCACATGTTGTAAACATTTCCATACTTTCCACCATCTCAATAAGCTGTTTTATCTAAACAATCTATTATAGTTGTTATTATAGTTCTGACTATAATCTATAGTCAGAAAATATTCAGCAGCTTCACGTTAGCCACGCCCACCTCAGATGTCCAACCAATCACAGGATACCTCTCAGAGCGCCACGAGAAGAAAGTTCTGCCAGCCTGATGTGTAAAGAACCGTCTTCAACCACATCTGCAGGAACAAAAAGACTTTCTTTTTCTCAGGGCCTCAAGAACAAGAACAAAGTTCTCGCTTCTTGTATGAAGCAGGTCTAAAGACACGTTACGGAACTTTCTGACGTTAAAACTCGGCGTCCCGGACGTGTTCGAGGACACAGTGATGTCTCTCGTGTATTTCTAGAGCTGCTGCAGCATCCCGAGGCTGCGGTGCAACCAGCCGTGTTCTCAGCCCTCTTCAGGTCAGCAGCGGACACTCTGTGAGGTTCTGGTTCTGGTTGGACTGCAGCAGAACCTCCATGAAGTTTCCCTCCAACTGAAAGATGTTCTGATGGATCTTTTTTCTTAGCAGAAAGTCTCTGAAGCTTCCTGGCTGTCCAGAACTTTCCGCAGCTCCTCCTGCAGCTGATCAGAACCAGTTTAATGTTTTCAGCAGGTTTTTTCTGGGTCTTGCTCATGTCCCTGTTGGTCCACAGAGGACTCGGTTCTGTGGAGATGTTTCTGGACCTTCTCCTGACTGAGATCTTCGAGGAAGAACTGATGAAGACTGGATGATGGGGTTTCATGTTCTGATTTTTGCAGCCAGATTAAAATGTAGTCGTTAAAAGTTTGGAACGGAACCTGGATGAGAAAGTAAACTGGTGGCGATCGGATGTTTCCCAGCGGGAAGAGACTCACCGCTGCTCTCGTCCGCGGCTCCGTCCAGCTGGGGGATGGACAGGTTGGCGAACAGCGAGTTGTTCCCGCTCCACTCCATGTCGTCATCGGACGAGTCCTGCTGCTCATCACTGAAGCCGTCGTCTGCCTCCTTCGCCGCGGGCCTGCCGACACGACGGGAACAGCGACTGTAAACTCTCAGCTGACTGGGAAACCTTCGTTTCACCTCCCAGCCCTGCTGCAGGCGGAGGACGGAGACCAGGAGTCAGAACGACTTCTGGTCTGATCAGCAGACGCTCCTGCGACCTCCAGAACGTCACATTTCAGTCTCATCTTTGTTAGAAATAATTATAGATTTAATTATCTTTCATTTTCACAGCCAGGTTCTGCATGGAGACCCCGCGACAACCCAGGACGACCCGCGACAACCCAGGACGACTCAGGACAACCCAGGACGACCCGCGACAACCCAGGACGACCCGCGACAACCCAGGACGACTCAGGACAACCCAGGACGACTCAGGACAACCCGCGACAACCCAGGACGACCCGCGACAACCCAGGACGACCCGCGACAACCCAGGACGACTCAGGACAACCCAGGACGACCCGCGACAACCCAGGACGACCCGCGACAACCCAGGACGACCCGCGACAACCCAGGATGACCCAGGACGACCCGCGACAACCCAGGACGACCCGCGACAACCCAGGACGACCCGCGACAACCCAGGACGACTCAGGACAACCCAGGACGACCTGCGACGACCAAGGACGACCCAGGACGACCCGCGACGACCAAGGACGACCCAGGACGACCCAGGACGACCTACGACAACCCAGGACGACCCGCGACAACACAGGACAACCAAGGACGATCCAGGACGACCCGCGACGATCCAGGACGACCCACGATGACCCAGGACGACCCAGGACACACTGCAGGGATCTCAGCTGGCCTGGGAACGCCTCGGGTTCCCCCGCGATGAGGAAAGTCGGGTTTTCCTGCCAAGCCCGGCGATCCGACCTGGAAAAACAGCCAGAACTGAATGGTTCAATAAAACTGAAATGTAAAAGTATTTTTGCAAAATACAATATAATTAAATACAAATTTACATTTTCACAGCTTAACTTACTTAATTAAAAAAATATATTTTGCTGATTTATTTACACTTTCTGTCCTGTAAATTTAATTACACTTTTTACTAAATTAATTTTTTTTAAATGTATATATATATATATATATATATATATATATATATATATATATATATATATATATATATACATATACATATATAAATATACATTTAAAAAAATTAATTTAGTAAAAAGTGTAATTAAATTTACAGGACAGATATACATTTATCTATAAAAATATTTACACACTTTGTGTATTTAATTACAGAAATAAACTGGGTACAACAAAATAAATGCCTCATATAATTATATGTGCTATGGTGAAATAAAAGTTAGGTAAGTCAATAAATAATACATTTTAATGTTAATAAATGTGTTCATCAAAATAAATAAATGTGAATAAAGCAGGAAATAAAAAAATATTATTCTAGTGAGAAATTCCAGGAATTAAATTAATAAATAAAAGGTGTTAAATCATGTTAATAACTTCATTCATTGAAACAATATTTAAATATAAAAATTAAATTGAAAGTGTAAGTGTTATTGATTTAGTTTACATTTATTTAATTAACATATTTATCTATTATTTAAAATATTAATTTAGGTTTTTACTGATTTCTGTAATGAAAGTGGTCTCCATGACGATGGAGCAGAGCTCTACACTGATTTGTTGTTTTCCATCAGACATCAACTTGCCTCGATGCCGACGAGCTCCCGGCTGCCTCGCTGTCCCACCGCTGTGACATCATCATACTGAACTCCGCCTCCTCCTTCTCCAGCTCTGGCGCCGCTTCCTCTTCATCGCTGTTGCAGTGGTAGCTTCTGGTACCAGGAAGTGAGTGGGACTGGGAGTTCTGGCCACAAACTGTCCTGTGGAAGCCATCGTCCTCCAGACCTGCCAGCAAATCGATGATGGCGTGGTCTTTACTGCCGTCTGCAGAGACAAAGACAACAGAAATAAGCATGTTTACAACAGAAGTAAACATGTTTACAGCAGGAATAAACATGTTTACAGCAGGAATAAACATGTTTACAGCCGGAATAAACATGTTTACAGCAGAAATAAACATGTTTACAGCAGGAATAAACATGTTTACAGCAGGAATAAACATGTTTACAGCAGGAATAAGCATGTTTACAGCAGGAATAAGCATGTTTACAGCAGGAATAAACATGTTTACAGCAGGAATAAACATGTTAACAGCAGAAATAAACATGTTTACAGCAGGAATAAGCATGTTTACAGCAGGAATAAACATGTTTACAGCAGGAATAAACATGTTTACAGCAGGAATAAACATGTTTACAGCAGGAATAAACATGTTAACAGCAGAAATAAACATGTTTACAGCAGGAATAAACATGTTTACAGCAGAAATAAACATGTTAACAGCAGGAATAAACATGTTTACAGCAGAAACAAACATGTTTACAGCAGAAGTAAACATGTTTACAGCAGGAATAAACATGTTTACAGCAGGAATAAACATGTTTACAGCAGAAGTAAACATGTTTACAGCTGGTATAAAAACAGATCAGGTTTAGTTGGTCAGGTTTACCTTCATAACTGTAAAGAAGTGAATTCAGCAATATTCTAGAGAGAACATAAAATCTTCTGTACCTAAGACAGATGAATGGTTGGACGTCTGGGAGAGAGGAAGAAATGTCTGACTGCTCTCCAGAAGACTCAGGATGGCTTCTTCATCTACAACAGCCTCATCCGGGACCTTTCCGCTGCTCCTCACAGAGTCTGGAAACAGCAGCAGAAAGCAACAACCCTGTTAGCATGTCTGAAATGCCACACTGGGCTTCAGCAGAAACATTCAGACACGGTTCAGCCTGCCGGCTGCAGACACAGAGGCTGCTGATGGGAGTCAGTCTGGAGCTCTGGTGACAGGACACGACTCCGGCGGGGTCAGCAGGACTCGGAACATCCCGGTTTCAGTAAACGCTCTTCATCATCCAAGCGCGGTGAAGACTTCCTCCGACCAACATTTAACTCTTGGATCAGATCATCGGTGTCGAAGCCGCAGACAGGATCCTGGTGCATCTGCAGCAGGACTCCTGCTGTCTGTAACGGAAGCAGCAAAGCAGCTCCTGTCCGGCTGGAGCGACGCCTCGACGCACTGAGGCCAGTAAACCAGACTGTAGACCATCTGAATCTGTCCATTCACACCAAGTTCAGTCTGAATTATGGAAAACTGGGAAGATGGATTCCTCACGGAGCCGTGGCAACAGCATTCATCCTGTTCTACAGACCAGAACTGGGTTTCATCGTGGAGTCCAGAATCTGAAGCGGGACCACAAACGCTTCAGGACGGACTTCAGGACGGACACCAGTCTGGTTTCAGGAGGCAGAACCAGATCCCAGTCTGGTTTCAGGAGGCAGAACCAGATCCCAGTCTGGTTTCAGGAAGCAGAACCAGATCCCAGTCTGGTTTCAGGAAGCAGAACCAGATCCCAGTCTGGTTTCAGGAAGCAGAACCAGATCCCAGTCTGGTTTCAGAAGGCAGAACCAGATCCCAGTCTGGTTTCAGGAAGCAGAACCAGATCCCAGTCTGGTGTCAGGAGGCAGAACCAGATCCCAGTCTGGTTTCAGGAGGCAGAACCAGATCCCAGTCTGGTTTCAGGAAGCAGAACCAGATCCCAGTCTGGTTTCAGGAGGCAGAACCAGATCCCAGTCTGGTTTCAGGAAGCAGAACCAGATCCCAGTCTGGTTTCAGGAGGCAGAACCAGATCCCAGTCTGGTTTCAGGAGGCAGAACCAGATCCCAGTCTGGTTTCAGGAAGCAGAACCAGATCCCAGTCTGGTTTCAGGAAGCAGAACCAGATCCCAGTCTGGTTTCAGGAAGCAGAACCAGATCCCAGTCTGGTTTCAGAAGGCAGAACCAGATCCCAGTCTGGTTTCAGAAGGCAGAACCAGATCCCAGTCTGGTTTCAGGAAGCAGAACCAGATCTCAGTCTGGTTTCAGGAAGCAGAACCAGATCCCAGTCTGGTTTCAGGAAGCAGAACCAGATCCCAGTCTGGTTTCAGAAGGCAGAACCAGATCCCAGTCTGGTTTCAGGAAGCAGAACCAGATCCCAGTCTGGTTTCAGGAGGCAGAACCAGATCCCAGTCTGGTTTCAGGAAGCAGAACCAGATCCCAGTCTGGTTTCAGGAAGCAGAACCAGATCCCAGTCTGGTTTCAGGAAGCAGAACCAGATCCCAGTCTGGTTTCAGGAAGCAGAACCAGATCCCAGTCTGGTTTCAGGAGGCAGAACCAGATCCCAGTCTGGTTTCAGGAAGCAGAACCAGATCCCAGTCTGGTTTCAGGAAGCAGAACCAGATCCCAGTCTGGTTTCAGGAGGCAGAACCAGATCCCAGTCTGGTTTCAGAAGGCAGAACCAGATCCCAAGTCTGGTTTCAGGAGGCAGAACCAGATCCCAGTCTGGTTTCAGGAGGCAGAACCAGATCCCAGTCTGGTTTCAGGAGGCAGAACCAGATCCCAGTCTGGTTTCAGGAAGCAGAACCAGATCCCAGTCTGGTTTCAGGAGGCAGAACCAGATCCCAGTCTGGTTTCAGGAGGCAGAACCAGATCCCAGTCTGGTTTCAGGAAGCAGAACCAGATCCCAGTCTGGTTTCAGGAGGCAGAACCAGATCCCAGTCTGGTTTCAGGAGGCAGAACCAGATCCCAGTCTGATTTCAGGAAGCAGAACCAGATCCCAGTCTGGTTTCAGGAAGCAGAACCAGATCCCAGTCTGGTTTCAGGAGGCAGAACCAGATCCCAGTCTGGTTTCAGAAGGCAGAACCAGATCCCAGTCTGGTTTCAGAAGGCAGAACCAGATCCCAGTCTGGTTTCAGGAAGCAGATTTCCTCTTTACCTTCAGATCATCTTCAAACTTTCCTTCCTGATGAATCCTCGAGTCAGGTCTGGATTCAGTCCCATGACGTACTGGGAGACGTCCCATGACGTACTGGGAGACGTCCCATGACGTACTGGGAGACGTCCCATGACGTACTGGGAGACGTCCCATGACGTACTGGGAGACGTCTCTGTTCGCTTTCAGGATGGAGTCTCAGTTATTTGTATGAATCTGGTTTGTATGAACACAGTGTTAATAAACTGTGGATGTTTTCTGTGTTTCTTTTCACCACCTGGACTGTAAGGATCGGACTGTGTGAATAAATAGTAGAAATAAAGCTGGATGAAAGTGAACATTGATAAAATGTCTTCTAGAATCTTGTATCAGCTGCTTATTCTGATGTCAAAGTAAAAACAACAAGATGTTTCTCTGTGTTTTACAGATGATTCTCATCACTGCCTCCTCGCTGGACCAACAGTTCGGGTTTTTCTCTGAGCCATGAGCTCATCTTGTCTCCGTAGGACAACATGGTGAGGTGAAGCAAACCACGCTGAGATGGATCCGTTTTAACAGACACACATAAAACAACACAGAGTGGAGAAATACTGACCTGGCTGGGAGTCCCGGTGCACCTCCACAGCGTTAGCAGGGGTGCATGGCGGCCCGTCTGGGGTCAGGGGGTCAGCGTGGAGAGTCAGCGCACCGGGGAAATCGTCCACAGACAACTCCTGCGTCCTGAACAGAGAGAGACTCAGAATGAGACCACCACTGTGCCGAATTCAGGCAAACATCCACTAGAAGGACCAAACGTCCACCAGGCAGACCAAACATCCACCAGACGGACCAAACATCCACCAGACGGACCAAACGTCCACCAGACGGACCAAACGTCCACCAGACGGACCAAACGGCAGACCAAACATCCACCAGACGGACCAAACGTCCACCAGACTGACCAAACATCCACCAGACGGACCAAACGTCCACCAGACGGACCAAACGTCCACCAGACTGACCAAACGTCCACCAGACGGACCAAACGTCCACCAGACGGACCAAACGTCCACCAGACTGACCAAACGTCCACCAGACGGACCAAACATCCACCAGACGGACCAAACGTCCACCAGACGGACCAAACATCCACCAGACGGACCAAACGTCCACCAGACGGACCAAACGTCCACCAGACGGACCAAACATCCACCAGACGGACCAAACGTCCACCAGACGGACCAAACGTCCACCAGACGGACCAAACATCCACCAGACGGACCAAACGTCCACCAGACGGACCAAACGTCCACCAGGCAGACCAAACATCCACCAGACTGACCAAACGTCCACCAGACTGACCAAACGTCCACCAGACGGACCAAACGTCCACCAGACTGACCAAACGTCCACCAGACGGACCAAACGTCCACCAGACGGACCAAACATCCACCAGACGGACCAAACGTCCACCAGACGGACCAAACGTCCACCAGGCGGACCAAACGTCCACCAGGCGGACCAAACGTCCACCAGGCAGACCAAACATCCACCAGACGGACCAAACGTCCACCAGACGGACCAAACGTCCACCAGGCGGACCAAACGTCCACCAGGCGGACCAAACGTCCACCAGACGGACCAAACGTCCACCAGACGGACCAAACGTCCACCAGGCGGACCAAACGTCCACCAGACGGACCAAACGTCCACCAGACGGACCAAACGTCCACCAGACGGACCAAACGTCCACCAGGCAGACCAAACATCCACCAGACGGACCAAACGTCCACCAGACGGACCAAACGTCCACCAGGCAGACCAAACATCCACCAGGCAGACCAAACGTCCACCAGGCAGACCAAACATCCACCAGACGGACCAAACGTCCACCAGACGGACCAAACGTCCACCAGGCGGACCAAACGTCCACCAGGCGGACCAAACGTCCACCAGACGGACCAAACGTCCACCAGACGGACCAAACGTCCACCAGACGGACCAAACGTCCACCAGGCGGACCAAACGTCCACCAGACGGACCAAACGTCCACCAGACGGACCAAACGTCCACCAGACGGACCAAACGTCCACCAGACGGACCAAACGTCCACCAGGCAGACCAAACATCCACCAGACGGACCAAACGTCCACCAGACGGACCAAACGTCCACCAGGCAGACCAAACATCCACCAGGCAGACCAAACGTCCACCAGACGGACCAAACGTCCACCAGGCAGACCAAACGTCCACCAGACGGACCAAACGTCCACCAGACGGACCAAACGTCCACCAGGGGAACCAAACGTCCACCAGGCAGACCAAACGTCCACCAGACGGACCAAACGTCCACCAGACGGACCAAACGTCCACCAGGCAGACCAAACGTCCACCAGGCGGACCAAACGTCCACCAGACGGACCAAACGTCCACCAGGCGGACCAAACGTCCACCAGGCGGACCAAACGTCCACCAGGCGGACCAAACATCCACCAGACGGACCAAACGTCCACCAGGCAGACCAAACGTCCACCAGACGGACCAAACGTCCACCAGACGGACCAAACGTCCACCAGACCAGCTGGTGAGACCAGCTTCCGTGCCGCACGGAGCGGGAAGGCTGGTCCTGGAACAGTTTTACGCTGCTGAAGGATAAACTCCGTAAAAAAGAAGCCGTCAGTGATGATGAAATCTGGGAGTTTCCTGATCTTCCTGCTCCTTCAGGAAGTCAGATTTGTCTCCAGAGAGCCGGCGTGCCTAATTAGTCTGTTAGTTAACGACTTTCCAGCCGACGAGGGAGGGAGCGCAGCACACTTCAGGGAATTACTGCAGCAATTAACATGTTTCACCAGGAAGCCCCGCCCCCTTCCCCACCACCACTGCTGTGTGGAGAGACTGGAGGAGGCGATGTGCAGGCTGAGGAGACGGGAAGGGAGGATCAGCAGCAGGAAAGGAAGAGTCCTCTTCACAGCAGGACCTTCATCTCCATGGAAACCAGCAAGCCCTTCATGATTTGTTTCAAAGGCAGAGTTGTACAAATGATTGTGGCTGCGAGCTTCCAGAGTTTCTATCCCACCATAACGAGACAGACGTCTCTGTAACCAGCAGAGTCTCTGCTTCCATGACGTCGTGTTTATGTGGAGAAATGATCAGAAGCACTAAGTGGACTCTGATGTTCTCATGTTTCCTGCTTGGGGTTTGAACTGAGTTTGGTTTGGTTGAGTCTTTTAGCTGAGTTTCTCCCCGTCATGTTGCTATGCTATATGTTAGCATTGCTGCTATGCTACATGTTAGCACTGCTGCTATGCTGCATGTTAGCATTGCTGCTATGCTATATGTTAGCATTGCTGCTATGCTACATGTTAGCACTGCTGCTATGCTACATGTTAGCATTGCTGCTATGCTACATGTTAGCACTGCTGCTATGCTACATGTTAGCACTGCTGCTATGCTACATGTTAGCACTGCTGCTATGCTACATGTTAGCATTGCTGCTATGCTACATGTTAGCACTGCTGCTATGCTACATGTTAGCACTGCTGCTATGCTACATGTTAGCATTGCTGCTATGCTACATGTTAGCACTGCTGCTATGCTACATGTTAGCATTGCTGCTATGCTACATGTTAGCACTGCTGCTATGCTACATGTTAGCATTGCTGCTATGCTACATGTTAGCACTGCTGCTATGCTACATGTTAGCACTGCTGCTATGCTACATGTTAGCATTGCTGTTTCCAAAATCTGTTTGATCTTCACGGATCTTTAGGATGTAAAGCAAAGAAATAAATATAATGAGAGTGATAAAATTGGAAAAGTTCAAAGTGAAAGGAAATGAGAAATTTTCAAGAAACTTGTTTCCTGAAGAGAGACAACAGCAGATGGGAAGTGAGTGTTGACACAGAGAGCTGTGTGTGATCCATCTCCCCTCCTCCTCTGCTGCTGCTTGATATCTGATCTCAGTGAATGGAAAACATCTGGATGAGGCGCAGCAGCTCACACGCTGCTGGGTCAACTGTACTTTATAACAGGAAATACTTTCAGGCTGTACATCGAGGAGGGGAGGGGTTGGGTGGGGTGTGACCTCAACATCATTTCACCCCCTTTTTTCTCCACTACATCTGCTGTCACTTCACTTTCTACAACCTTCCTTTCCAGACGCTTCCTTCTGTCCCGAGGCCGGAGGTCTAACCCAGACGCTTCCCTCTGTCCCGAGGCCGGAGGTCTAACCCAGACGCTTCCCTCTGTCCCGAGGCCGGAGGTCTAACCCAGACGCTTCCCTCTGTCCCGAGGCCGGAGGTCTAACCCAGACGCTTCTTTCTGTCCCGAGGCCGCAGATCTAACCCAGACGCTTCCTTCTGTCCCGAGGCCGCAGGTCTAACCCAGACGCTTCCTTCTGTCCCGAGGCCGCAGGTCTAACCCAGACGCTTCCTTCTGTCCCGAGGCCGGAGGTCTAACCCAGACGCTTCCCTCTGTCCCGAGGCCGGAGGTCTAACCCAGACGCTTCCCTCTGTCCCGAGGCCGGAGGTCTAACACCGACGCTTCCCTCTGTCCCGAGGCCAGAGGCCTAACCCAGACGCTTCCCTCTGTCCCGAGGCCGGAGGCCTAACCCAGACGCTTCCCTCTGTCCCAAGGCCGGAGGTCTAACCCAGACGCTTCCCTCTGTCCCGAGGCCGGAGGCCTAACCCAGACGCTTCCCTCTGTCCCGAGACCGTAGGCCTAACCCAGACGCTTCCCTCTGTCCCGAGACCGTAGGCCTAACCCAGACGCTTCCCTCTGTCCCGAGACCGTAGGCCTAACCCAGACGCTTCCCTCTGTCCCGAGGCCAGAGGCCTAACCCAGACGCTTCCCTCTGTCCCAAGGCCGGAGGTCTAACCCAGACGCTTCCCTCTGTCCCGAGGCCAGAGGCCTAACCCAGACGCTTCCCTCTGTCCCGAGGCCAGAGGCCTAACCCAGACGCTTCCCTCTGTCCCGAGGCCGGAGGTCTAACCCAGACGCTTCTCTCTGTCCCAAGGCCGGAGGTCTAACCCAGACGCTTCTCTCTGTCCCGAGGCCGGAGGTCTAACCCAGACGCTTCCCTCTGTCCCGAGGCCGGAGGTCTAACCCAGACGCTTCTCTCTGTCCCGAGGCCGGAGGTCTAACCCAGACGCTTCTCTCTGTCCCGAGGCCGGAGGTCTAACCCAGACGCTTCCCTCTGTCCCGAGGCCGGAGGTCTAACCCAGACGCTTCTCTCTGTCCCAAGGCCGGAGGTCTAACCCAGACGCTTCCCTCTGTCCCGAGGCCGGAGGTCTAACCCAGACGCTTCTCTCTGTCCCAAGGCCGGAGGTCTAACCCAGACGCTTCTCTCTGTCCTGAGGCCGGAGGTCTAACCCAGACGCTTCCCTCTGTCCCAAGGCCGGAGGTCTAACCCAGACGCTTCCCTCTGTCCCGAGGCCGGAGGCCTTACCCAGACGCTTCCCTCTGTCCCGAGGCCGGAGGTCTAACCCAGACGCTTCTCTCTGTCCCGAGGCCGGAGGTCTAACCCAGACGCTTCCCTCTGTCCCGAGGTCTAACGCAGACGCTTCCCTCTGTCCCGAGGCCGGAGGTCTAACCCAGACGCTTCCCTCTGTCCCGAGGTCTAACCCAGACGCTTCCCTCTGTCCCGAGGCCGGAGATCTAACCCAGACGCTTCCCTCTGTCCCGAGGTCTAACGCAGACGTTTCCCTCTGTCCCGAGGCCGGAGGTCTAACGCAGATGCTTCCCTCTGTCCCGAGGCCAGAGGCCTTACCCAGACGCTTCCCTCTGTCCCGAGGCCGGAGAGCTAACCCAGACGCTTCCCTCTGTCCCGAGGCCGGAGGCCTAACCCAGACGCTTCCCTCTGTCCCGAGGCCGGAGGTCTAACCCAGACGCTTCTCTCTGTCCCGAGGCCGGAGGCCTAACCCAGACGCTTCCCTCTGTCCCGAGGCCGGAGGTCTAACCCAGACGCTTTCCTCTGTCCCGAGACTGGAGATCTAACCTAGACGCTGAGTTTCAGGTAAGTTCACCACAACTTCTTCATAACTTCAAAACAAATGGATGAAGATGTGAGAAACCTCTGACTGTTGTGGCTCCGAGGTTCCTCTATTGAGTCATTCAGCCATTCAGTCATCTCCACAAAGAAGTGAGACGAGTGCAGGGATGTGCTGGCTTTTTAGTTGAAAAGTCGCAGAATAAATACAATTACATTTTTTTGCATAATGAAGAATGAAGAGACTTATTAATCACTGGGAGAGTGTGCACGTCAGGTGTACCTGGAGTTATGCGGAGGTGTGGTAAGAGTGTGTAGATGCTCCCCATGTGGTGTGTAAGTAGTGAAGATGGATGAGGGGGCTGGACAGCGAAGGCATCGTTCAACCAAAAAGAGTTGTTTTTTTTCCATTGATAAAAGAATATTTCAGAGCGTAGTCATAATACCACGGCATACGCTGAAACGTGTTGATCTGAGCTATCATCCCCTCCGACATATCCGCACATGTCTGGACGAGTGTGTTGCAAGAAGAAACTTACACATCAAAGTCCTTCTCCTTCAGAATCTCCTTCAGCCTCTTCAGAAACACTTTCTCGCTCTCCGTTGAAGTGACAAAACCTCGATCTGGAACACATCAGACAAATCACTTATATCAGCACGTTTCTCTGGCGCAGTAGATCGCCCTTCAGGAGATCTACCAACGATTTCCAGCTAATTTTATCCCGTCCAGGAGGTTTACAATCCAGCCACAACATAGTGTTTATTCAGAGACTCTGCATGGTAAATCCACAATGATCCACGATAATACCATTATTTATCACATCTTCACCACTATGTTGCTAAGAGACCTCTATTTTCACCTGGACATGATGATGAAGACACTTCCTGTCAAACTTTCCACCAATCAGAGAGCTTAAACTGACGGTAATGTCCAATCAGGAGCAGCCAAAGATCAGAACAGCAGAAAAAATAAAGGTTGTTTCTGTCTGGAGTGAAGCCAAGACGACGTTTTGATGCACGGTGGTGCTGAAAAGCAGCTGAGCTGGAGCTGGTTTGGTGAGGACAGCAGGTAAATAGTGGAATAAATAACTGAAAATAGCAAAAAAGAAAACAGCTGAAGGAAAATTATATTCATTTCATATTATTTTACCTCACAATCTGATTACTGAGGTGAAAACATGATGTCTGGATGTCGATTGGGCTTAAAGCCTACTTTTAAATCTAAAAGGTTAAAGACGCATTACGGAACTTTCTAACCTTAAAACTCGGCGTCCCGGACGTGTTTGAAGACACAGTGACATCTATCATGTGTATGTCTAGAGCCGCTGCTGCCCAGTGGCGTCCCGAGGCTGAGAATCCGACACTATACAATGTTTACATCCGGGACGCAACGTGACGTGACGTTTCACTTCATGAGGAACTGAATGTTCTGAACACGCAACGTCACTGATTCCGCAAAGAAACCAGAAGATTAAAAGAGAGAAAGAGACAAAATATTCGTCATAACATGGTCTTCTGCTGGCTGGAGAGAGCTAACAGGTCAGGTAGGATGCAGGATGGTGGCTGAAAATGTGGTTTGGAGTTTTAAGGGTTAAATATTTCAGATATTTGTAAACCAGAGATACTTTCAGTATAAAACCAGAATCTTTCGAAGAATCTGGAAGCAAACAACATCAGAGCGCTGCAGCAGATGTGTCTGTCATCATTTATCATCCCCGTTTCCACGGTAACGTCTCATGTGCGAGGAAAACTCTGCAGTCGTCTTGTTTGCAGCTTGACATCAACATAAAAGACATGATGATGATGACTTGACTCCTGGAAACTTAACAGTTAAACCCGATGGAGGAAACATCCTGACGCTCGGCTGTGACAGCTTCCTGATCAAAGAACAATCACTTCCATTGATCTGTTCTCACCTTGTGACTCGGGCGTTTCTATCTGAGAGGTCTGGTTCTTCTCTCTCCTCCTCTGCTTCTCGTCCTCCCAGATTGCCTGCAGACCCGGGTTCCTGCCGATCTGGTCTGGAAACAAACAAGAACCTCAGCTCACTGCTCCATCATCATCATCATCATTCCTCTGGAGGAAGACGGTAGCAGACATGTTTCAGAGCAGGGCTATGTTCACACTGCAGGGCTTGCTGCTCATATCAGATGTTTTTGTGAAATCCGAATTATTTGAAAATCCGTTCACATTCCCGATCAAATGTGACTTGTATGTGATCTCCTGTATGAACATCATGCGCACCAGAAGCGTCCTGTAGAAGACATGGCGGCGTGCAGTGAGCGTGCGTCTGACGTCTTTGTGTTTGCAGAAGTAAATATTGATGGCAGCAGAGCATTTGGTATTTTAAACATTTTGTCCAACCGTAGCCACAACATTGTGGATGGGTTCGTTTTAAGGAGACGTTTACAGAAGAGGAAAGTAAAAGTTTTGGTCTTTGTGGAGCTGCAGCAGCAACAACTGTAGAGAGAAACGTTTGGGTACGGAGGATTGGTGGGAGAGTGATATGAGCGCATTTACCGATAAAGATTTCATAAACAACAAACGCAGAATAATGACGTTTGTCGCGTGTCGGATTAATGCGACCTGACCATTCAGACTGAAGTCGCATGGCAAAAAGAGCAGAAACATATCGGATTTAGGACCACATATCCAAACGGCCTGGGTCGCATCAGAAAATATCAGATCTGTGTCGTTCAGACTGTTAAGAAAAGATCGGTTCCATATCGCATCGGGGCTCAAACACCGGATTGAAGTCACCTCAGCCTGTAGTGTGAACGTAGCCTAAAAGATGAGCAGCCAACCAAAACTGATGAGCTTGTTCCTAAAAGAGGGAAATTTCTGTCTGGATGCGGTTTGGATATAAAAAGACTGACGTGGAACCAACAACAGACTAGCTCCCAGTCCCAACAACGGACTCCGACACAACTCACTCATTTTATCACCTGCGCAGGAATCAGGATAAAGAATACAGAATAAAGAATAGAGTCAACCAGTAAAAGCAGCAAAAGCAGCAAAAGCAGCGTCAAGTGGAGGAGAAAGCTCATAATAAACTCCAGACCAAACGCTGCAGCAGGTATTTACCTGTGGAACGTCATACGGCCATAGTTCCCCCAGATGGAAGGAGATCCCTGCTGCTGCTGCCTAGCAACATCTGATACATAACTGATGACTGACCCAACATAACACAGTTTTATATCATTATGGGGATGTAAAATGAGTGATATCGAGATATGAGGTTTTGGTCGTACCACCCTACTCATCACCATCAGTGAAAATGTTTTTAGTTTCCTCTCCATCCCTGAGAGTTCAGTCTGATGTGAACCCTTGGAGCTCATGGCGGTGCTGGGAAGCACTCAGACTGAAAACATCCAGTTTTAAGTGATTTACACGTCGGATCGATAACGTGGCTTGCTGAGGAGCCAATGGCAGCGTTCCTCCTACAGGAACATGATCCTGGCTCTGAAGCAGCAGCTGCATCTGTTCTGGGAGCTCCATCTGTTAATGCGTGAGCTCCGAGCTCACTCCGCCCCCTGCGACAGGAGCTGTGAGGTCACGGGTTCACGTCCGGGTCTGATAATGGATTTTAGGTGTTTCGGTTCTCAGAGGGAGGCAGCCTGAACAGCAGCTCCATCAGTCATCCGAGCCAAACTGCTGGAAACACACACCATGCAGGCAAAGAGACCGGCGCTGTGGAGAGCTGGGGGGCATGGCCTCCTGAGGGGTCTTACTTTCAATGTCGAGGCGGTTGAGGATGTCCACGGCGACGGCGTCAACCTCCAGCTCACACGTGCTCTGCCTCGCCACCTCATCCAGGACCAAGGAGCTGCAAACAGCAAGGATGAATGAAGTTTTACTGACAGGTCCGGCTGTTGTTCAACACCTGCAGTAGGTAGACTCACCTGGGCAAAGCAAACTCGTCCCAGCGGACAAACGCGCCCCCCTGGGTGTTGTCGTTGATCATGGGGCTCTTCCAGGGACTGATGCTGAGACGACAGCTGGACGTTTGTCTGTCTGGCTCTGTTGCTTCTTCTGGAAAAGACAAACATGGATAAGAGTTTCTCCGAGGAGGAAAAATCACGGAGACAAAGCTTTTCCATCTTTAAACTCAGGTGAAGGTTTCCCTCATCCAGGATTATGCAATTAAAGCCGGGGTAGGTGATGTTGGGGAGCTAGCAGGATGTGAAAACGCCGCCATGCCTTGGCTCCTCACCCTCTGGTTCTGCTCCTTGCGTGATCCGAGGCTTTTTTACTCACAGCTTTTTCCACCAACGATTTTCTCTTTCTCGGCTGTTTAGCGGGAGGAGGGAAATAAAACCGAGCCGGGTCGGAAAATCCTTCCTGCATTTTCTCAGCCATGTTTGCCTTCAGAGTTTCTTCTTCACTACTTTGTATTTTCATCCTAACACGCTGTTTATATGCAGGGTGTGGCTATCAGGTATGTGCTGCTGGAGGGGGAGGAGGGGAGCCGGGAGAAGAAGCTACGAAATATAAGAAAAGAACAACTCTATTTGGGTTCAAACCATAGACTGTATATGAAAGATGGACGAAGCCTCCGGCAGTTAAAGGTGAAGCCTATGCGGAAGTGCAAAAAACTGCAGTTCCCCCTTCATCCACTAGGGTCTGCAAAACTAGTAGACTCCCATGTTAAAAAGACCAACTTCACAGCAGGAATAAACATGTTTACAGCAGAAATAAACATGTTTACAGCAGAAATAAACATGTTTACAGCAGGAATAAACATGTCTACAGCCTGGTACAAAAATCCATTTTAGGTTTAATAGGTCAGGTTTACCTTCATGACAACTGTGGGGGGAGTGAATTTTTTTCTAACTCGCCCGTTTAAAAGTAATTTAATCTCGAAGTTCAGCATATTTAGGGGCGTGTCCTTTTGATTGACCGGTACCCGATCTCCCGCTTTAAGTCAGAAGAACGTAGAACAACTGCGGTTTTTTAGCGGTTAACAACGCGACTTAGCTTTAGCCCGCTTACCTCAGTTAGCTGGTTAGCTCCTGTTATCTCCAGGTTAGCTCTGTTAGCTCTTAGATACAGAAAGCTCGGAGTTCGCTAGATGTCAATCATCCACCATGACGCTCACAGCCCCCCTCTAAGCTCCACCTCTTTGACCATATTTGTATTTTCCGGGAGAGACGACACGCATGCCCCTGCCAAGATGGGGATGGTAGGAACCGCCCACCGAGCTTCAATTCAGCTCTTCAGAAACCTACGGGTGACGTCACGGAGGCTCCAGCCATCTTTTTATACACAGTCTGTGGTTGGAACTTTTGGATTGGTCAGAGTTTTTACAGATTTACAGTAAACTGAGGGGTCTAACTATATTTCTTATTGTTCATGATTACAGAATGTATAGACTACTATCAGGACGAGCAACCACTTCACCCAGAGGAACATGTCTCTGAGCAACATTACCTACTGTAGCTTTAAAGGAAGAATCAAAAGAAAAGTGAGAACTCTGACCGTCTTTGATCATGATGACCGACTCGCCACCTTCCCACCAAACATGTTCCAAAGTTTTATCAGTTTTAAACCATTTTACAGAACAGAGAACCAGAATCCTCTCCCGTCAAAATAAAAGCACAAAGACGAGTCATACGGTTGTTATGAGGAGGAAGAATGTGAAAAAGAGAATATGAATGACGGGAAAACTAAGGTTTAGACTATAAAGAGGAAGATTGTAAAGAATACAAAGAAGAACAGAAAAACGAAGAAGACAACATTAAAAGAAAAAGAAAACATCTTGGTTGTGTCTCAGGAGACAGGATAATTAGTTCTGCTGTTTTAGAAACTTTCAGTGGGAGTTGAAGCTGTGTGATGGACGTAAAAACGCATTAACGGCTCCATTCATCTTCAGCTGGAAGCAGCCTCTCGTCTTTCTGCCGTCTGATCCCAGATTAACCGCCGGCTTTCAAGCTGGAGAAGAAAAGGTGAACAGGTGGAACCATTATCGGGGTATTTGGGTTTCTTTGTTGTGGAGCGTTAAAATCTCCTTTCCACTGATTGCATCAGGAGAGGTGGATCCAGCATGGAACCTGCTTCTGTTGGAGGACAGTCAAGCGTGAGGCTTCTGTAGAAGAACTGAGGTGAGGAATTTCCTGTCCTGAATTATTTCTATCCTCAAACATGAAGGTCCTGCACCAGTTTGAGGTAAGGAGATGAACCAGAGCAGGAAACCAGCTGGAGAAGGGGTTGGGTTTGTAAGTCTGCATCCATATCAGGATAAACTGGTTGGGCAGAAAATGAAATATTTTGCACTTTTTGCTTGTTTCTTTCTTTTTATTTATATTAATTTATTAAGAATGAAGTATTTATCTATTAAAAAATACAAAATGTGCAGTTAGCATATCAGCTAATTTACGCCTGTTGCCCTTGGCAGGTCACAGATAAACCTCAACTGCAGGTAACAGACATGGAAAGTAAAAGTACAGCCTGGTAGTAGTAAACTGTGTAAAACTAACACCTTAAATGAATAGTATTTAATTATATTAGGCTTTTTATTGGCAAAAATAAATTATTGCTTTCATAAACACGTATTTTACTGAAGTCTATCATGAAGTCCAAATGAAAGCATCTCGTAGCTTCCAATGACTTATTTATAAATACACAGGTGGCGGCGCTCCCAGCATAAGGCGGTCATAAACAGCAGAGATGCTAATCTGTTAGTTAGCATCTCTGCTGTAATAAATGTCAGAGATGCTAATCTGTTAGTTAGCATCTCTGCTGTAATAAACATCAGATATGCTAATCTGTTAGTTAGCATCTCTGCTGTAATAAACATCAGATATGCCAATCTGTTAGTTAGCATCTCTGCTGTAATAAATATCAGAGATGCTAATCTGTTAGTTAGCATCGCTGCTGTGATAAACATCAGATATGCTAATCTGTTAGTTAGCATCGCTGCTGTAATAAATATCAGATATGCTAATCTGTTAGTTAGCATCGCTGCTGAAATAAACATCAGATATGCTAATCTGTTTGTTAGTATCTCTGCAGTAATAAACAGCAGAGATGCTTATCGTTTGTTAGCATCTCTGCAGTATAAAACATCAGAGATGCTAATCTGTTAGTTAGCCTACAGTGGAAAAACTCCATTGCAAGAGATTGCTGGTACTGTTCACAGAAGTCGCACCAGAAGGACAACGTGCGCTGCTTTCAAACCCATTTTTTAATCATGTTTTTGTCATTCATTTTAGCTGATCTGTTAAGGAGAGTGGGGGTTGATGACCTCCCTCTCGTCCCACCCTGACATTAGCTGTTAGCCGCTGGTTCCATCGAATATGAAAGCGTCACAGTACAGCTGAGCGGATTGCTGCAGCACCAGTCAACCGAAGTGTTTCTGGTTGACTGTCCAGAGAAGAATCTTGAACATGATGGACACTACTGGACTATGAAGTATGTTCAGCCAGAGGCTGCTTCAGATCATTCCTTCTAACGGATGTACAGAGCAACCGTTCCCGTCTTACCTTTGCTGCTTCTCCTGCGGAACTTCACAGCTCCCAGGTTGACCATGTTCATGCCGTACAGGTTGTAGTCTATGAAGAGCTGCAGCAGGTAGGGAATATGACCCTCATGGGGCTGATAACTCTTATTCATCACTGCGCCGCTTTGCAGCAGCTCACACACTCTGCAAGACACAAAGAAATATGTTAAAACCTTCCAGGTGTTATCGCAGACCTCCATGTCAGACTGAACAGGCCTGTTGTCCAAAACAGAGCCCTGCCCACCTGGTAGTGTCTACCTGGACGACCTCTGCAGGGTGATAACTACGTGCCAAATAAAAACAACCGCCCTGACTCTGGACACAGTCCTTCCACGCAGATAAACGCTGTTTGATGGAACTACAGCAGAGCAACTCATCTCGGTGCTAAGCTGCCGCTAACTCCTGCTGGTTTTACTGCTTCCAAGCTACCACACCAGACTCAACTGATCCAGCAGCCTATGATGGTCTACACAATGACCAACTGTCGTGTTGGAGCAGGGATACATTAAAGCTTTTGGGACTACAGTGTGTGAATCTGGAAGCTTCTTTTGGATTTTCTTTTTTTCTGTCCCTGTCTTCCATCTTCTTCCCATTTTTTTCTCCTCCAACGATAACTGATCTCTCTTGAGAATAACTCGCATAGTGCTCACACACACACACACACACACACACACACACACACACACACACACACACACACACACACACACAATCAATCCCTACAAGTAAACATGCAGCGATTGATTCCGTTTAGTGAGCCAACAGCCTTCAGAAAGTCCAGTCCTGCTCTCATTAACCCGTCTCACCTTTTCACCATGTGAGGATTGTACAGGTAGATCTTCATAAAGTGCTTCTCGTTGGCATGGTAA
Source organism: Telmatherina bonti (assembly GCF_933228915.1). Taxonomy (NCBI): domain Eukaryota; kingdom Metazoa; phylum Chordata; class Actinopteri; order Atheriniformes; family Telmatherinidae; genus Telmatherina; species Telmatherina bonti. The sequence goes on along the minus strand of NC_136614.1, from coordinate 34,974,675 downwards.
CCGTAGAAAGGCCTGGAAGACAAAACCACCACCAGAGATCTCAGTCAGCACGTCTGAACCTCCGTCCTGCCAGTTTGGTGACTGGAAAGTGTAACTTACATCCCAGAGACCAGCACCACTTTGAACACATGCTGCGTGTTGGATGCGGGGTTTCCCATGGCAACGTTGAGGGCTCTGTCGATGCTGAACGCCACCTGCCGCAGGTGGCGCTCTGGCTGCTGTCCGTAGCCGTCGTACGGGACGTAGACATACGGGAACACACCATGGAGGTGGAGACATGTCTTCTGGCCTGAAACAACACCAAGAAGAAAACTGCAGTCAGAAACACAACTCTACGAGCCGGCAGGATCCCGACAGGCTGCTGCGGAAGAAGGAGGAGGAGGAGGAGGAGGAGGGAGGAGGAGGCAGCATGATGGAGGAGGAGGAGGGAGTAGGAGACATGAAGGAGGAGGGAGGAGGAGGCATGATGGAGGAGGAGGGAGGAGGAGGAAGAGGGAGGAAGAGGGGGCATGATGGAGGAGGAAACATGAGAGAGGAGGAGGCGGGAAGAGGGAGAAGGAGGAATGAGGGAGGAGGCAGCATGATGGAGGAGATATGAGGGAGGAGAAGGAGGCATGAGAGGATATGGAGGCATGAGGAAGGGGGAGAAGGAGGAGGAGGAGGCAGTATGAGGAAAGAGGAGGAGGCTTTGAGGAAAGAGGAGGCTTTGAGGGAGGAGGAGGAGGAGGAGGCAGCATGAGGAAAGAGGAGGAGGCATTAGGAAGGAGGAGGAGGAGGCAGCATGATGGAGGAAGAGGCAGCCTGACTCTTGTCAGGACTTGTCAATACATGCAGAGACACGTTGCCCTGACAACCAAGACACGTTGCCCTGACAACCACTACGAGCTGATTGTTGACACTGGTCTCCAAACTGGAGCCTCCGAAGCAGGAAGAAACTTTCCCAGTACCAGTCTGCACTCTGACACGTCTGCCTGCTTTCCAGTAAGGTCTGTGAGATGGGAACACTGGGATGATCATCATCATCATCATCATCATCACCACCACCAGTAAACCTTCGCTGATCAGCTGATCAGAACTGTAACGATTAGTGATCAATCAGCTGATGAGCAGAGAGGAGTTCTGACTGACGGATCATTCAGACGAAACTTTATCACTTATTTTCACAAATTACTCAGAAAATAGTTTGAATTTTAATCTTTACATCAGAAAACAGAAAATCTTCTTCATCAAATACTTTTATAGAAAACTTCAAAAACAACAACTTCGATATTATTTCAGGTTATGAATGTCATTTAAAACTGAGATAGAAACGAGATTTCTAGACATAAAGATTCAGGATGATGTTCCACCAGCTTCTCTCCTGGTGACTTTTAGCAGCCGCGGATCAGAAACACGTCCATGCGACCGATTTACAACATCAGTCTGGTCTGATAAAATCCACTTTGGTAACGTGTTGGGAATCTGGTTCTGGTTTGTGTCAGTGGGTCGGTTCTGACATCTCAGCAGATTTAGGACCCATCTGCAGGTTGCTTTAGAAAGGAAAAAGGCTAACATGTTAGCATGGTCTCAGAGACGCTGGTTTCCGACTTACAGCTGTCAAACCCGGTCCGACAGCTGCTGACCTTTCAGAACTTCAGCCGTTTACAGAGTTACGGGTCTAACCGGTGCTGGAGGAGCACAGCAGACCGAAGCCCATTTCTGTTTCTGGGTTTCAGAAGATGGAGGGAACCCGACCCACCAAACTTCAGAAGAAGTCAGACCAGAATCCTAAATGTGCTGCGAGCTGGTTCCTCAGATTCTCCTAAAGATCCTTCATCATGTCAGTGAAACGCAGCTGATTCAGCTGATTCAGGTGAGACGATCCAGACAGAAGCTCCTTCCTCCTACAGAGCGACTGAGCTACAGACGGATTATCCTCAGTTCCGGTGCGGGACGCCATGACGCTTCGCAGAACTCCTCTGAGACGGGCATCCATGGCAGCAGAGCGGCGACAAACACACACACACACACACACACACACACACACACACACACACACACACACACACAGAGAGGGAGAGGCAGCCCACATTGGCTTCTGCTGCAGTTGCTAGGCAACAGCACTGGCAAAGCATAAAGCCCTCGACAGACGGCGGGAGACACAAGCAAGCGATTTTTTCCACCCGGCTGGTCAGAATGAGCGGCGGAGAGAGCCGAGGTGAGGACAGGACGACAGGAACGCCTGACAGGCGAGTCTGCAGAAAGGACCGACCCGCCTCTGCATGGGTCGGACGAGGACCGGTTCTGGAGTCACACGCCACAGATCTACGTTATTAATCTGCAGTGTTTAGATGTTGGCAGAGAAGCATGAACAGGCGAGCTGCAGGAGAACGAAACCGATCAGAACAAAGAACATCTGCAGCTGGATGATCAATCACCTGCTGCTGCAGGCGGAGCCTGCTCGCTCCTCACATTCTGTCACTTCACAAGCAGGAATTCCCACAATGCATTGCTGCGTGATGTCCTCAGACTCTTTTCCTCTGTTGTGCCACGATGGTGGAATGATCTCCCAAACTCTGTCCGCTCTGCAGAGTCCCTGTCTACTTTTAAGAACAAGCTGAAGACTCAGCTCTTCAAGGAGAACTTCAACACTTAGTTTAGCTGTATTTATTGGAAAGTTGGAGAACTTAGCCCAGTTCTTTGCAACAAGCTTCATGGTATTAAATCTTTGTATTATAACAGGGAGTAAACAACAACAAAAAAAAACAAACAAAAGAAATAAGATTGTAGCACTTCATGGAAGGATCTGCGTCCAACTGGACAGTCCACTTCCTCCTCCCTCTTGTACCTTCCTATGATGTCCTCTAATGTTTGATTTCGTGCTTCTCACTTATATGTAAGTCACTTTGGATAACGCGACTTACATATAAGTATTCTACAGTCATTTAGCTCTGCTAAATGACTGTAGAATAGCATAGAAATACACAGTAGTGTGTGTCTGTAAAACTACAAGAGGAAGAGAAGGGAACCCTGGAAATTAGTGTTTCTAATGGATACACTCCCATCATTAGCTGTGGAAATGAACTGCTGGAAAGGACAAAAGGATGAAACACACTGAAGAATCATAAGCAGGCGAATTAAAAAAGAACAAAAAAGTTCAAATTTTAAGGGTTAAAAGGGATAAAGAGAAAAGAAAATACACTTGTGTCCAACACAAAGAAATGAAGAAATAGGCCTGCAGTTGGAGTAAATATAAGCTCTAGGCTGTTTGCACAACAGACTCGCGCCACCGCCATCATCTGCACCAGAAGTTTCTTCAGGGCCGGGTTCTTCTTTATGACAACACAGATTCTCATTTGGTCCAGTTTGAGGGTGTGTTGCTGCCAGGACAGTCGGCTAGGCTCGCGATGTTTGGGGACTCGGTTCAGTTGGGCGGATCAGACGTTCTTCTGGACAAAGACTGCGTTCACACTGAAAGGAACCTGACCTTTTGAATAACATGTTCCACTCTCTGCCAGAGGCGGCGCTGCATCAAGAACCACTGAAAGAGAAGATAAAACAACCAACCGGTGAAGAAGAAAACTGGTTCATCTGTTGGTAATGCAGGACAACTGGATCCGATCAGGTCTTGGGTTGCTCAAATTTCTATCAGGACTTTTACAGAGTTCTTCCATTTAACCCATCCTCATCCACCCATCATCCCACATCAAGCAGCAACCTCCTGCGGTTAAAAGTCTATGTGGTATAAAACTGCAGTTCCCCCTTCATCCACTAGGGGCTGCAAAACAGAGCAAATCCCCATAGACTCCCATGTTAAAAAGACCAACTTCACAGTAGAAATAAACATGTTTACAGGAGAAATAAACATGTTTACAGCAGAAATAATAGGTTTAATAGGTCAGGTTTACCTTCATGACAACTGTGGGGGGGGGGGGGGGGGTTAATTTTTTTTCTAACTCGCCCGATTAAAAGTCATTTAATCTTGAAATTTGCCATATTTAGGGGTGTGTCCTTTTGATTGACAGGTACCCGATCTCCCGCTTCGAGTGTTGTGGAATATTTTATACTACTTTGATGGTACAGAGAGGACACAGCAATCGATGGCAAAAGGGACATTTGTTGCAGAGACTAACACAGCTTCAGTGTGGGACAAGGGAGGCCTCCCTTCAGAAGACCTCTGCTTATATTGGCTCATCTCTGTAGAGATACTTCTTTACATGGGAAGGCATGTCACAAGTTGCTAATTATAAACCGTCCAAGCTGACTGCTGTTGTTGATAGAGTCGCTATGTTACTGCAACAGATATCATTGTTTACCCGGTGCAGAAGTTGACCTTGGATCAAATCTAACTTCCACACAAGTAAGAAGAACGTAGAACGACCGCGGTTTTAAGCCGGTTGACAACGTGACTTAGCTTTAGCTCGCTTACCTCCGTTAGCTGATTAGCTGGGTTAGCTCTTAGCTACATGCAGCTCGGAGTTCACTCGATGTCCATCATCCACCATGACCCTCACAGCCCCCCTCTCAGCTCCACCTCTTTGCCCATATTTGTATTTTACGGGTGAGACGACACGCATGCCCCTGCCAAGATGGTGATGGTAGGAACCGCCCACCGAGCTTCAATTCAGCTCTTCAGAAACCTACAGATGACGTCACGGCGGCTCCGTCCATTTCTTTTTAAACAGTCAATGTCCCACATGTGCAATGTTTTGGTTGTGTTTACCCACAATGCCCTTTGTTTTGTAGCTAGCTCACAGCTAAGCTGCTATCAAATGGATTTTATCTAAATAAATGAACATGAACCAGATCAGCTGGACTAAAGAAAACCTCCATCAATACTGCATGAGATAGATAAACCCGTTCGGGGAGCCGGAGAGAACATCTGTGGTTGATGGAACGTGAATGCCAACCAGTCTGCTGTCCAGCCTGGATTTCATGACAGGAAACAGAATCAGCTCCCCAGAGGAGCCAGCTGGAGGACAGGCGACGAGTCCTTCCCAGACCTGTCTCTGGCCAGGGACACGGCAGAACCAGCCTCCTGAGCAGACAGGTTGATGCTGACCAGATGGAGACTTGGACAGATTAATCTGCCAGATCCTTATTTAGCACAACAGGAAAGGAAGCATCAATCTGTATGTAGGTAAAAAAGCTGATGTTGGCTGCAGCACGATGCTGGAAAGCCTGGCGGGAGACCGAGCAGGCCCAAGACTCTGGTGAGGAGGTAAAAAGTGTCAGGCCAAAAAAGGCTTTCTGGGAAAGGAAAATGAGAAATATCAGAGCATTACGGAGGAGGTTTAATACGTCTTCTGTTATCATTGTAAAATCCAGATCTAGCAGGACGACAATCCATCCAGTTTCAGCCAGATATTCTCCACGTAACGCAGCTGAATGGTGAGAGGAGGAACGAGGAGATGGGTGGTCAATGATCTCCAGTGGTGAGGTCCAGGGTATACGCAGGTATATTATGGAGTATACACACTTCTTTTTCAGTCAGCATTGAGTAAACTCACTTCTAAACTTCCTGTGATGCTGCTGGAAAACAAAGCAGCAAGTCTGCATGTTGGCTTTTCCTTCACTGTGGACAGAAAGAGAGACAAGAGCCGTTTTCAAACACACTGAAATCATAAAATGTTCCACAGATGTTGGCAGCTGGGATCATCATAACCATCGGCAGGTGGGACGTTGCCAGCGAGATTTCCACACGACTCACCGGAGCAACGGTACGTGCAGACCGGCCAAAAGTTTCTAGACTTCCTCCTTATCATGTCTGACGTTCATGTGTGGAAAAAGGTTAAGAGGAGAGGAAAAGAAAGAATTTCCAGCAGAAAACCCAGGAAAAACTCTGAACTACGACCCTTTATTCCAACATGACCTCAGCAAAACAGAAGACGGAGAGGTGGAAACATGCAGCAGAAATAAGAGGAGTGTCAGCAGGGGTCACGCAGGTCGAGCACTGCCTGAGGACAGCAGCAGGGCAGCACAGCATGAACACAGTCCTGCAGAATAGGAGGAGGAGGGATGAAGAGAGACCTGCACACAAAGGTCAACACATGATGAAATGAGGAGCTTTACTGGTGCAAGCTCTGCTAATTGTCTGGATGATGATGATGATGATTAAGATGATGATGAAGAATCCCTCCTCAAAAAGCAAACACAGTGGATCTCAATCGTAGCTCAGATTTATGGCGGAAAGGTGAAAAGAATCCATCCTGCAGAGCAGATTTAATGCTCACACCCACGTGTCCTGCAGACTAAAGAGGAGAGGGAGCATCCAGCTTGTTATCAGCCTGCATCTCTGATGGGATGGGGTTGCATTAGTGCCGATGGCGTGGGCAGCTTCCACATCTGGGAAGCTCCATCAATGCTGAAACATCTGCTCCCATCCAGACAACGTCTCTTTCAGGGAAGACCTTGCAGGTTTCAGCAGAAATCTGCTTGTATTCATGTTTCCCATTGTGCCCTGACGCTAGGGTTGGGCGATATGGCCGAAAAATAAAATCTCTGATTTTTTTAAAACCAAATCCGATTTCTGAATTTAATCTATTTTTTCCCCTCACTGTAAAAAAAAAAAAAAAATTACAAACGTCAAAAATTATTCTTTTTCAAAAATGCTTTTATTGCAGTCAGCGTAGGAGTTTACCTGAATTTAAAGTGCACCTAAACAAGCTGTTAAACAAGATTGTAAAAAGAGATGCCGGCGCTGTAAACATGATAAGTAACAACATGTTTTCACTGTGACAGTTTTTAACTTTTGATCATACATTTAAGAATAGGTCTCACTTGTGTAACTTATTTTTAAAAAAAAAAACAAAAACTAATAATAAATAAAAGTACCTCCTCTTGGAAGAAAAATAGTGATTCCTTTTAGAGTATTTTGACATTAAATAACCAAAACAATTTCCCACATTGGCAATGAGGGAATAAAAATGAATGTTTCTTTACACTTAACATGTGTTTCAAGAAAATTGACCTCTTTGATACAAAATACTATGTTTAAAAAATCCCAGAATATTATTAAAGCTATATTTCTAACATACATGTATTATTACATTCTTGCTGTTTTTTGTTTAATTTACACATTTTTGGCAAAAAGACGAGCCTGTCAGCTGCATCTGGGTTCAGACCGCTGTGGCATGTGACAATCCCCCCTCCCACACTGAAAACCCTGCATTTCCATCACACATAGAAACTTTGCAAAAAGTAAATATTGCCATAAAAACTGCTGCTGTAATAGTTTTTACGATCTCAAGAGGTGATTTTTCAAACATGTCAATACAGAACTATAATTCAAAAGTGTAATTTAAACACTTGTTTTGCGTTTACGTGTCCGCAGACGTGACGTGGGGGTCGTGACCAGTTAATTCCCGGTAAAGATGGCGCGGTGTGGAATAAACAACAGCGAATTTCAGTGTTTTAGGAAAGAAAATGAGGGAGAAAAGCTTTGAAAATACGAAGCAAATTCTCCGCAGCAAGTAGAAAAGCATAAAATAATGCTACGTGCCCACTTTGCATTACCGCAATTACGAAACATGATGCTAATGTGGTGAACATTGTTCAACGGAAACACCCGCAAATTACAACTGTTGATTGTCGAAACGTACAAATATCGTTTTTATTTTGCAACAAAATGTAATGGAAACGCAGAGGGGGCACTTCTTGTACGTTTCTAGCTGCCATGTTGTGTTTATGCGTTTCTGTGGAAACCAGCGGGAGCGTGCTGACGTCACTATAAGGTACGGAAGCCCAAAAGGTGCTGGCGGGGCAAAAAAAAAATCCTGATTTTCATAAAAATAAATCTTCATAAACAGCAAATTCGAATTAATCGCTTAAATCGATTAATCGCCCAGCCCTACCTGACGGCGTTGGAAGAGACGGTATTCTGCTTGTATTCATGTTTCCCATCGTGCCCTGACGGTAGGGCTGCACGACTCTGGATGAAATGAGAATCACGATTTTTTGGTTAGAACTGAGATCACAATTCTCTCACGATTTTTTTCCAGTATAAATATTTATTGCACGTATTACCGGCTTTGCAACAGCTGACACTGAATATAAAAACAGTAAATGTCTCTCTTGTCTTCTCTTAAACACACAACCTTTGAATAATTTTAATGGTATAATTTTTTAACAATACTTTTTCTGTGCATACGGTGATGAGAGGTTGGCATGTTTCTTTAAATATAAACACATGAAGCTAGAAACTTCACACAACAGTCCTTTGGTTTGATATTCTGTGCACCAGTGAGGATAAATCTTCATCATCCTCTTCTGGACTAAACATGTTGGGGCTCGGCTGCTGATTATTTGCTTGTTTCAGGTGAAATCTGTGAAAAATGGCAACAAATGATCCGTTTTCTTCTTTCTATCAATCTGCTAATGAAACTTTGGACTCGCTGACCAGTTCACCCCTCCCAGTTTGCCCACATCATTGACTGGGAAAGTGTTCAGGCATGCGTGTGGGGCTACCAAATAGATAGGGGGAAGGGTTTGGAGTGTATGGGGAGATGTGAGTTCCAAGAGGACAGCAGGGAACTGAGAGGGGCTTACACACACACTTACACACACACTTTGTAAATAGAGCCCTCCAGTGGGCTTTACTGGACCTCCTGTGGTTGCAGAAGAGGAGGCGGAGAGTGAAAAGACAGCAGCTCAGAGGTAAATGGTCCACTGGTCAGAAAACCCACTAAAACCAGCAGACATCTGTCTTCTGGCTGCGGAGTGAAGCATGAAACGACTCCGAGGTCGACTCCGCTTTGGTTGACTCAGGATGAGGTGGATCACGGTGGCTTCTCCAGCCCAAGCAGAAGAAATAAAATAATGCAGGTGTAGGTTATAATGTTAAGCACGTTAACTGTTTTCAGCCTGATTTACTGCCAGCAAGCTGAATGATGAGACACTTTCTGCTTCATGCTCCAACTAAACAAAGGAAAATCAGAGCATCTGTTTCAGCCTCCTCCTGTTTGGAATCTGAAAATCCATTCATTTCTCCGAGCAACGGGGCTGCAGCGCCTCCAAAAGAGCCGTGCTTCATCAGGTTAGGAGGAGAAAGGACATGTAGGTTTGAAAAGGATGCCAGTTCAAACCAGTTTATTCTGAAAACTGAATCTGTGTGTTTCAACAGCTTGAGCAGCGTGGGGAACGTGGTGTAACAGGACGCTGTTTGAGGGGGACTGTTTTCACTGTTGCACCACTAAACCTGCAGCAGAGCATCTGGAGACACAGTTTACATGGGAGTTTTAATTCCTGTTTAATTCCGAATAAAAGTTAATTCCGCTTTAAACTGATGAAAACCGACCATGTAAACACTTAATTATTGATGCTAAGTTTTTATTCGGAATTAAACTTAACTCCGATGTAGCAGCTGGTTTATTCACATTTTAATCCTGAACTATTTAATTCCTCTGTCATGTAAACCTTCATTCGCTCTAAGTTAACTCCGGTCGTTCTGAGCATGCTCGTTACCTTGTCCTGTCCCGATGACGCGCCTTGTTTTACCTCCCGTGTTTGGTGGTCTGTCTTTCTTCTCCTTCTCAGTTGCTGCAGAAAGTGAAGTAGTATGCTGGTGTTGAGCTGCTACTTCACATTTATAATAAAAATAGCGGCGAAACTGGTTCTTATTATGTAGTTTTTACAAGTTACGACTGAAAAGACGAGAAGCAGGGAGCCGACTTTGTTTATTTCTGGTATACGTCATACGTCATGTGCACCCTCTGTCCAATCAGAACCCTTCCCAACCCGCCGCTCTAAAGAGGAATTAAGTGAGGACGTGTTTCATGTAAACCTTCATTCAGAATTATTATTTTCATGTAAACTTGTAGAATAATACGTTAATTCCAAATTTTATCTCTAAATGAAAAAACACCACGTAACCGTGGCCAGCGAGTCGTGAAAGTGGACGGAGAAAGCTGAGAAAGTGAAGTTGAAGCAGACGTTGAAGAAGAAGAGGTTTGGCCATACTTCCTCCAGGCGTGGACCAAACCGCTGCTGAAGACGATGTCCAGATAAAATCTGATTCACTGCTAGCATGAATGTCTGGAACTAACATCAGCACCCTCCTCATCCTCAGGTCAAACTAAAAAAGATGGAGGACACTCCAGCCAGATGTCACTGGTAGACATGAAGAAGAAAAGAGGATAATTATCACAGTCACCATCCAAAAGGACACAGATCTGGTTCTGATCAGTTCTCAGGTGAAACATGGTTTCAGAAAGACTAAGAGCATGTTCACATCAGTCTTTCTGATCCGGATCCGAGTCTGTTTGCTCGGAAAGTCCGATTTGTTTGGGGAAATGTGAACGCACCAAACAAATTCTGATTCGGACCAAAGAAGTGGACTTGGTTCTCCTACAAACGCAGGTCTCGGTTCATTTCAAGCGGACCATTGACGTAGCATTGCATTGTGGGTAAATCCATAGAGATGGCGTTAAGGGTCCTCTGCCTCGTCTGGTGTTCATACTGCATCCATTGTTGCAGTGGATTTCTGCTGTATACTTGCATAAGACACAATAAAAACCCAAAACAGCCATAGTTTGGTCTCCATGTTTAACTGGCAGGTGGAGGAAACAGAGTTTTCTTCTTCACGCCGGTCTGGTCCTCTCTTCTGCTGAATACCAGTGCAGCGCCACCTCTGGTGGGAATGGGAAGATATTATTCTAATGGTTTGGCTGGTTTGACCAAAGTTCAGCGTGAACACGATATTGGTCCCCATGGATACACCCCCCTACAGCTGGGCTCAGTCCCCAACCGGACCGAGTCTAGCGGACTGTCCTGATGGGAATACACCCTCAGAAAGACTGAAAAAGCTGAAATAAAACCATCCTCTGCAGACTGACTCCAGCTGACACAACAGGCTGCAGCTTGCATGGATAAAATCAGGATGTTTAGTAGAGGTGGGAAAATCAAATCGAAAATCAAAGACAGGATTTTTTTGTTTCACAATTTTAAAATCCTTTTGTTTTTTTGTTAAAAAAATGTTTGGGTTTTTTTTTCAATTAAATAAAATTATTCCTCTATAAAATTTTTGTCATTTTTATTGGTTTTATTGATCTTTTCACTTGTTTTCTTGGGCATTATAGCAGAATGATGATCTGGCTGCTGGGTTGTTTTCTCCCAACTGAAATCACAAAAAGAAGTTTAAAAAAAAAAAAAAACACTTATTTTTTTAATCTACAAAAATCATCAATATTGAGGAATTTTGAGAATTGCAATTTAAATCAAATCAGCACCCAAAAAATCGTAATCGAATTGAATCGAGACAAAAGCCTATCGTCACAGCCCTCATGTTCAGGAAGGTTTCTGCTGAAACTTTGTTCATCTGCATGAGTAGACATGCTCTCCTGGAAAACACGAGTCTACGGAGTAAAACACAAAATCCAAGAGGATAAAACACACCTCATATGATCCTCGTGCAGCACACGCCTGACAGGACTTCATGTTTTTCCCAATCCTAGAACCTTCTCATAAACCGGCGACGAGCATCAGTCGGGAAGAGAAACAACCATCCTGTTGCTGTTCACGCTGGAGCTCAGTCACATCAAACACACACACACACACACACACACACGCACACACACACACAGCCATTTTATACAGCAGAGCTTCTTCCCCTTCTTGCTGTAAATGAATCGATGGGATTAGAAAGTGATCAGAAAGTCTGCAGTCGCTGCTGCAGCTGTAGGAGAAGCTCTACAGCGTTTAGCAGGAACTTTATCTCTAGTTAATGAATTCCTTTACCTGAACAAACACTCTGCAGCCAACGCGTGCAGGCAGATCAAATAAAACCCAGAGCTTCAGAAGGAGGACGGAGAAATGTGATGACTTGTGATTAAATCTGCAGCTCGGCTTTGATATGAAAGCATAGCGAACACAACCAGCAGCTGTTTTCCTTCAACAGGCAAAGACTACAGGTATTATAAGTTCCTTTGAAATAAAAGGAGGTCACAATACTTCGGTGGAAGATTTACCCAGAGCCACAGAGGAGAACTTGATTGCTTTGTTTGGCTTTATAAGTACCACTCACACAGGCCTCATTAACATCCACACTGAATGGAAACAGCCTCCCCCGCCTCAGCAATGATTCACATTTTCCTGCCCTGCCAAGTCCTCCTTTTCTCCTTCAACAAGGTCTTAATCGGCCATGAAACCCAGCAGTTTTATCCTGCAGCGGAAGCAGCAGCCCCGGGGGAGCACAGAGGGAAGTCTCCGACTCCCCCAGGCCCAGTTCGGCCTGCAGGAGAAGACGGGAAGCTCCTGACACCAAGCGGAGGATCCCACACCAGCCAACACCACCGACCACACAGCAGCACATCACAGCGCTGCTAAAGTCACGGCCGAGAAGGAAACCTGAACAAACCCAGCTCAACCGGGGCTTTTTCTCACAACTGCTCAGGAAATACTGATTTATTTAACTGGAATATGGAGAAAATATCCAGTTTGCTCCGATTCTACAAGCACCAAACTTATAACCGGATGTTTCCAGGCTGAATTACAGAGAACTAAATGTTTTCTATGAACTGAACTAAATGCAAACAGGCACTGTGATGGACTGGTGGCTGTCCAGGGTGTCCTGGTAGCCGCAGGGATGGGCGCCAGGGTTGTCTGTTTGTGTTCAAGATAACTCAGAAAGTTATGGATAGATTTTCATTAACTTCTCTGGAGTTGTTGGAAATGTGAAAAGAAAGAAGTGTTTTAATTTTGGTGGACCTTGTTTACCTACAAAACAGGCTTTTCTAGATGTAAATAATCATTTCAATGCAATTCTTCGAAAATTAAGATGTTAAAATATTATATTCATTTTGTTTCTCTTTTGAGGCAAATTCTGTACAGCTTGGATATGACACTATAGCTAAGTTTGAATGTTTCAGAGTAAATTAGTAGTAAGCTGTTATAGGGCTGGGCGATATGACCTTTTAGTAATATCCCGATATTTTTATGGCATGTCACGATATACGATATATATCTCGATATTTACCTCAGCCTTGAATTAATGCTTTGGTGCATACAATCACATCAGTAAGATGATTTTGTGTCTCCATTAAAACATAATTATTCATACTGCATTAAGATATGCTGATTTTAAACATTCATGCCAAAAGGATGAAATTGTAACGAAGCAAACTGATCAAAACCGTATTTATTGAACAGTTAAAGCAGCGGCAGAAACATGTCATTTTAAAACAAAATAAAGTGACTTTGCATGATGTAATAAATGCAACGTATGAAAATAGGTGCTCTAGGGGGGACTTTTCAAATGATGAACTATTATAAGGCTTTGCTTTATAGACACGTTTTTGAGTTGTCGTGTATTTTTTTTTAAATCGCAGAGTTTAGCGTAGAAATCAGTCTTATAATCCAGGCAGAATGTCTTCGTATCGTCTCCAATAAACGGCTTCAGCCAGCTTTTAATTCAGGATTTGATTCCCACTCCTTTCTGTACTTTCTAGAGACATGAGGAGCCAGATAAATATGCTTGTGTCACACACACAGTGGATGAGGTGAGTAAGTGACAGAGGCTGTGAATGTAATCAAATAGAATTAATTATTTCTGCGTGACGTGAAAAACTTTGTAATTTACGTCCCACTCTGTAATCCAGAGCGGGATCAGTGGCGGATTTGGCTGTTCATTGTGACTGTAGGTGGAGTCGTGCAGGTGTCCTCTCTGCTCCTCTGACTGGCTGCAGCTGCAGCCGGAGCGACTGAGTGCTTTAGGACGGGGAGAGACTCTCCTTCTGACAATAACTTTACAATATGCGCTTTAAAGTCACGTAGCACGTAGCTCACGTTATGTACGTAACGAGGTGCGCTTGCTTTAACTCTCTGTGCAAAGCGGTGCAGAGTCGAGGAGGAGGGAGGAAACCCCCCCACAGCTAAAAACACCTGCGTGACAACAGGATACTTGAATATGATGAATATAGGCATTTTCTATATTCGCACAGAGGACTAGCCACGATTTCTCCAGTATACTCGATATATCGCCCAGGCCTAAGCTGTTAAGCTTAAATTTAATATTCAACTGGTTCAGGAGTCGTTCTTTTAACTTACTAAAGGACATTATGTTGGGACTGACTGGGAATCAGGGGGACATTCATATCATGCAGATGAAGAGAGTGGGCTAAAACATACTGGAACCAGTAAAAAGAGCTGCGTCAACTGGAAGCTCAGATGGTGGGCGGGACAGAAATAATCGGGACTAATCGAAAAAATTATTTACAGATTAGTCGACTATTAAAATCAATAATAATAATAATAATCATTAGTTGCACAAATACAATCATTTGTTCCTGTTACTGCAGTAAATTCAGCTGCAAAAAAAGCCTGTTTGCTCTCAGTTAATGACTCCATGGAAGCCTTCAGGATAACTGGCCGTAATGCGGCAACACACTGCATTTAGGGCTTGGACTGCACCTCTGATTGGCCGGATCCCAACTGTGACAGCTACCGTGTCTGGAATGACCCAGATGTAAAAACAAGTGCAGACTTGTAAGTAGTTTTGTCACTGCAGGTAGTCCATTGTGTGTCTCCTCCTCAAGGCGCCAAATCCATCCCGAGTTTCTCCAACAGCTCCAAAATGCTGGATAAGCCATAAACTTTTGGATGATTGTTTCCTCGTTCATCCCAAAAATATCCACACAGGTTTCATTTCTGTGAAAATAACCGCAGTCACGTTCTCAATTATGCATAATTAGGGAGTTTAGCACTGACTAATGTTCTGTAACCAAATGTGTTAATTTTTTTAAGCGTTAATTATTCTGTAATTAAAGCTGTAGTTGGTAACGTTTCTCAGAGACGTGTTCCTCTGGGTGAAGCGGTTCCTCGTCCTGATAGTAGTCCATACATTCTGTCATCATGAACAATAAGGAATATAGTTAGACCCTTCAGTTTACTGTAAATGTGTAAAAACTCTGACCAATCCAAACGTTCGGGCCAAATGGAGTTGTTGATTTCTTGGTGCCACCTCTAAATCCTGCTAGCAAGCCAAAATAACCGACCCCAGCTAATGTAATTACCGTGTTAAAGTCCCACCCTGCAGTTTATGCAATCCAAGCTGAGAAAATCCTGAAAACAACGTCTGGAACGAAGCAAACAAACATTTTCCAAACTTTTGTTCCAAATTTCTTCCAGAAATTCTAAATTTTACTTGATGAAACTTTAATTTTTAACAGTAAATCATGCAAAAATGACGCTGCACGACTTATCTGAACCCAACTGTTGAAAACTGAGCACAGGACTTTAATCTGTAGCTTTACTTCAGGAAAACTCCTCATGAAGCTGCTCCACTGATGTGAAAGCGTCAAGCGTGACATCTCTTCTGAATGTGTGTGATTCACACCAGACTGATCCGAGGAGGGCTTATTGCGGAGTCAGGTCTGCATCTCGATTGTGATGCCTGTGGATACCTATAGAGGAGCTGGAGGAAGCCATTATGCCCATCAATCTTACTGACTGGACAACAGCAGCAGCAAGGACAACAAGGATGTACTCTCACTGCTGCTCCAAGAAAGAAATGAAATCACTCCAAGGTGGATGGTGCTATTAGACCGTCTGCACTGGCTGTGACCAGTTCCTCACAGCAACACAGTTGTACTGCAGGTGGTGGTTAAATCTACAGTTTCACCCGTCTGTCATCCAGCACGAACCCAACCAGGGGCACGCTCAGAGAGACATGGTGCTTTGGGATGTGGCCTGTGTCAACATGAGGATTTCTTTATCTATTAAAGCTTCAAACTGAGGCTCATCTAACTGAGTAAAGAAGGAAGAAAGGCTGCAGATGTCAATGAAAACATCACAGAAATACAGCGCCGAAACAATGGAGACAAAAACAGAAAACCAGATCTAATCAGCCAATCACAGAGCAGCAACTTAAAGCATGTAGTCATGCAGACACGACAAAGATGAACCCGGAATTTTCCCCCGCAACCATCTCTAGAGTTTAGAGAGAAAGAAAATATCCTACTGTTGATGTCAGACGTCAGAGGATGGAGATGATGGAAAGACAACAGGAAGTCCAGCAAGGACTGGTTCCAACCAAGATCTGCAGAACATCATCTCTGAACACACAACACGACCAACCAGGAAGCAGATGGTCTCCTGCAGCGTGATGAGGTGGAACGGGAGATTCTCATGGTGATGAGGTGGAACGGGAGATTCTCATGGTGATGAGGTGGAACGGGAGATTCTCATCATGATGTGGTGGAACGGGAGACTCTCATCGTGATGAGGTGGAACGGGAGACTCTCATGGTGATGAGGTGGAACGGGAGATTCTCATGGTGATGAGGTGGAACGGGAGACTCTCATGGTGATGAGGTGGAACGGGAGATTCTCATGGTGATGAGGTGGAACGGGAGATTCTCATGGTGATGAGGTGGAACGGGAGATTCTCATGGTGATGAGGTGGAACGGGAGACTCTCATGGTGATGAGGTGGAACGGGAGACTCTCATGGTGATGAGGTGGAACGGGAGATTCTCATGGTGATGAAGTGGAACGGGAGATTCTCATCATGATGTGGTGGAACGGGAGATTCTCATCGTGATGAGGTGGAACGGGAGACTCTCATGGTGATGAGGTGGAACGGGAGATTCTCATGGTGATGAAGTGGAACGGGAGATTCTCATCATGATGTGGTGGAACGGGAGACTCTCATCGTGATGAGGTGGAACGGGAGATTCTCATCATGATGTGGTGGAACGGGAGACTCTCATCGTGATGAGGTGGAACGGGAGATTCTCATCATGATGTGGTGGAACGGGAGACTCTCATCATGATGTGGTGGAACGGGAGACTCTCATCGTGATGAGGTGGAACGGGAGACTCTCATGGTGATGAGGTGGAACGGGAGATTCTCATGGTGATGAGGTGGAACGGGAGATTCTCATGGTGATGAGAGGGAACGGGAGATTCTCATGGTGATGAGGTGGAACGGGAGATTCTCATGGTGATGAGGTAGAACGGGAGATTCTCATGGTGATGAGGTGGAACGGGAGATTCTCATCATGATGAGGTGGAACGGGAGATTCTCATCATGATGAGGTGGAACGGGAGACTCTCATCGTGATGAGGTGGAACGGGAGACTCATGGTGATGAGGTGGAACGGGAGATTCTCATGGTGATGAGGTGGAACGGGAGATTCTCATGGTGATGAGAGGGAACGGGAGATTCTCATGGTGATGAGGTGGAACGGGAGATTCTCATGGTGATGAGGTGGAACGGGAGATTCTCATGGTGATGAGGTGGAAAGGGAGATTCTCATCATGATGAGGTGGAATGGGAGACTCATCATGATGTGGTGGAACGGGAGATTCTCATGGTGATGAGGTGGAACGGGAGATTCTCATGGTGATGAGGTGGAACGGGAGATTCTCATCATGATGTGGTGGAACGGGAGATTCTCATGGTGATGAGGTGGAACGGGAGATTCTCATGGTGATGAGGTGGAACGGGAGATTCTCATGGTGATGAGGTGGAACGGGAGATTCTCATGGTGATGAGGTGGAACGGGAGATTCTCATGGTGATGAGATGGAACGGGAGATTCTCATGGTGGTGAGGTGGAACGGGAGATTCTCATCATGATGTGGTGGAACGGGAGATTCTCATGGTGATGAGGTGGAACGGGAGATTCTCATGGTGATGAGGTGGAACGGGAGATTCTCATGGTGATGAGGTGGAACGGGAGATTCTCATGGTGATGAGGTGGAACGGGAGATTCTCATGGTGGTGAGGTGGAACGGGAGATTCTCATGGTGATGAGGTGGAACGGGAGATTCTCATGGTGATGAGGTGGAACGGGAGATTCTCATGGTGATGAGGTGGAACGGGAGATTCTCATGGTGGTGAGGTGGAACGGGAGATTCTCATGGTGATGAGGTGGAACGGGAGATTCTCATGGTGATGAGGTGGAACGGGAGATTCTCATGGTGATGAGGTGGAACGGGAGATTCTCATGGTGATGAGGTGGAACAGGAGATTCTCATTGTGATGAGGTGGAATGGGAGACTCATGGTGATGAGGTGGAACGGGAGATTCTCATGGTGATGAGGTGGAACGGGAGATTCTCATCATGATGTGGTGGAACGGGAGATTCTCATGGTGATGAGGTGGAACGGGAGATTCTCATCATGATGTGGTGGAACGGGAGATTCTCATGGTGATGAGGTGGAACGGGAGATTCTCATGGTGATGAGGTGGAACGGGAGATTCTCATGGTGATGAGGTGGAACGGGAGACTCTCATGGTGATGAGGTGGAACGGGAGATTCTCATGGTGATGAGGTGGAACGGGAGATTCTCATGGTGATGAGGTGGAACGGGAGATTCTCATGGTGATGAGGTGGAACGGGAGATTCTCATGGTGATGAGGTGGAACGGGAGATTCTCATGGTGATGAGGTGGAACGGGAGATTCTCATGGTGATGAGGTGGAACGGGAGATTCTCATGGTGATGAGGTGGAACGGGAGATTCTCATGGTGATGAGGTGGAACAGGAGATTCTCATCGTGATGAGGTGGAACTGTGTGATGCTTCATATTAAAAAGGAGAAAATCACTCAGTATTGTTTCCACCTTGATGAACTGATGGCACCAGGAATTAATAAGGGGGTCCGACCTGCTACTAGGTGGACCTGATGAAGTGGACGAGGAATTTCTATGAATAGTTTTGTATCTGACTTTATTATAAAATAATAAAAAGCAATTAGCAGAGGAGTTACAGGATGATAACTGAACCCAACAAGATGAAAGGGAGTAAACAGCTGAAGGGACAAGGACCTTCTGCCTAATGAGCCCCATATTCCCTTTCAGTCAGTTTATTGTCCTGTTAATGGATCCAGGAGGAATTCCTTCAGATGGCATTAAGGGTTCCCCTGGAGGGAGAGGAGGAGGAGAGCCTTGTTTCATCCATCTCTGCTTCACTGCACAGCTCCACAATCAGGTCAACTGGTCATGCAGCTTCCCCTCCCGGCTCAGTCCGAGCTGAGCTTGTTGGCATTAAGTGTGAAGATCAATGCAGTCAAACCTCAAAGGCTGCAGGAGCCTTGATAGCAGCATGTTTACACCCCTCAGAGACTTCCAGTAAACACCGGTCCAGCTGGTTAGGAATAAAGTGATAACCAACGATGAATCAAATTCCACAACAAAGGGACATTTCCCATTCCACTTCTTCAGCTCGTCCAGAGAGGGGCTTATATGTAGCTACGCCAGCAGGACAGCCTCTGAAAGCTCACAGAGAGGGGAGAGAGGGGAAAAGCAGGAAGTGTGGGATCAAATTACACAGGGCTGATGGGTGGGAGTTTTCATGGCTCGGGTCAGGGAAGGACAGGGAAAAACAAGGCCTGGGGTTGCAGCCAGGGCCGCATAGAGCATGCACTGATTGCTCTCATCAGGCCAAACGCTGTGACCAGATAAAGAACAAAAACTGCTCATGTAGCCCTCCTTCCACATCAGCCAACAGAGCTCAAACTGTAAATATCAAGTAGAAGTTGTGGCCTGTTTCCTCCCTTTCTGCTTCAATGCCTTCCAGGTGTTGTCATTTTATTTCAGGAAACTGCAGGTGAGCCTTTACTATCGTACCCTGAAACACAAAGTCTGCTTCGACAACGGGTGAGTGTGTGAACGCTCCTAATGCTCCACTGGAATCCAGAGCTCTAAATATCAAGAATGTTCGCCCGTAAGTCGGGATCAGTGGTGCAGGCATTTATACAGTTTACATGCAGGAACACACACAGGTCAAGGTGAGAAAAAGCAGAGCTCACATCACTATTAATGCTAATAAACACAGGTCAATGTGTCCATATGAAAAGAACTGGATACTGCACACTGAATATGAGGGCGGAGGGTGTATATTAAATACGTTTTTGTTAATATTATGACTAGCTTGATTCTAAGTGAAACACTTTTCACATGTGAAAACATGCAGGTTTGTGTCAGGGCCAAATTAGACCTGACATCCTAACCCTGATCCAACTGTCTCCACTGTAAAGCCTTTAATCCTCGCCGGAGATGCTTCCTGTTGGATCCTGCATTGAGCAATGGACAAGCTGAACCCGGAGGTGCATTGACCCCGCTGAAAACCTGCAGTTTTTACCTGTCTGGGGCAGTCACTGCAGGATCTGCTGCCAGCGCTCATCCCACAGTGGGATTTTTCCTTTTGTTTTGCTGCGTTTTGCAGCTAAAATGGTTTTACTGGAGCCCTGCATGTATCAGAAATAAACACTTTCAATCAATGCTGCTGTGTGCATCTGCATGCATGTGGATTGGTTTATGTTTTGTGATATTTGGCTGCAAACATGTTCTATCTTGGTTTTTAATATTAGGAGAAGGAATCTGCTCTTATTTGTCATGACAACCATTGTTCCACCCTGTATGCCGTCTGTCTAGATGCTTACAAAGAAACAGCAAATTACTATAAATTCCTGCCACACTGGATCTTTAAACTCAAAATATGACTAGATCCATTGCTCCTCTCTGGGTCTTAAATAGCAAAACACAAATAAATGAAAAGCGGTGACAACACGCTGTCCACACTCCACAGGTTGTTGTGAATACAATTAAACCACCACAATAGGAAGTAAGAGTCCCTGAACGCATCATGTGGCTCGAGCCCCTGCCGGCCACCACCTCCACCCCATGATGGAGCAGGAGGAGCAGGAACAAAGCAACGTGTCAACACCCCCAGCAGCATCTTCCAGTCGTGCTGCAGGAAACAACAGCTGGATTTACGATAAACAATGCGCGCGCACGTCCCCAGTAACCGATGCCGCGTGCGGCGCTGGGAGAAAGCTGGAGACTGGTAACAATAAGAGCAAAGAAAACCAGCACATTTACCTGCTGGTGTTGCTCCAAATATCCGCACCACTGGCACCTTCTTGACGTCGCTCTCCCTGAATTCAGAGAAGCAGACGTCCAGATCCTTGATGGGGCTCGCGAGGTAGTAGTCCGCGGTGACGATGCGCACGCTGAACATGACTGCCGCGTCCGTCGGAGAGAGCTGGCAGGCGGACAGAAAAGCCTCTCAGCTAACGGTAAACCCAGCCGAACAGGGTGCTGTCAGCGCGGCAGGACAGCCAGGGAGCGGGGTGGAAACGCGAACAAAGATCAGCGCGGTTTCACCGCTCCGCCGCGGATTTACCGCGCCGCTGCCGCGGCTTCAACGCGCCGCCGCAGCCGCGGAAAGCTAAACGAGGCGGCGGCGCGTTCCTGCCGCTGCAGACTCCATGCTGTGTACTTATAATGGTTGCAGTCCCGTGATCCCAACTCTCTCTCCTGTTGTTGGTTTGGGCCAGGAAGACGCTGCCAAGCTTCCGGTCCGTAGCGTTATCTCTCCAAATCACGTCCCAGAACTAGTCCCAGCCAGTCCCGTTTCATCAGACAGCCCCTCGCTTGTGCTCGCGCTCCTCTTCCATAACAGGCTACACCACGTTAGCCAACCGAGAGGAAAGCTGGCACGACTTCCGCTTGGATTTGTCAAAATAAACGCATTTACCGGTTTAAATCGCAGCAGTTTAAACAGGAAGATTTTCTATTTACATTTTATTCTGAAACAACTTCCTCGTTTCCGCCACTTGCAGATTTTCATGACGAAAATATTCAATTTCACCAACCTATGACGTTAAAGAGTCATACAGATTGGTTGTTTTGATGGACAAAAGAATTCAATTACTTTATTTATTTATTTAGATTAGTTTATTTAATTCAAGCAATGTTTTTGACGAGATTTATCAGCAGATATGTAAGTCACTTTGGATAAAAGCGTCTGCTAAATGCAGAGCCGGATTAAAAGTGGACAGGTCCCTGGGCCCAGAGTGTTCCAAGGGCCCCCTTCCCTGTCAACATTATGAAAATTGTGAATATAACAACATTTCTAAAATCTCTTTGCCAGTGGTACCATTAGCAAAACACTAGACACTGGGGTGTAACTATCTGGCTTTTATGTACATTTTTTCATGTCCAAACTGCTGGTGTTTGCCCTAAATGGGCCCCACATGGGCCCCAAGTGGACATGGGGCCCTGGACCTGTGTCTATAATGCCCATTGGATAATCCAGCCTTGATAAGGACTAAACAAATACAACCAGAGCTTTTTTTTAATATATATAAAGGAATGTTTGCCCCACATGGGGGCCAAGTGGGCGTGGGCCCCTGGGCCTGCGCCCACTTGCCCATTGGATAATTTGGCCTTGGCTAAATGACTGTAGAATAGAATAGAATAGAATAGAATAGAATAGAATAGAATAGAATATGGCATTTCTATAGTTCTAGCTTTTCTTCACCAGTTCCCTGTTAAACCTTGAATAAAATTTAAAATGATTTTCCTTACATGAAGCTCTCAGCTCTGCAGATCTCAGAGTTCCAGATTATCCCAATAAAACACTCGGGCCCAGATTGCAGAATTACTTTAGCAGGAATTCATTTGTGCATGTACAGCTCTTCTGCGAGACCATAGCCATCACTAAGCTGCTTCAGAGATTTTCTTCATGACTTTCCCCCTCCTGTAATGCCCCCTTAGCTGAGGGCTCTATGGCATGAGTGACAAGCAAATCCTACACGGCCTGAAGGGCATACGTCGCCTTCCAGCACTGCTCTCGCCAGCCATTGACCAACTGTTCAAATTTGGTTGTCTTCCTCTCATGAACCTCCCCCTGACAGTCTTCCCATGGCACCGTCCATGATGACATTCTTAGTGGCCGTTGAGACCAAAAATAGGTCCGGCCTCAAGGTGATGCCCTCAGCACCTGGTTGTGATCCGAGGAGTATGGTCCTTTGCCAAGTGCTTCAGAGTAGGAGCTCAGTATGTACTCCAGAGTTCCTTTCGCTGATCCCAGTAAGCAGTTTGGAGTCTCTGATTTCCCCCAGGTGACGGCATTCATGGCCTTGGTAAGACATTATACACTGCACCAATGAGGAAGGTGATGTGGTGTGGCTCTGCCTGCCAAACCCAAGGGCTGCTCCAACCTTGTCCGGGTCCTCTACTGGCCTATGGATGCCATTCTGCTGTATTGCCCTTCATCCAACACCACACTTCTCCACTTTTTGGCACCTACTCTGCCAAGATGATGCCTAGCCTAGGCACTCCACTTCTTTCCGGTCTTCACCACCACCTCAGCCTGAGCCACCTCTCAGTCTATTGAGACTCTGTTCATCAATGCCAGTCGTGCTTTTTGTGTTGTTCCCATACAGGGTGATGTTACTGACAACTATAGCCATCTCCTGAGGTAGCTTCTAACTTTCCTTTCCACCGTGGACAAAGGAATCTCATAGACAAGCAGTGGTCTTAGCATCTTTGAAAGACGCCATGTTGGTAAATCCAAGCACTGGACTTCCCTGTAAGTCCCAACTTGTCTTTTGATCTTAGCCAGCGGTTCAGTTTCAGAGGGACAGCATAGATGTGTATGGAGTCCAATACATTTACCAGGCTCTGGATGGTCCTTGGTTTCATTCATTCATTCATTCATTCATTTTCTGAACCGCTTATTCCAATTCAGGGTCGCGGGGAAGCTGGAGCCTATCCCAGCTGGCTTTTGGGCGACAGGCAGGGTACACCCTGGACAGCTCGCCAGTCCATCGCAGGGTCCTTGGTTTCCTGTGATGCTAAATTCAATTCAATTCAATTCAACTTTATTTATATAGCGTCAAATCACGGCAATGCCATCTCAAGACGCTTTACAGACAGAGGGGAAAACATAATGAAGGCCAATTCATAACAGCCTATATAAGGAAACCAACAGATTGAGTTGAGTCCAACTCAATCTCCCATCCTGAGCAAGCACACTGGCGACAGTGGGAAGGAAAAAACTCCCTTTTAACAGGAAGGAAACCTCCGGCAGAACCCGGCTCAGGACAGGCAGCCATCTGCCTCTGCTGTGTGGGGGGAAGAGGACAGAAAGACAACAGACAACAGGAACTGCTACTCCCGGCCAGGGAGACCTGCTGAGACAGGAGACATACATGTTAATGATGCAACACTGTTATGGGGGGGGTAAAAGAAAGAGATAAAGAGAAAAAGAAAGAAGCTCAGTGTATCAGGAAATGTCCCTCAGCAGTCTAAACCTATAGCAGCATAACTAAGGGATGCTAACCATCCCTAGCTATAGGACTTATCAAAAAGATAAGTCTTCAGCCTAGTCTTAAAGGTGGGGAGGGTGTCTGCTTCCCTAACACTAACTGGGAGCTTATTCCATAAGAGAGGGGCCTGATAACCAAAGGCTCTGCCTCCTGCTCGGCTCTTTGAGACTCTAGGAACCACAAGTAAGCCTGCAGTCTGCGAACGAAGTACTCTGCTTGGTATATAAGGAACAATGAGGTCTTTGATATATAGTGGTGCCTGGTTGTGGAGAGTTTTATATGTAAGGAGAAGGATTTTAAATTCTATTCTAGATTCAACAGGCAGCCAATGAAGAGAGGCTAAAACTGGAGAAATATGATCTCTCCTGCTGGTTCTGGTCAGGACTCTGGCTGCAGAATTCTGGATCAGCTGAAGGCTTTTCAGGGCATATTTAGGACAGCCCAGTAATAGAGAGTTACAGTAATCTAGTCTCGAAGTAACAAAAGCGTGAACCAGTTTTTCTGCATCACTCTGAGACAGAATGTCCCTAATTTTGGCTATATTACGTAAATGAAAGAAGGCTGTTTTAGTAACCTGCTTAATATGTGGACCAAAGGACAGGTCAGGGTCAAATATTACTCCAAGGTTTCTCACTGTAGCACTGGAAGCTAAAGTAATGCCATCCAGGTTCATTACAAAACCGGAAAATTTAGCTCTGAGTTTTTCAGATCCAACGAGAATTACTTCAGTCTTATCTGAGTTTAAGAGGAGAAAATTTCTAGACATCCAAGTCTTTATGTCTATGAGACAATTTTGTAGCCTAAACTGGAACCAGTTTCAGACCTTTTTCTTCTTCACTACACATTTTGATCTGGATTTTGCTGCTTTTGAGACTCATCTTTGCCCATTGGATCGACTTTTACAGCCCTTGCAGCATCCATCTGAAATAGACTCTGTGGTGACTGTGAGGTGATTGGTGGTTGGCAGATCCCAGACTGAGTATGGGGGTCCTGCCATTCTGGCCCAGCTGATTTCACACTCATGTTCATTTTGAGAGTGAACAAGCTTACAGAGATGGTGCGTCGTGTGATTATCAACACCTCCAGCTTGTGCCACCTTGATGCAACGGCCCCTGTTGAGGTTCTTATTCTGAAATGGTTGTTATAACCCAGGATCAGGTCTCCAACGTGCTGTGTTACATGATGTTTGGTCATGGTGGTCTTAACCAGTTTGGGGGGAAATTGAGCCATATGCATTGGCTAAATGTAGGTGCTTTGCTGTAAGGTCTCTGTTGTTCCCACGGGCTTCCTGGAAAGCTATGTCACCATTCCAGTGTGTTGTAGACACCCAGGAACTCCAGTGATACCGCTGCACTGATGTGTCCACATAGCTGTTGTTGGTGAGAAAGTCAGACAGCTGTTTAGCTACCACACTGAAGAAGATCTATACTTTCACACTCTGGACTGATCTGTTTTTCTGGAATCCTCCTCCCTGGAGAGCTAGACTTTGCCGAGCCTCCTTCCCTCTCCTCCACAGGACCAGACTTTCCAGAATCATGAGAAAGTCAGTTAACGAGTATTTGGTGTATAATTTTCTCTTGTTTTGCTGGAACAATGCAGCCAGAAACTCAATTTATTTCCCTTTTAAATGGAGTGAGGAAAATGCATTTGTGGGCTGAGCAGCACCGTGGAGTATGTGGGTTGTCCCCATGAAAGACTTGCAAGCTGGCTGGAGCTTATTGCAACATGCAGTGAGTGACAGTTTGAGGTCTGATGATGGAGGTTTACTTTCTGTTACCAAGGCCAGTTTTCACATTTCACATTGTGTTGTATTAAGCCTGCACAGCACCATCAACACAAACTAAAAACTTTCCATGTTTTCCACTTCACATGCTGTTTGTAGCCAAAATAACCAACTACTGGCTCAGTCCCTATTTCCAAAAATGTTCAACAAGCAGGGCCATGTCTAATTAGAGGGATAAACTTTAAAGTGAGGAAGAGGTTTTTCTTCTAAAGCCACCTTTAAACCATTAAAAACAATGTTTTTATTCAGTTTTATAATGCTGTGTGTCTGAAGAGAACCATCTGTGGGTGTTTTACTGGCAGCAATGCCGTCTTTCCTCTTCCACATGGTCTGCGTCTTCAGTTTTCCACTGCTTCCTCCGCTCCAGTTAAAGAGCCATCACTTCTCCAAACAGCTGGCTCACTCCGGTTCATGCAGGAGACATGACAGTCTCCGGCTCCCCAGTCAGGAAAAATGCTTTGTCTGCATTTTGGTGTAAATGAGGAGGAGCCTAGCCTTTTTAATTAGCCAATCAGCTAAGACTTGTCTGAAATAAACATACCCACAAATAAATAAAGTAAATTTCCACAACTACAAGGGCTGCATGTATAATCCTGGTTTCTACAGAGAGCTGAGACGTGTGAGATTACTGCAGAATCATCATATGTGTTACTTTGTCAGCACAAATTCACCTGGAACTCAGTAGAACGTGTAAATGTTCTCTCCTCCTAAAAGAGAACTACATTACTTCTAGTAGAAACCAGAAGATGTTTAATAACGGTGTTTAATATCTCAGGAAGCCATCAGCCGATGATGATGATGGACACCTCTATCAATGGTCAGAGTCAGACCCTCGCATTCACCTTAGAAACACCATGAGGGTCCAGAAAGACGTAAAGGCCCAGATAGTTTATGATAGGAAGAGAAAATACTTCACTAAAAATGCCCTTCATCTCCATGGAAACCAACAGGACCTTCATATCTATTAAAACTAACAAGACCTTCATCTCCATAGAAACCAGCAGGACCTCCATCTCCATGGAAACCAGCAGGGCCTTTATCTCCATAGAAACCAGCAGCACCTCCATCTCCGTGGAAACCAACAGGACCTCTATCTCCATGGAAACCAGCAGGACCTTCATCTCCATAGAAACCAGCAGGACCTTAATGATCCATTTCCAACCAAAGCACAGGAAACACAGAACATCGGCTGGGTTTTTAGATGGAAAGTAACTGTTTGGGGTTTGAACTGAGTTTGGTTTGGATGCCGATGCTGGTGGAGTCTTTTAGCTGAGTTTCTTCCTGACATGTTGCTATGCTACACGTTAGCATTGCTACTGTCTGCAAACGTCTTCTATAGGGTCTCCTGTTGCCTGCTGCACAGGGAGGTCTGATCAAGGAGACGTTAAATGGGACAGGAAGTGAAGTTTTTCTTAGTTTTAGTGTCACAGCCGAACATCTGACTAGAAGTAGTGATTTAAAGCCCCACTCAGTCATTCATTATTCTCCTGTCGCAGCACTTCCTCTTTTCTGGACATGCATCATTGCAGCGGTCCTCAAAGTGGGCTTGTGAGATCATTTCAGGGGAGCACCAGGTTATAAACGGCATTCGCCACCATAGACCAGACATAGCCTGACTTAACACAGGAGACCACATCACCCTTCTGGCCTCCCCCCACTGGCTGCCTGTTGACTTCACAGATCTTTTAACCCCCCCACTTATGGAATCCGATTTGTTTCAGAATCTCTAAGCCAAACTTTTTAAAACTCAAGCTAAAAACAAAAATTAAAACCAAAACTTTAAAAAACTTAAGTAAAATAAATGATCTCAAAATCAAAAATTATCAATCATGAAAACTATTCAGCTTTTTAAACCAAAACTTTCTAAAACTTATAGCTGTGTCAACGCACCAGCCAATCGGAATGCGCCCCTGAACAGAGCCCGCCCATGAAAGGTTCGAGTCAGAAATTAAACCAAACAATCGAGAATCAAAACCAAAGACTGTGAAGCGCAACCAAATAGAGAGAAAAGAGAAAGAAGAAGAGGAAACTGCAAACAAAACTACTCAATTTAACCAAATAAAAGCCTAAAAGTTTTCATGACGATTGATCATTTTTGATTTTGAGATCATTTATTTTATTTAAGTTTTTAGAAAGTGTTGGTTTTAATTGTTTTTTGCTTGAGTTTTAAAAAGTTTGGCATGGAGATTCTGAAACAAATCTGATTCCATACCCACTAACCGTCCACATCCTTCAGGTCGGCTGAACTCGGCTGCTGGTTTCACGCTGAAACCGTTGCGGTCGCACCAGACTCAGGAAAAACATGCCCACACTGTTAGATCTGGTCCCTCTGTGGACTCATAACACACCTCTCTCCCATAGCCTTTAAATCTTCCTCCTTACCCACTCAGGACGTCTGTGCTCCGTGCTTTGTGTTGGAACAGTTCAGCTCTTTGGTCAAAATGTGTTGTTTTTAAATGTGTTTAGTAAATAAACATGATTGATCGATGCGTTTAGAGGATGCTGCAGGAACTCTGTTGACCCCTCGGTCATCGCATGGGGGTCACCGACACCAACGTTGTCGAAAAGTTTCAGAACCACTGGTTTATTCTGTCATTTTTATCCTGCTGTGAAACAAAACAAACCCAGAAGTACAGGAGAATTTAAAGAAAAGATCAGTTTATTGATCAGGTTTTTTTTTTAACCTTCAATGCTTGTTAAAAAAAAAAAAAGTTACAGTGTAGCTGAACAAGATTTGTTGTTTGAATAAAAAAAACCCATTTATATATATTTTTTTCATGAAAAGAAACTCTTTTGATTGATATCATTTATTTAATCACAATTAACCCTCTATTTGCCGGATGGCAGCTTTTTTGATCAAAACAAATGTTTTTACAATAAATTTGACTTTATGTATCAACATTATCACCAGCTGGTTGATCTGACAAATAGATTCATTCAGTTAGAACAGGGCTTTTCTTTGTAACGCCACATTGAACAAAAAGCTGACACTGGATTCGGCTGCATGATTCGTCGTTGGACCCCCAACAGAACTCTAAATTCTCCTTAAATTTCATGTCTGAGAAACAATCACACCTACGATTAGCTGTAGAAACGCCCCTCACAGCTACCTGTGGACATCCTGGAACAAAGCAGCAGGGTTATTCCTGCATCTGGTTGCTTCGGACCCAACAGATAAGGCTGAGTTGTGGAAGTGCAGCAGGATTTATGGACCCAGCTGTTTGCACCAGGCAGGCTGGTGCTGCTGATAAAAACAGCCTCGCTGCGCTGCTGATGGATAGGATGTCTGCTCAGGCTTTATCACACACACTTTCCTTTCTTCTCAGTGAAAACTAAAATCCACACTCAATCCAACAGAATCTTTTTATTGCAGAGAAATCAAATGAAAAAGTCCTGCGATGGACTGGCGAGCTGTCCAGGTGTACCCTGCTTTTCACCTAAAGCCAGCTGGGATAGGCTCCAGCTTCCCCGCGACCCTTTACTGGACTAACCCGTTAGGATAATGAATAAAGGAATGAATGAATGAATAAAATGGAAAAGACAAAACTGTAAATGCCCATATTGATGTCATGCTGCCACCTGCTGGTTAATCCAAAGCATTACCACGACAGGCAGTAAATAGTTTTATACAAATCTAATCAATAAAGCAGGAAAAACACATGAAAAGGCAGAAATTCCCAAACAGAAAAGTAAGACTATGACCTTTTTCTCCTTTTATGGTCGATATTCCTTATTTCTTGTTCGTCTGATTTAATGAGATTCATTAAAACTGTATTTTGTTGTTCGATTATTCCTGGGGAATGAATTGATTTGTATGATAAGTTCTGGAAGTCCTAACCTGGAGTTTTTTTTCTCTTCAAGCTGACCTTGTTCTTCTATCTAGCAGAAGCAGAAGCTCTGATCAGCGATATAAAGCCGACTGACAGCGAAACAAACCAGGAACAGACCAGAGGAGTCGGCAGCTCCGGTCCTCCACTGCCACAGTCCTGCAAATGTTAGCAGTTTCCCTGCTGCAACACACCTGATTCAAATCAATGGCTAAACAGCAGACTGGTGCAGAGTTTGATGTCAAGACGGTGAGGTCAGCGGAGAGGACGCAGGGTGAGGACGCAGGGTGAGGTCAGCGGAGAGGACGCAGGGTGAGGTCAGCGGAGAGGACGCAGGGTGAGGTCAGCGGAGAGGACGCAGGGTGAGGTCAGCGGAGAGGACGCAGGGTGAGGTCAGCGGAGAGGACGCAGGGTGAGGTCAGCGGAGAGGACGCAGGGTGAGGACGCAGGGTGAGGTCAGCGGAGAGGACGCAGGGTGAGGACGCACGGTGAGGTCAGCGGAGAGGACGCAGGGTGAGGACGCAGGGTGAGGACGCAGGGTGAGGACGCACGGTGAGGTCAGCGGAGAGGACGCAGGGTGAGGACGCACGGTGAGGTCAGCGGAGAGGACGCAGGGTGAGGTCAGCGGAGAGGACGCAGGGTGAGGTCAGCGGAGAGGACGCAGGGTGAGGTCAGCGGAGAGGACGCACGGTGAGGTCAGCGGAGAGGACGCAGGGTGAGGTCAGCGGAGAGGACGCAGGGTGAGGTCAGCGGAGAGGACGCAGGGTGAGGTCAGCGGAGAGGACGCAGGGTGAGGTCAGCGGAGAGGACGCACGGTGAGGTCAGCGGAGAGGACGCAGGGTGAGGTCAGCGGAGAGGACGCACGGTGAGGTCAGCGGAGAGGACGCAGGGTGAGGTCAGCGGAGAGGACGCACGGTGAGGTCAGCGGAGAGGACGCAGGGTGAGGACGCAGGGTGAGGTCAGCGGAGAGGACGCACGGTGAGGTCAGCGGAGAGGACGCAGGGTGAGGACGCAGGGTGAGGTCAGCGGAGAGGACGCACGGTGAGGTCAGCGGAGAGGACGCACGGTGAGGTCAGCGGAGAGGACGCAGGGTGAGGTCAGCGGAGAGGACGCAGGGTGAGGTCAGCGGAGAGGACGCACGGTGAGGTCAGCGGAGAGGACGCACGGTGAGCGTGAGGTCGGCGCCGCGCTGTGGGAAGACGTAGCGCTCCTCCCTCAGCAGACGCAGAAGCAGGTCCGGAGCGTCGGAGGGCCAGCGGTAGATCCTGGTGTTCTGCATCCAGCTGGGGACGTGGTTCTGGAAGACGGAAAGCCAAAGCTCAGCCTATAACTCGTCTTTCCATGTGTCCCTGCTCCAACACACCTGTCTCAAACTAACCAGTCTCCGTGCAGAACATCGTCTGTTTGATCTGTAAGTCAGGTGCGTTGGAGCAGGGAAACACAGAACTTCTGCTGAAGGGATGTGTCTGGAACGTTGCTTGTTCTCACCTTGGTAGCGTTGGGAAACAAGACAGG
Source organism: Telmatherina bonti (assembly GCF_933228915.1). Taxonomy (NCBI): domain Eukaryota; kingdom Metazoa; phylum Chordata; class Actinopteri; order Atheriniformes; family Telmatherinidae; genus Telmatherina; species Telmatherina bonti. The sequence continues at coordinate 34,943,516 of NC_136614.1, read as the reverse complement.
AACCAGTCGGAAGTTCAGGCAGCCCTGCTGGATGAACTCCTGCTGAATCTGCAAATAAAACGGTTTCAGGTCAAACTTCTCATGTTTGCTCAGACATCACGCTTCTTCTCAGCGTTCTTCATCAACCGGGCTGCATTGTCTCCTGGTTCTCCTGCTCCCACTGGCGGCGTCGCCGGGGGCGACCAGGGAGGCAGCATCTCACCTGGTTGTGGATGTACTTGGTGTGCAGGCCGTGCTCGTCGTCCCCTCCTCCCGCCACATCCTCCATGTACTTGGGGCTGATGACGACGATGATGAGCACAGATTTCTGTCACATGACATCACTCCGTCAGTAATCAGGAAGACGAGGTCGTTCCCAAACGCTTTGATTTGCTCAGACTCACATCGTTCAGGAAGCTGTCCATCCACTTGGTGATGCCCATTCTTCTGACGGGATTATCAAACATGTCGATCTGTGGAGAGGCAGGTGGAGTGAGCGCTCCTGTAAGACGCTATGAGGAGGATGAAGGAGGGCAGACTTACAGCTGGATTGAAGCCCTGATTGATCAGAAAACTGATGAAGGGGACGATGTCTCTGGCCGTGTCCACTGAGTACGTGATGAAAACGTTCCCTGGTGAAAAGAGATCAGCTTCAGAGGAGGAAGTCAAACTTTCAGAGACAGAATCTGTTTGATGCACATCAGTTCCTCTTTTATCACGGCTTCATGCTGCATGTTGGGCTTTATTAGAAGCAGCTTCTGGTTTGGTCTAATCCAGATAAAGTCAAACTGGTTTATCTCAGCTGAATGTCCGTCTGGGACGGGCCTCAGTCTGTGAAAGCGGCCCTGAATGCGACGCCACCTCTCCGGATGGGACTTACTGCTCTCCTCGGGGAGGCTGATGGTCTTCCTGAGCTCCCTCGTGGTGGCCCCGGGGCCGGCCAGCAAGGAGCCGGTCACGCTGACCTCATGCATCACGTCTCTGGGGACGGGGTCGCTGCGAGGCTCACATCCACGGGGGGCTCGCGGAGCATCTTCCAGCTGAAACCTGTAGTGGTTCCTGGGGAAAAGGAAACCCGTCAGAGAGGATCAGGATGCAGAGTGTTAGATAAAACAGCATGAAGTGAGGACACACAGTTGTTGGTGGGGGAGTGGGGGCTCCTGGTGTGGACCAGCAGGGTGCTCATGTCTGTGCTGGGGAGCTGCAGGACAGCATGCACACTGTCTGCTGCAGCCTCGTCCGGGGACAGGACCTGCAGAGACACATGCAGGATCATGTCATCATGATGCAGAAGCGATGCAAACAGAAATGTTCTGCATGTGGAATCGTGTTCCTGCCGTTTGGTCTGAGGAGGCTGGTCTCTGCACAAACCGGTTTCTCCTGCAGACAGCGGCACGTTCCGCTAACTAATGGTCTCATTTCAGCCCCGTGACGGTCCCGACCCCCGCAGCACCACACCACACCGCAGGAGCAGCTTTAAAAAGGAAAAACTTTGTTTTCAGGAAAAAAGTTGTCGGTTTTTTTCCTCGTCCAGCCGATTCTGAGCCGAAAACAAAGCAGTTGGAAGCGTTAAAACATGACAAATCCCAGAAAAGGAGCAGATTTCAGTGTTTATCGCAGGAAAAACAAACATTTTTAAAAGAAACACATAACATCCATCATCTCGCAGTGGCAGGACTCCGGGGGTGGACCGGGGCCGGACCGGGGCCGTCCTGGCAGACACCGCAGCATGGCGTGGACATCGGTGTCTCTGGACTGGCAGGCTGCAGTGGTGGGGGCTCCAACCTCTCTGGTAAAGACAACTCAGGGGTCCAGAAGAGGAGGATCCATCGGACAGTCTAACCCAGGGGTGGGCAACTCCGGTCCTCGAGCGTCGCACTCCTACATGTGTTGGGAGTTTCCCTGCTGCAACACAGCTGACTCACATCAGACTTTATTAGCAGGCTGCTGCGGAGCTCAACATCTAACTGAACTAGTCTGCTAATTACCCGCTGATCTGCAGCAGCTGTGTTGCAGCAGGGAAACTCCCAACACGTATAGGACTGCGGCCCTCGAGGACCCCTGGTCTACCCTCAGATTCAGCAGTAGCTTTCTGTCCCAGTCATGGAACAGTGGACCAGATCTACGCCCTCTGGAGGGTCCTGGAGGGGGCATGGGAGTCTGCCCACCCGGTCTACATGACTTGGAAAAGGTGATTCCTTCCATTCTTTCCCTTCAGCGAACATCTTCGCCTTCTAGACATGACCCCCCCCCAGGGACTCTCATGGGGGAGTATGGAATACTGGACTCCTTGTGTGAGCGGTCCAGTCCCAGCAGGACCAGTTCCAGGTCTTCACATTACCAGCAGCAAGTCAGATTAATTTCCAGTGAGGGTTGGACTCCTCTGAGGTTTCACCAGGTCTGTTCAGAAGTTTTATGGACAGAACTTCTTGGATCAGCCGAGGTGTTGAGGGGATCCGGTTTGGTGGCTTCAGGATTGGATCTCTGCTCTTTGCATGATTCGGGTGGCTTCATGTGGTCCAGGTCCCCAGCGAGTGTGTGTCATTTGCAGCCGAGACAATGGTCCTCAGCTGAAAAAGGGTGAGTAGAGCCACTGGTCCTCCACAGAGGAGCCAGTTCAGGTGGCTCAGGCATCTGGTTAGGATGCCTCCTGGACATCTCCCCGGTGAGGTGCAGATCCCTGCGGAAGGAGACGCAGAGGAAGACCCGCTGGAGGGATTATTTCTCCCAGCTGGCCTGGGAAGGATCCCCGGGACGAGCTGGTGAATGTTGCTGGGGAGGGGGCAAGTCTGCCCCCCCTCTTCGGCTGCTGACCCCACCAGGCAGAAAACGGATAAATGAACAATAAATAAAACTAAACAGTTATTTTAGCTAAAAATGAAAAATGAACTCTGAGAGAAACGATGATAACGTGACGTAAAACTTTTTCCATCTGCGGATGTTTTTCTGCGTTTCCTCTGACGGTCTGCATGGTTGCTGCGGTAACGCCTGACTTCCTGTCTACGGGATGAAGAAACGTCTCTAGATGAGAAAATCTGCTGGGTGGGTCTGACTCGCCCGACGTCAGTAGATTTAGTTGCTCCAGACAGAAAGGGATGTCCAGCTTCTCATGGAGGCTGGAGCTTCAGACCTTCCTGTCCTGACATGAAGCCCACCTGGCAGACGCTGCGCTGGGAGTCGGAACAGAGCACAGGGGTCACCGCTGACGTTCGACATCAGTGGCAGCGGGGTCTCCAGGTACTCTGGCTCCTCCACAGAGTGGCTCCAGGACTGGTTGAAGGGGCCCCCAGCTCTGCTGTGATCCTCCATCGGCTCTCGTTCACACCGCTGCTTTCCGAGGGGGTGAGGCCAGATGTGTGCAGGGTGGGGGGGCTTCAGCTGTTCTGCTGCTGCTGCAGGGGTAGAAACACAAGGTCCTGATGCTGATGGAGGCTCCTGCTGGTAGTGACCCTCAGCAAGGCCCCTCTGACCCCCAGGAGGCGCACAGACGTGGCCTTCTGCATGTTCAGTGCAGTGTTTGCAGGATGGAAACCACGGCAGCCTCTCGTCCATCTCCACGGGGGTGCTCCGGTGGGAGCAGGGTCCTGAAGAGCAGAAAAAACTGGTTTTACCTCTGAAAGCTCAGCCAGCCTTAAGACTTCTTGCTTCTCACCTTTCAGAGAATGCATTCCCTCCTCTGGCCTGCAACATGAAGTGAAAGACAAAACAAACCAGGAAACCTTAGAGACACAAACAAAACAAGAACTAAGTGTCTGAGTCCAGATTCATGAAGGAAAACTGACACTGCTGCTAAAATACAAGAAACCAGCAGCTGGAAAACTGGCTAGGACGCCGATCTACCTGTTCAGGTGTGCTGGAATGTAACCTGATCGTCGAGGAACTGGTCCAAAGGTCAGAATCACTCAGCTCAACTTGCCCAGGAATCTCCTCTGAAGCAAAACAGCAAATCTGCAAAGTTTCCGAGCGATTCTTCCCTACAGATTCCCACAGGTGTGACTGTTCTCACCTGTCCCTGCTGCTCCCAGCTCCTCGGACACAACACAAACAGGAAACATTCCGCTTCCTGCTCAGACAAAGCTTGTGACCTGTTTATGCAAATGAGGCAGGCATTAAATCCAGGACCAATCAGACGGATCCTCAGCAGGCGGACTGGCAGGTTCAGCAGTTTCCTGTTTTCTGCCTGATTCAGCTAAAAGGAAGAAGCTTCCACTCTGGAGATAAAGGATTTTCAGCCACTAAAACATCCTTGTTTTAAGGAAAAAAACGTTCATTCAGCTAAAAGAATAAAAAAATCTCACCAGAGTGGTTTTGCTCCAGCTAAAAATAACAACCAGTAGGAAGCCGTTACTGGGAAAAGGTTTGCCGATTATTAATCTGCAGGAGCAGATTAAGAATCATCTTTTTTATTTCTCATTTAGTTAATAAATCCTAAAACTGGTTATTTTAGATTAATTTTATACTAAATCATCTCTGCTGTTTTCATGTCAGGAAAAAACATGAAATGTGGGAAGATTCAGGCGATAATCCAGTGAAATGATCTGCAGATCGTTCAGATTTCCTGCAGTAAGAAAACAACTTTAGACAAAAGATATGAAAATAAAATAAATTAAATCATTCTACATTCAGTTATTAATAATAATGGATTTGCAATAATAAAATAAAAAATACAAAATAAACTTATGAACACAATAATCACAAATATTGATGAGTTCTTGTATTTCTAGATAATTTTATTTTCATAACAAAGTGACTTTAGACACATTTTTATAATTTATTTATGAACCTATCAATTTCTTTTGCACGTTAGATTTAAATCTATGACCATTTCAGGTTGTTAGAGCATTTAATGAGCAGAATAAATGTTTTTATTTAATTTGAACCCGAGTAAGAAGCCACCAAACATGGATTTTATGGAAAATATTTATTTTGTTTTGTTTTTTAACAAAAGTAAAAATCATCGTTGACTTAAAGTGTTGAAACAATATTTAATAATAATGCAAGAATATTATATTTGATAGTTTTGATTAGGACTGAAGCTGATTGGACCATTTGAGCAAAATAAATTAAAAAAATATTAATCTGGTCTCCGTCTGGTTTCCGTCCGTCTGCTCTCCGTCTGCTCTCCGTCTGGTCTCCGTCTGGTCTCCGTCTGCTCTCCGTCTGGTCTCCGTCTGGTCTCCGTCTGCTCTCCGTCTGCTCTCCGTCTGCTCTCCGTCTGCTCTCCGTCTGGTCTCCGTCTGGTCTCCGTCTGCTCTCCGTCTGGTCTCCGTCTGCTCTCCGTCTGGTCTCCGTCTGGTCTCCGTCTGGTCTCCGTCTGGTCTCCGTCTGCTCTCCGTCTGGTCTCTGTCTGGTCTCCGTCTGGTCTCCGTCTGGTCTCCGTCTGCTCTCCGTCTGGTCTCTGTCTGCTCTCCGTCTGCTCTCCGTCTGGTCTCCGTCTGGTGTCTGTCTGCTCTCTGTCTGGTCTCTGTCTGGTCTCTGTCTGCTCTCTGTCTGGTCTCCGTCTGGTGTCTGTCTGGTCTCCGTCTGGTGTCCGTCTGGTCTCCGTCCGGTGTCTGTCTGGTCTCCATCTGGCCTCCGTCTGGTGTCTGTATGGTGTCCGTCTGGTGTCCGTCTGGTGTCCGTCTGCTCTCCGTCTGGTCTCCGTCTGGTCTCCGTCTGGTCTCCGTCTGGTCTCCGTCTGGTCTCCGTCTGCTCTCCGTCTGCTCTCCGTCTGGTGTCCGTCTGGTGTCCGTCTGGTCTCCGTCTGCTCTCCGTCTGCTCTCCGTCTGGCCTCCGTCTGGTCTCCGTCTGGTCTCCGTCTGGTCTCCGTCTGCTCTCCGTCTGCTCTCCGTCTGCTCTCCGTCTGGTCTCCGTCTGGTCTCCGTCTGCTCTCCGTCTGCTCTCCGTCTGCTCTCCGTCTGGTGTCCGTCTGGTGTCCGTCTGGTCTCCGTCTGCTCTCCGTCTGGTCTCCGTCTGCTCTCCGTCTGGTCTCCGTCTGGTCTCCGTCTGGTGTCTGTCTGCTCTCCGTCTGGTGTCCGTCTGGTGTCTGTCTACTCTCCGTCTGGTGTCCGTCTGGTCTCCGTCTGGTCTCCGTCTGCTCTCCGTCTGGTCTCCGTCTGGTCTCCGTCTGGTCTCCGTCTGCTCTCCGTCTGGTGTCCGTCTGGTCTCCGTCTGCTCTCCGTCTGGTGTCCGTCTGCTCTCCGTCTGCTCTCCGTCTGGTGTCCGTCTGGTGTCCGTCTGGTCTCCGTCTGCTCTCCGTCTGGTGTCCGTCTGCTCTCCGTCTGCTCTCCGTCTGCTCTCCGTCTGGTGTCCGTCTGGTCTCCGTCCGTCCGGTGTCCGTCCGTCTGGTCTCTGTCTGCTCTCCGTCTGGTCTCCGTCTGGTCTCCGTCTGGTGTCTGTCTGCTCTCCGTCTGGTGTCTGTCTGCTCTCTGTCTGCTCTCCGTCTGCTCTCTGTCTGCTCTCCGTCTGCTCTCCGTCTGGTCTCCGTCTGGTCTCCGTCTGCTCTCCGTCTGGTCTCTGTCTGGTCTCCGTCTGGTGTCTGTCTACTCTCCGTCTGGTGTCTGTCTGGTCTCCGTCTGGTCTCTGTCTGCTCTCTGTCTGGTCTCCGTCTGGTGTCTGTCTGGTCTCCGTCTGGTGTCCGTCTGGTCTCCGTCTGGTCTCCGTCCGGTGTCTGTCTGGTCTCCGTCTGGTCTCCGTCTGGCCTCCGTCTGGCCTCCGTCTGGTGTCTGTCTGGTGTCCGTCTGGTGTCCGTCTGCTCTCCGTCTGGTCTCCGTCTGGTCTCCGTCTGCTCTCCGTCTGCTCTCCGTCTGGTGTCCGTCTGGTCTCCGTCTGGTCTCCGTCTGCTCTCCGTCTGCTCTCCGTCTGGTCTCCGTCTGCTCTCCGTCTGGTCTCCGTCTGGTCTCCGTCTGGTGTCTGTCTGCTCTCCGTCTGCTCTCCGTCTGGTGTCCGTCTGGTCTCCGTCTGGTCTCCGTCTGGTCTCCGTCTGCTCTCCGTCTGCTCTCCGTCTGGTGTCCGTCTGGTGTCCGTCTGGTCTCCGTCTGCTCTCCGTCTGGTGTCCGTCTGCTCTCCGTCTGCTCTCCGTCTGCTCTCCGTCTGGTGTCCGTCTGGTCTCCGTCCGTCCGGTGTCCGTCCGTCTGCTCTCTGTCTGCTCTCTGTCTGGTGTCTGTCTGGTCTCCGTCTGGTGTCTGTCTGGTCTCCGTCCGTCCGGTGTCCGTCCGTCTGCTCTCTGTCTGCTCTCCGTCTGCTCTCCGTCTGCTCTCCGTCTGGTGTCCGTCTGGTCTCCGTCCGTCCGATGTCCGTCCGTCTGCTCTCTGTCTGCTCTCTGTCTGGTGTCCGTCTGGTCTCCGTCTGGTGTCTGTCTGGTCTCCGTCCGTCCGGTGTCCGTCCGTCTGCTCTCTGTCTGGTGTCCGTCTGGTCTCTGTCCGTCCGGTGTCTGTCCGTCTGCTCTCTGTCTGCGCTCCGTCTGGTCTCCGTCTGGCCTCCGTCTGGCCTCCGTCTGGCCTCCGTCTGGCCTCCGTCTGGCCTCCGTCTGGCCTCTGTCTCATCTTCAGGCTCCTCCTACTCGGTCGTCCTGAGCCCGGTCAGCACCACAGTCATGGGGCTGGTGGACGGTGCAGCTTTGTGATCTGTGACCGAGAAGACTTTCATGGTGGTGTGGTTGAGGAGAGAGCCCAGCTCTTGAGCCTTGGCCTTGCAAGTCATGACCTGAAGCAGCTCACGGCGGAAACAGCGGCTGACCATGCAGTAGAGCAGGAAGTTGGTGGTAGAGTTGAGGTTCTGCAGCATGTTGGCCAGGTCTCCGGCCACGTTGATGGGAATGCTGTAATCATTTCGGTTGAAGTTCTCATCGTTGTGTTGGGTCCTCAGGATGCAGTAGGTGATGAAGCGAGGCAGGCTAAGCAGAACGAAGGCTGCAGAGACGGTGCCCAGCAGCAGAACGGTTCTCCTCAATGCTCCCCTGGTTCTTCTCCCGTACATGATGCGCTGCTCCTCCTTGGTGAAGATGCTGCTGGCCCGGTACAGGTGGTACCCGATGAGGTAGTTGAAGATGATGACCAGCACGATGGGGATGCCTCCAGACAGGAAGGTGGCTATCCAGACTATGATCATGGAATAGGTCTGATCTCTGTAACGACACCTCGGCAGCGTCACATTCTCCCCGTCCACTGTGAAGTTTACGGGTCGGACCTCGTTGATCCAGCCCATCGGCACCGACACCATGTGGGCCACCAGAACGATGGCCGTGCAGGTCAGTTTGGTGACCCAGGCCTGGGAGAGATGCTGCTTAGCTGTCGTGCTGCTGAGGACAAGGAAGCGTTCAATGGTGAACACCACCACGATCCAGGAGGAGCTGTACAAAGATCCATACTGCAGGAATCCCAGAATTCCACACCAGGGATTGGAATGCCAGAAGGGCTGCAGAACCCAGAAGGTGAGCGTCAGATCAATGAGAATGACCCATACCAGGTAGAAGGTGTCCACGATGGCCAGACAGCTCAGGTAGACAATGGCCGTGGTTGACATCCCACACTTACGGAAACGGATCATGTAGAAGGTGAAGATGTTTGCTGCAAGGAGAGAAAGAGAGGAAAAAGCTGGATCATCGTCTCCACTAAGGATTCATCCGCTAAAACAGGAAGATCAGCAGATGTTGGGTCCCCACCTGCCACAACCAGCTGGAAATTCTGGATGATCAACGCTGTTTGCGCTGTCAGAACTTCAGCTGATGTGAAATCATGACTTTCTTCTTGCATCAGACCTGGGTGATGGTGTACCACTCAGCTTTCTGGCCTTCAACATCCTAGACTAGTGATGTGCAACTCAGTCCTTCAGGTTTTAGAAGTTCCCTTCTTTAGGGCAGTCAGTCAGGTGTGTTGGAGCAGGGAAACATCTGGGCATCTGGTGCTGTGTGAATGGAAACTAAGGGGGCAACTGGTGTGGTGTGAATGGAAATGAAGGGGGCAACTGGTATTGAGGGAATGGAACCGAAGGGGGCAACTGGTGTGGTGTGAATGGAAATGAAGGGGGCAACTGGTATTGAGGGAATGGAACCGAAGGGGGCACCTGGTGTGGCGTGAATGGAAACGAAGGGGGCAACTGGTGTGGCGTGAATGGAAACGAAGGGGGCAACTGGTGTGGCGTGAATGGAAACGAAGGGGGCACTGGTGTGGCATGAATTGAAACGAAGGGGGCAACTGGTGTGGCATGAATGGAAACGAAGGGGGCAACTGGTATCGAGGGAATGGAAACGAAGGGGGCAACTGGTGTGGCGTGAATGTAAACAAATGGGGCACTGGTGTCGAGGGAATGGAACCGAAGGGGGCAACTGGTGTGGCAATAATGTAAACAAAGGGGGCAACTGGTGTGGCGTGAATGGAAACGAAGGGGGCACTGGTGTGGCATGAATGGAAACGAAGGGGGCAACTGGTATCGAGGGAATGGAAACGAAGGGGGCAACTGGTGTGGCGTGAATGTAAACAAATGGGGCACTGGTGTCGAGGGAATGGAACCGAAGGGGGCAACTGGTGTGGCAATAATGTAAACAAAGGGGGCAACTGGTGTGGCATGAATGGAAATGAAGGGGGCACTGGTGTGGCATGAATGGAAACGAAGGGGGCAACTGGTATCGAGGGAATGGAAACGAAGGGGGCAACTGGTGTGGCGTGAATGGAAACAAATGGGGCACTGGTGTCGAGGGAATGGAACCGAAGGGGGCAACTGGTGTGGCAATAATGTAAACAAAGGGGGCAACTGGTGTGGCGTGAATGGAAACGAAGGGGGCAACTGGTGTGGCATGAATGGAAACGAATGGGGCACTGGTGTGGCATGAATGTAAACAAAGGGGGCAACTGGTGTGGCGTGAATGGAAACAAAGGGGGCAACTGGTGTGGCATGAATGGAAACGAAGGGGGCAACTGGTGTGGCGTGAATGGAACCGAAGGGGGCAACTGGTGTGGCGTGAATGTAAACAAATGGGGCACTGGTGTCGAGGGAATGGAACCGAAGGGGGCAACTGGTGTGGCAATAATGTAAACAAAGGGGGCAACTGGTGTGGCGTGAATGGAAACGAAGGGGGCACTGGTGTGGCATGAATGGAAACGAAGGGGGCAACTGGTATCGAGGGAATGGAAACGAAGGGGGCAACTGGTGTGGCAATAATGTAAACAAAGGGGGCAACTGGTGTGGCATGAATGGAAACGAAGGGGGCAACTGGTGTGGCATGAATGGAAACGAAGGGGGCAACTGGTATCGAGGGAATGGAAACGAAGGGGGCAACTGGTGTGGCGTGAATGTAAACAAATGGGGCACTGGTGTCGAGGGAATGGAACCGAAGGGGGCAACTGGTGTGGCAATAATGTAAACAAAGGGGGCAACTGGTGTGGCGTGAATGGAAACGAAGGGAGCACTGGTGTAGAGGGAATGGAACCGAAGGGGGCACTGGTGTAGCGGGAATGGAAACGAAGGGGGCAACTGGTGTGGCGGGAATATATACGAAGGGGGCAACTGGTGTGGCATGAATGGAAACGAAGGGGGCATTGGTGTGGCATGAATGGAAACAAAGGGGGCAACTGGTGTGGCGTGAATGGAAACAAAGGGGGCAACTGGTGTGGCATGAATGGAAACGAAGGGGGCAACTGGTGTGGCGTGAATGGAACCGAAGGGGGCAACTGGTGTGGCGTGAATGGAAATGAAGGGGGCAACTGGTATTGAGGGAATGGAACCGAAGGGGGCACCTGGTGTGGCGTGAATGTAAACAAAGGGGGCACCTGGTGTGGCGGGAATGGAAACGAATGGGGCAACTGGTGTGGCATGAATGGAAACGAAGGGGGCAACTGGTGTGGCGTGAATGGAAATGAAGGGGGCAACTGGTGTGGCAATAATGTAGACAAAGGGGGCAACTGGTGTGGCGTGAATGGAAACGAAGGGGGCACTGGTGTGGCATGAATGGAAACGAAGGGGGCAACTGGTATCGAGGGAATGGAAACGAAGGGGGCAACTGGTGTGGCGTGAATGGAAACAAATGGGGCACTGGTGTCGAGGGAATGGAACCGAAGGGGGCAACTGGTGTGGCAATAATGTAAACAAAGGGGGCAACTGGTGTGGCGTGAATGGAAACGAAGGGAGCACTGGTGTAGCGGGAATGGAAACGAAGGGGGCACTGGTGTAGCGGGAATGGAAACGAAGGGGGCAACTGGTGTGGCGGGAATAGAAACGAAGGGGGCAACTGGTGTGGCGGGAATAGAAACGAAGGGGGCAACTGGTGTGGCATGAATGGAAACGAATGGGGCAACTGGTGTGGCATGAATGGAAACGAAGGGGGCAACTGGTGTGGTATGAATGGAAACGAAGGGGGCAACTGGTGTGGCGTGAATGGAACCGAAGGGGGCAACTGGTGTGGCGTGAATGGAAACTAAGGGGGAAACTGGTGTGGTGTGAATGGAAATGAAGGGGGCAACTGGTATTGAGGGAATGGAACCGAAGGGGGCAACTGGTGTGGCGGGAATGGAAACGAATGGGGCAACTGGTGTGGCATGAATGGAACCGAAGGGGGCAACTGGTGTGGCGTGAATGGAAACGAAGGGGGCAACTGGTGTGGCGTGAATGGAAACAAAGGGGGCAACTGGTGTGGCGTGAATGGAAACGAGGGGGGCAACTGGTGTGGCGTGAATGGAAACGAAGGGGGCAACTGGTGTGGCGTGAATGGAAACGAAGGGGGCAACTGGTGTGGCGTGAATGGAAACGAAGGGGGCACTGGTGTGGCATGAATGGAAACGAAGGGGGCAACTGGTATCGAGGGAATGGAAACGAAGGGGGCAACTGGTGTGGCGTGAATGTAAACAAATGGGGCACTGGTGTCGAGGGAATGGAACCGAAGGGGGCAACTGGTGTGGCAATAATGTAAACAAAGGGGGCAACTGGTGTGGCATGAATGGAAACGAATGGGGCACTGGTGTGGCATGAATGTAAACAAAGGGGGCAACTGGTGTGGCGTGAATGGAAACAAAGGGGGCAACTGGTGTGGCATGAATGGAAACGAAGGGGGCAACTGGTGTAGAGGGAATGGAACTGAAGGGGGCACTGGTGTAGCGGGAATGGAAACGAAGGGGGCAACTGGTGTGGCGGGAATAGAAACGAAGGGGGCAACTGGTGTGGCGTGAATGTAAACAAATGGGGCACTGGTGTCGAGGGAATGGAACCGAAGGGGGCAACTGGTGTGGCAATAATGTAAACAAAGGGGGCAACTGGTGTGGCATGAATGGAAACGAAGGGGGCACTGGTGTGGCATGAATGGAAACGAAGGGGGCAACTGGTATCGAGGGAATGGAAACGAAGGGGGCAACTGGTGTGGCGTGAATGTAAACAAATGGGGCACTGGTGTCGAGGGAATGGAACCGAAGGGGGCAACTGGTGTGGCAATAATGTAAACAAAGGGGGCAACTGGTGTGGCGTGAATGGAAACGAAGGGAGCACTGGTGTAGAGGGAATGGAACCGAAGGGGGCACTGGTGTAGCGGGAATGGAAACGAAGGGGGCAACTGGTGTGGCGGGAATAGAAACGAAGGGGGCAACTGGTGTGGCATGAATGGAAACGAATGGGGCACTGGTGTGGCATGAATGTAAACAAAGGGGGCAACTGGTGTGGCGTGAATGGAAACTAAGGGGGCAACTGGTGTGGCATGAATGGAAACGAAGGGGGCAACTGGTGTGGCGTGAATGGAACCGAAGGGGGCAACTGGTGTGGCGTGAATGGAAATGAAGGGGGCAACTGGTATTGAGGGAATGGAACCGAAGGGGGCACCTGGTGTGGCGTGAATGTAAACAAAGGGGGCAACTGGTGTGGCATGAATGGAAACAAAGGGGGCAACTGGTGTGGCATGAATGGAAACGAAGGGGGCAACTGGTGTGGCGTGAATGGAAACGAATGGGGCAACTGGTGTGGCATGAATGGAAACGAAGGGGGCAACTGGTGTGGCGTGAATGGAAATGAAGGGGGAAACTGGTGTGGCAATAATGTAGACAAAGGGGGCAACTGGTGTGGCGTGAATGGAAACGAAGGGGGCACTGGTGTGGCATGAATGGAAACGAAGAGGGCAACTGGTATCGAGGGAATGGAAACGAAGGGGGCAACTGGTGTGGCGTGAATGTAAACAAATGGGGCACTGGTGTCGAGGGAATGGAACCGAAGGGGGCAACTGGTGTGGCAATAATGTAAACAAAGGGGGCAACTGGTGTGGCGTGAATGGAAACGAAGGGGGCACTGGTGTGGCATGAATGGAAACAAAGGGGGCAACTGGTATCGAGGGAATGGAAACGAAGGGGGCAACTGGTGTGGCGTGAATGTAAACAAATGGGGCACTGGTGTCGAGGGAATGGAACCGAAGGGGGCAACTGGTGTGGCAATAATGTAAACAAAGGGGGCAACTGGTGTGGCGTGAATGGAAACGAAGGGAGCACTGGTGTAGAGGGAATGGAACCGAAGGGGGCACTGGTGTAGCGGGAATGGAAACGAAGGGGGCAACTGGTGTGGCGGGAATAGAAACGAAGGGGGCAACTGGTGTGGCATGAATGGAAACGAAGGGGGCACTGGTGTGGCGTGAATGGAAACAAAGGGGGCAACTGGTGTGGCGTGAATGGAAACAAAGGGGGCAACTGGTGTGGCATGAATGGAAACGAAGGGGGCAACTGGTGTGGCGTGAATGGAACCGAAGGGGGCAACTGGTGTGGTGTGAATGGAAATGAAGGGGGCAACTGGTATTGAGGGAATGGAACCGAAGGGGGCACCTGGTGTGGCGTGAATGTAAACAAAGGGGGCACCTGGTGTGGCGGGAATGGAAACGAATGGGGCAACTGGTGTGGCATGAATGGAAACGAAGGGGGCAACTGGTGTGGCGTGAATGGAAATGAAGGGGGCAACTGGTGTGGCAATAATGTAGACAAAGGGGGCAACTGGTGTGGCGTGAATGGAAACGAAGGGGGCACTGGTGTGGCATGAATGGAAACGAAGGGGGCAACTGGTATCGAGGGAATGGAAACGAAGGGGGCAACTGGTGTGGCATGAATGGAAACAAAGGGGGCAACTGGTGTGGCATGAATGGAAACAAAGGGGGCAACTGGTGTGGCATGAATGGAAACGAAGGGGGCAACTGGTGTGGCATGAATGGAACCGAAGGGGGCAACTGGTGTGGCGTGAATGGAAACTAAGGGGGAAACTGGTGTGGTGTGAATGGAAATGAAGGGGGCAACTGGTATTGAGGGAATGGAACCGAAGGGGGCACCTGGTGTGGCGGGAATGGAAACGAATGGGGCAACTGGTGTGGCATGAATGGAACCGAAGGGGGCAACTGGTGTGGCGTGAATGGAAACGAAGGGGGCAACTGGTGTGGCGTGAATGGAAACAAAGGGGGCAACTGGTGTGGCGTGAATGGAAACGAGGGGGGCAACTGGTGTGGCGTGAATGGAAACGAGGGGGGCAACTGGTGTGGCGTGAATGGAAACGAAGGGGGCAACTGGTGTGGCGTGAATGGAAACGAAGGGGGCAACTGGTGTGGCGTGAATGGAAACGAAGGGGGCAACTGGAGTGGCGTGAATGGAAACGAAGGGGGCACTGGTGTGGCATGAATGGAAACGAAGGGGGCAACTGGTATCGAGGGAATGGAAACGAAGGGGGCAACTGGTGTGGCGTGAATGTAAACAAATGGGGCACTGGTGTCGAGGGAATGGAACCGAAGGGGGCAACTGGTGTGGCAATAATGTAAACAAAGGGGGCAACTGGTGTGGCATGAATGGAAACGAAGGGGGCACTGGTGTGGCATGAATGGAAACGAAGGGGGCAACTGGTATCGAGGGAATGGAAACGAAGGGGGCAACTGGTGTGGCGTGAATGGAAACAAATGGGGCACTGGTGTCGAGGGAATGGAACCGAAGGGGGCAACTGGTGTGGCAATAATGTAAACAAAGGGGGCAACTGGTGTGGCGTGAATGGAAACGAAGGGAGCACTGGTGTAGAGGGAATGGAACCGAAGGGGGCACTGGTGTAGCGGGAATGGAAACGAAGGGGGCAACTGGTGTGGCGGGAATAGAAACCAAGGGGGCAACTGGTGTGGCATGAATGGAAACGAATGGGGCACTGGTGTGGCATGAATGTAAACAAAGGGGGCAACTGGTGTGGCGTGAATGGAAACAAAGGGGGCAACTGGTGTGGCATGAATGGAAACGAAGGGGGCAACTGGTGTGGCGTGAATGGAACCGAAGGGGGCAACTGGTGTGGCGTGAATGGAAATGAAGGGGGCAACTGGTATTGAGGGAATGGAACCGAAGGGGGCACCTGGTGTGGCGTGAATGTAAACAAAGGGGGCACCTGGTGTGGCGGGAATGGAAACGAATGGGGCAACTGGTGTGGCATGAATGGAAACGAAGGGGGCAACTGGTGTGGCGTGAATGGAAATGAAGGGGGCAACTGGTGTGGCAATAATGTAGACAAAGGGGGCAACTGGTGTGGCGTGAATGGAAACGAAGGGGGCACTGGTGTGGCATGAATGGAAACGAAGGGGGCAACTGGTATCGAGGGAATGGAAACGAAGGGGGCAACTGGTGTGGCGTGAATGTAAACAAATGGGGCACTGGTGTCGAGGGAATGGAACCGAAGGGGGCAACTGGTGTGGCAATAATGTAAACAAAGGGGGCAACTGGTGTGGCGTGAATGGAAACGAAGGGAGCACTGGTGTAGCGGGAATGGAAACGAAGGGGGCACTGGTGTAGCGGGAATGGAAACGAAGGGGGCAACTGGTGTGGCGGGAATAGAAACGAAGGGGGCAACTGGTGTGGCATGAATGGAAACGAATGGGGCAACTGGTGTGGCATGAATGTAAACAAAGGGGGCAACTGGTGTGGCATGAATGGAAACAAAGGGGGCAACTGGTGTGGCATGAATGGAAACGAAGGGGGCAACTGGTGTGGCGTGAATGGAACCGAAGGGGGCAACTGGTGTGGCGTGAATGGAAACTAAGGGGGAAACTGGTGTGGCGTGAATGGAAACTAAGGGGGAAACTGGTGTGGTGTGAATGGAAATGAAGGGGGCAACTGGTATTGAGGGAATGGAACCGAAGGGGGCACCTGGTGTGGCGGGAATGGAAACGAATGGGGCAACTGGTGTGGCATGAATGGAACCGAAGGGGGCACTGGTGTGGCATGAATGGAAACGAAGGGGGCAACTGGTATCGAGGGAATGGAACTGAAGGGGGCAACTGGTGTGGCGTGAATGTAAACAAATGGGGCACTGGTGTCGAGGGAATGGAACCGAAGGGGGCAACTGGTGTGGCAATAATGTAAACAAAGGGGGCAACTGGTGTGGCGTGAATGGAAACGAAGGGAGCACTGGTGTAGCGGGAATGGAAACAAAGGGGGCACTGGTGTAGCGGGAATGGAAACGAAGGGGGCAGCTGGTGTGGCATGAATGGAAACGAAGGGGTCAGCTGGTGTGGCGGGAATGGAAACGAAGGGGGCAACTGGTGTGGCGTGAATGGAAACGAAGGGGGCACTGGTGTAGCGGGAATGGAAACGAAGGGGGCAGCTGGTGTGCCGGGAATGGAAACGAAGGGGGCAACTGGTGTGGCGTGAATGGAAACGAAGGGGGCACTGGTGAAGCGGGAATGGAAACGAAGGGGGCAACTGGTATCGAGGGAATGGAACTGAAGGGGGCAACTGGTGTGGCAATAATGTAAACAAAGGGGGCAACTGGTGCGGCATGAATGGAAACGAAGGGGGCACTGGTGTGGCATGAATGGAAACGAAGGGGGCAACTGGTATCGAGGGAATGGAACTGAAGGGGGCAACTGGTGTGGCGTGAATGTAAACAAATGGGGCACTGGTGTCGAGGGAATGGAACCGAAGGGGGCAACTGGTGTGGCAATAATGTAAACAAAGGGGGCAACTGGTGTGGCATGAATGGAAACGAAGGGGGCACTGGTGTGGCATGAATGGAAACGAAGGGGGCAACTGGTATCGAGGGAATGGAAACGAAGGGGGCAACTGGTGTGGCGTGAATGTAAACAAATGGGGCACTGGTGTCGAGGGAATGGAACCGAAGGGGGCAACTGGTGTGGCAATAATGTAAACAAAGGGGGCAACTGGTGTAGTGGGAATGGAAACGAAGGGGGCACTGGTGTAGCGGGAATGGAAACGAAGGGGGCAACTGGTGTGGCGGGAATAGAAACGAAGGGGGCAACTGGTGTGGCATGAATGGAAACAAAGGGGGCAACTGGTGTGGCATGAATGGAAACAAAGGGGACAACTGGTGTGGCATGAATGGAAACGAAGGGGGCAACTGGTGTGGCGTGAATGGAACTGAAGGGGGCAACTGGTGTGGCGTGAATGGAAACTAAGGGGGCAACTGGTGTGGCGTGAATGGAAACTAAGGGGGCAACTGGTGTGGTGTGAATGGAAACTAAGGGGGAAACTGGTGTGGTGTGAATGGAAATGAAGGGGGCAACTGGTATTGAGGGAATGGAACCGAAGGGGGCACCTGGTGTGGCGTGAATGTAAACAAAGGGGGCACCTGGTGTGGCGGGAATGGAAACGAATGGGGCAACTGGTGTGGCGTGAATGGAAACGAAGGGGGCACCTGGGTTGGCGTGAATGGAAATGAAGGGGGCAACTGGTGTGGTGTGAATGGAACCGAAGGGGGCAACTGGTGTGGCGTGAATGGAACCGAAGGGGGCAACTGGTGTGGCGTGAATGGAAACGAAGGGGGCAACTGGTGTGGCATGAATGGAAACGAAGGGGGCAACTGGTATCGAGGGAATGGAAACGAAGGGGGCAACTGGTGTGGCAATAATGTAAACAAAGGGGGCAACTGGTGTGGCGTGAATGGAAACTAAGGGGGCAACTGGTGTGGCGGGAATGGAAACGAAGGGGGCACTGGTGTAGCGGGAATGGAAACGAAGGGGGCAACTGGTGTGGCGGGAATAGAAACGAAGGGGGCAACTGGTGTGGCATGAATGGAAACAAAGGGGGCAACTGGTGTGGCATGAATGGAAACAAAGGGGACAACTGGTGTGGCATGAATGGAAACGAAGGGGGCAACTGGTGTGGCGTGAATGGAACCGAAGGGGGCAACTGGTGTGGCGTGAATGGAACCGAAGGGGGCAACTGGTGTGGCGTGAATGGAACCGAAGGGGGCAACTGGTGTGGCGTGAATGGAAACTAAGGGGGAAACTGGTGTGGTGTGAATGGAAACTAAGGGGGAAACTGGTGTGGTGTGAATGGAAACTAAGGGGGAAACTGGTGTGGTGTGAATGGAAATGAAGGGGGCAACTGGTATTGAGGGAATGGAACCGAAGGGGGCACCTGGTGTGGCGTGAATGTAAACAAAGGGGGCACCTGGTGTGGCGGGAATGGAAACGAATGGGGCAACTGGTGTGGCGTGAATGGAAACGAAGGGGGCACCTGGTGTGGCGTGAATGGAAATGAAGGGGGCAACTGGTGTGGTGTGAATGGAACCGAAGGGGGCAACTGGTGTGGCGTGAATGGAACCGAAGGGGGCAACTGGTGTGGCGTGAATGGAACCGAAGGGGGCAACTGGTGTGGCGTGAATGGAAACGAAGGGGGCAACTGGTGTGGCGTGAATGGAAACGAGGGGGGCAACTGGTGTGGCGTGAATGGAAACGAGGGGGGCAACTGGTGTGGCGTGAATGGAAACGAAGGGGGCAACTGGTGTGGCGTGAATGGAAACGAAGGGGGCAACTGGAGTGGCATGAATGGAAACGAAGGGGGCAACTGGTGTGGCATGAATGGAAACGAAGGGGGCACTGGTGTGGCGTGAATGGAAACGAAGGGGGCAACTGGTATCGAGGGAATGGAACTGAAGGGGGCAACTGGTGTGGCGTGAATGTAAACAAATGGGGCACTGGTGTCGAGGGAATGGAACCGAAGGGGGCAACTGGTGTGGCAATAATGTAAACAAAGGGGGCAACTGGTGTGGCATGAATGGAAACGAAGGGGGCACTGGTGTGGCATGAATGGAAACGAAGGGGGCAACTGGTATCGAGGGAATGGAAACGAAGGGGGCAACTGGTGTGGCGTGAATGTAAACAAATGGGGCACTGGTGTTGAGGGAATGGAACCGAAGGGGGCAACTGGTGTGGCAATAATGTAAACAAAGGGGGCAACTGGTGTGGCGTGAATGGAAACGAAGGGAGCACTGGTGTAGCGGGAATGGAAACGAAGGGGGCACTGGTGTAGCGGGAATGGAAACGAAGGGGGCAACTGGTGTGGCGGGAATAGAAACGAAGGGGGCACTGGTGTAGCGGGAATGGAAACGAAGGGGGCAACTGGTGTGGC
Source organism: Telmatherina bonti (assembly GCF_933228915.1). Lineage (NCBI taxonomy): Eukaryota > Metazoa > Chordata > Actinopteri > Atheriniformes > Telmatherinidae > Telmatherina > Telmatherina bonti. The sequence goes on along the minus strand of NC_136614.1, from coordinate 34,924,221 downwards.
GGGAATAGAAACGAAGGGGGCAACTGGTGTGGCATGAATGGAAACAAAGGGGGCAACTGGTGTGGCATGAATGGAAACAAAGGGGACAACTGGTGTGGCATGAATGGAAACGAAGGGGGCAACTGGTGTGGCGTGAATGGAACTGAAGGGGGCAACTGGTGTGGCGTGAATGGAAACTAAGGGGGCAACTGGTGTGGCGTGAATGGAAACTAAGGGGGAAACTGGTGTGGTGTGAATGGAAACTAAGGGGGAAACTGGTGTGGTGTGAATGGAAATGAAGGGGGCAACTGGTATTGAGGGAATGGAACCGAAGGGGGCACCTGGTGTGGCGTGAATGTAAACAAAGGGGGCACCTGGTGTGGCGGGAATGGAAACGAATGGGGCAACTGGTGTGGCGTGAATGGAAACGAAGGGGGCACCTGGTGTGGCGTGAATGGAAATGAAGGGGGCAACTGGTGTGGTGTGAATGGAACCGAAGGGGGCAACTGGTGTGGCGTGAATGGAACCGAAGGGGGCAACTGGTGTGGCGTGAATGGAAACGAAGGGGGCAACTGGTGTGGCGTGAATGGAAACGAAGGGGGCAACTGGTGTGGCGTGAATGGAAACGAGGGGGGCAACTGGTGTGGCGTGAATGGAAACGAAGGGGGCAACTGGTGTGGCGTGATTGGAAACGAAGGGGGCAACTGGTGTGGCGTGAATGGAAACGAAGGGGGCAACTGGTGTGGCATGAATGGAAACGAAGGGGGCAACTGGTGTGGCATGAATGGAAACGAAGGGGGCACTGGTGTGGCATGAATGGAAACGAAGGGGGCAACTGGTATCGAGGGAATGGAACTGAAGGGGGCAACTGGTGTGGCGTGAATGTAAACAAATGGGGCACTGGTGTCGAGGGAATGGAACCGAAGGGGGCAACTGGTGTGGCAATAATGTAAACAAAGGGGGCAACTGGTGTGGCGTGAATGGAAACGAAGGGAGCACTGGTGTAGCGGGAATGGAAACGAAGGGGGCAGCTGGTGTGGCGGGAATGGAAACGAAGGGGGCAACTGGTGTGGCGTGAATGGAAACGAAGGGGGCACTGGTGTAGCGGGAATGGAAACGAAGGGGGCAACTGGTATCGAGGGAATGGAACTGAAGGGGGCAACTGGTGTGGCAATAATGTAAACAAAGGGGGCAACTGGTGCGGCATGAATGGAAACGAAGGGGGCACTGGTGTGGCATGAATGGAAACGAAGGGGGCAACTGGTATCGAGGGAATGGATCTGAAGGGGGCAACTGGTGTGGCGTGAATGTAAACAAATGGGGCACTGGTGTCGAGGGAATGGAACCGAAGGGGGCAACTGGTGTGGCAATAATGTAAACAAAGGGGGCAACTGGTGTGGCATGAATGGAAACGAAGGGGGCAACTGGTGTGGCATGAATGGAAACGAATGGGGCAACTGGTGTGGCATGAATGTAAACAAAGGGGGCAACTGGTGTGGCATGAATGGAAACGAAGGGGGCAACTGGTGTGGCATGAATGGAAACGAAGGGGGCAACTGGTGTGGCGTGAATGGAACCGAAGGGGGCAACTGGTGTGGCGTGAATGGAAACTAAGGGGGCAACTGGTGTGGCGTGAATGGAAACTAAGGGGGAAACTGGTGTGGCGTGAATGGAAACTAAGGGGGAAACTGGTGTGGTGTGAATGGAAATGAAGGGGGCAACTGGTATTGAGGGAATGGAACCGAAGGGGGCACCTGGTGTGGCGGGAATGGAAACGAATGGGGCAACTGGTGTGGCATGAATGGAACCGAAGGGGGCACTGGTGTGGCATGAATGGAAACGAAGGGGGCAACTGGTATCGAGGGAATGGAACTGAAGGGGGCAACTGGTGTGGCGTGAATGTAAACAAATGGGGCACTGGTGTCGAGGGAATGGAACCGAAGGGGGCAACTGGTGTGGCAATAATGTAAACAAAGGGGGCAACTGGTGTGGCGTGAATGGAAACGAAGGGAGCACTGGTGTAGCGGGAATGGAAACAAAGGGGGCACTGGTGTAGCGGGAATGGAAACGAAGGGGGCAGCTGGTGTGGCATGAATGGAAACGAAGGGGTCAGCTGGTGTGGCGGGAATGGAAACGAAGGGGGCAACTGGTGTGGCGTGAATGGAAACGAAGGGGGCACTGGTGTAGCGGGAATGGAAACGAAGGGGGCAGCTGGTGTGGCGGGAATGGAAACGAAGGGGGCAACTGGTGTGGCGTGAATGGAAACGAAGGGGGCACTGGTGAAGCGGGAATGGAAACGAAGGGGGCAACTGGTATCGAGGGAATGGAACTGAAGGGGGCAACTGGTGTGGCAATAATGTAAACAAAGGGGGCAACTGGTGCGGCATGAATGGAAACGAAGGGGGCACTGGTGTGGCATGAATGGAAACGAAGGGGGCAACTGGTATCGAGGGAATGGAACTGAAGGGGGCAACTGGTGTGGCGTGAATGTAAACAAATGGGGCACTGGTGTCGAGGGAATGGAACCGAAGGGGGCAACTGGTGTGGTGTGAATGGAACCGAAGGGGGCAACTGGTGTGGCGTGAATGGAACCGAAGGGGGCAACTGGTGTGGCGTGAATGGAAACGAAGGGGGCAACTGGTGTGGCATGAATGGAAACGAAGGGGGCAACTGGTATCGAGGGAATGGAAACGAAGGGGGCAACTGGTGTGGCAATAATGTAAACAAAGGGGGCAACTGGTGTGGCGTGAATGGAAACTAAGGGAGCACTGGTGTAGCGGGAATGGAAACGAAGGGGGCACTGGTGTAGCGGGAATGGAAACGAAGGGGGCAACTGGTGTGGCGGGAATAGAAACGAAGGGGGCAACTGGTGTGGCATGAATGGAAACAAAGGGGGCAACTGGTGTGGCATGAATGGAAACAAAGGGGACAACTGGTGTGGCATGAATGGAAACGAAGGGGGCAACTGGTGTGGCGTGAATGGAACCGAAGGGGGCAACTGGTGTGGCGTGAATGGAAACTAAGGGGGCAACTGGTGTGGCGTGAATGGAAACTAAGGGGGAAACTGGTGTGGTGTGAATGGAAACTAAGGGGGAAACTGGTGTGGTGTGAATGGAAATGAAGGGGGCAACTGGTATTGAGGGAATGGAACCGAAGGGGGCACCTGGTGTGGCGTGAATGTAAACAAAGGGGGCACCTGGTGTGGCGGGAATGGAAACGAATGGGGCAACTGGTGTGGCGTGAATGGAAACGAAGGGGGCACCTGGGTTGGCGTGAATGGAAATGAAGGGGGCAACTGGTGTGGTGTGAATGGAACCGAAGGGGGCAACTGGTGTGGCGTGAATGGAACCGAAGGGGGCAACTGGTGTGGCGTGAATGGAAACGAAGGGGGCAACTGGTGTGGCATGAATGGAAACGAAGGGGGCAACTGGTTTCGAGGGAATGGAAACGAAGGGGGCAACTGGTGTGGCAATAATGTAAACAAAGGGGGCAACTGGTGTGGCGTGAATGGAAACTAAGGGAGCACTGGTGTAGCGGGAATGGAAACGAAGGGGGCACTGGTGTAGCGGGAATGGAAACGAAGGGGGCAACTGGTGTGGCGGGAATAGAAACGAAGGGGGCAACTGGTGTGGCATGAATGGAAACAAAGGGGGCAACTGGTGTGGCATGAATGGAAACAAAGGGGACAACTGGTGTGGCATGAATGGAAACGAAGGGGGCAACTGGTGTGGCGTGAATGGAACCGAAGGGGGCAACTGGTGTGGCGTGAATGGAAACTAAGGGGGCAACTGGTGTGGCGTGAATGGAAACTAAGGGGGAAACTGGTGTGGTGTGAATGGAAACTAAGGGGGAAACTGGTGTGGTGTGAATGGAAATGAAGGGGGCAACTGGTATTGAGGGAATGGAACCGAAGGGGGCACCTGGTGTGGCGTGAATGTAAACAAAGGGGGCACCTGGTGTGGCGGGAATGGAAACGAATGGGGCAACTGGTGTGGCGTGAATGGAAACGAAGGGGGCACCTGGTGTGGCGTGAATGGAAATGAAGGGGGCAACTGGTGTGGTGTGAATGGAACCGAAGGGGGCAACTGGTGTGGCGTGAATGGAACCGAAGGGGGCAACTGGTGTGGCGTGAATGGAAACGAAGGGGGCAACTGGTGTGGCGTGAATGGAAACGAAGGGGGCAACTGGTGTGGCGTGAATGGAAACGAGGGGGGCAACTGGTGTGGCGTGAATGGAAACGAAGGGGGCAACTGGTGTGGCGTGATTGGAAACGAAGGGGGCAACTGGTGTGGCGTGAATGGAAACGAAGGGGGCAACTGGTGTGGCATGAATGGAAACGAAGGGGGCAACTGGTGTGGCATGAATGGAAACGAAGGGGGCACTGGTGTGGCATGAATGGAAACGAAGGGGGCAACTGGTATCGAGGGAATGGAACTGAAGGGGGCAACTGGTGTGGCGTGAATGTAAACAAATGGGGCACTGGTGTCGAGGGAATGGAACCGAAGGGGGCAACTGGTGTGGCAATAATGTAAACAAAGGGGGCAACTGGTGTGGCGTGAATGGAAACGAAGGGAGCACTGGTGTAGCGGGAATGGAAACGAAGGGGGCAGCTGGTGTGGCGGGAATGGAAACGAAGGGGGCAACTGGTGTGGCGTGAATGGAAACGAAGGGGGCACTGGTGTAGCGGGAATGGAAACGAAGGGGGCAACTGGTATCGAGGGAATGGAACTGAAGGGGGCAACTGGTGTGGCAATAATGTAAACAAAGGGGGCAACTGGTGCGGCATGAATGGAAACGAAGGGGGCACTGGTGTGGCATGAATGGAAACGAAGGGGGCAACTGGTATCGAGGGAATGGAACTGAAGGGGGCAACTGGTGTGGCGTGAATGTAAACAAATGGGGCACTGGTGTCGAGGGAATGGAACCGAAGGGGGCAACTGGTGTGGCAATAATGTAAACAAAGGGGGCAACTGGTGTGGCATGAATGGAAACGAAGGGGGCACTGGTGTGGCATGAATGGAAACGAAGGGGGCAACTGGTATCGAGGGAATGGAAACGAAGGGGGCAACTGGTGTGGCGTGAATGTAAACAAATGGGGCACTGGTGTCGAGGGAATGGAACCGAAGGGGGCAACTGGTGTGGCAATAATGTAAACAAAGGGGGCAACTGGTGTGGCGTGAATGGAAACGAAGGGAGCACTGGTGTAGCGGGAATGGAAACGAAGGGGGCACTGGTGTAGCGGGAATGGAAACGAAGGGGGCAACTGGTGTGGCGTGAATAGAAACGAAGGGGGCAACTGGTGTGGCATGAATGGAAACAAAGGGGGCAACTGGTGTGGCATGAATGGAAACAAAGGGGACAACTGGTGTGGCATGAATGGAAACGAAGGGGGCAACTGGTGTGGCGTGAATGGAACTGAAGGGGGCAACTGGTGTGGCGTGAATGGAAACTAAGGGGCAACTGGTGTGGCGTGAATGGAAACTAAGGGGGAAACTGGTGTGGTGTGAATGGAAACTAAGGGGGAAACTGGTGTGGTGTGAATGGAAATGAAGGGGGCACCTGGTGTGGCGTGAATGGAACCGAAGGGGGCACCTGGTGTGGCGTGAATGTAAACAAAGGGGGCACCTGGTGTGGCGGGAATGGAAACGAATGGGGCAACTGGTGTGGCGTGAATGGAAATGAAGGGGGCACCTGGTGTGGCGTGAATGGAAATGAAGGGGGCAACTGGTGTGGTGTGAATGGAACCGAAGGGGGCAACTGGTGTGGCGTGAATGGAACCGAAGGGGGCAACTGGTGTGGCGTGAATGGAAACGAAGGGGGCAACTGGTGTGGCGTGAATGGAAACGAAGGGGGCAACTGGTGTGGCGTGAATGGAAACGAGGGGGGCAACTGGTGTGGCGTGAATGGAAACGAAGGGGGCAACTGGTGTGGCGTGATTGGAAACGAAGGGGGCAACTGGTGTGGCGTGAATGGAAACGAAGGGGGCAACTGGTGTGGCATGAATGGAAACGAAGGGGGCAACTGGTGTGGCATGAATGGAAACGAAGGGGGCACTGGTGTGGCATGAATGGAAACGAAGGGGGCAACTGGTATCGAGGGAATGGAACTGAAGGGGGCAACTGGTGTGGCAATAATGTAAACAAAGGGGGCAACTGGTGCGGCATGAATGGAAACGAAGGGGGCACTGGTGTGGCATGAATGGAAACGAAGGGGGCAACTGGTATCGAGGGAATGGAACTGAAGGGGGCAACTGGTGTGGCGTGAATGTAAACAAATGGGGCACTGGTGTTGAGGGAATGGAACCGAAGGGGGCAACTGGTGTGGCAATAATGTAAACAAAAGGGGCAACTGGTGTGGCGTGAATGGAAACGAAGGGAGCACTGGTGTAGCGGGAATGGAAACAAAGGGGGCACTGGTGTAGCGGGAATGGAAACGAAGGGGGCAGCTGGTGTGGCATGAATGGAAACGAAGGGGTCAGCTGGTGTGGCGGGAATGGAAACGAAGGGGGCAACTGGTGTGGCGTGAATGGAAACGAAGGGGGCACTGGTGTAGCGGGAATGGAAACGAAGGGGGCAGCTGGTGTGGCGGGAATGGAAACGAAGGGGGCAACTGGTGTGGCGTGAATGGAAACGAAGGGGGCACTGGTGTAGCGGGAATGGAAACGAAGGGGGCAGCTGGTGTAGCGGGAATGGAAACGAAGGGAGCAGCTGGTGTGAGTGATATTCAGGTCTACTCGTCAATGAGCTGAAAAAAGCAGGACAAACGACTGCAGTAAACATTTCTGTACTCATAAGCTGTTCAGTAAAACTGTTCAACCTGCATCAGCAGGAAGGTGGAGACGCATTTCTGCGTTAACTCCGCCCACCTCACATGTTTCACCACAAGAAATCTGCTTGGCTGATCTGACAAGCCGCGAGACGTCTCAACCATGTCCCCAAGGACGAAAATAACAATAATGACAATCTCTGGAGTTGCCTTGCTTTAACTTTTAGACTCATTTTGTCTCTCCTGGGGGAAAGAAGTACCACAAGGCTGCACTCATGGACGTCTTCTGTCCCGTTTACCTGATGCCTCAAGCTCTTTCTGAAAACTCAGTATTTCTTTCATCTTTCTGCAGGTTTACTTCAGTTCATCCAGCGTCTCCTTCACTGATGTCTGGAGATGGATGACACCGAATCAGTTTCATTTCAGTGAGAACAGACCTGACAAGTCCACCTCTCCCCTCCAGGAACTCCAGTAGAAGTCAGAGCAACTGATTCAGTCATTTAAAATCAATCCTGTTCTGACTAAATCCCACCTCAAAGCGTCCGTCCAGCATTTATAACCTCAGACTGAACTCTGATGCACTTCCCACAGATGCATTGGACTTACAGGTGCGCTCCATTCAGAAAGAAATAACCAAGTTTTGCACAAAAGATTTACAGATACAACAAATAAGTTTTCTGTATTTCTGTATTTGGTCTGAGTGGGAAGTTAAGACCACTGGCTAGAGGGTGTAATTCCCTCCAGTTCTGCTCTTTTCTCCGACAATGAGCTAAAATCTTATTTAGTCATGATATTGGTAGATTTAAACAGCAGACACACCTGGGATCCCCAGGATGCAAAGTAAAGGGTAGTAGATCTTCTGCACAGTGACGAACGCGACCACGCCGTCTCCCTCCATGTTCACAGCTGCAATAAAACAACAGAAAACAGCAAAGTTCAGGGTCTAAATCGAGCTGCTGGACTTGTTCATGTTTGAGCTCGTAGAGCAGACAAGGATGATGATGATGATGATGATGGTGAAGGCCTGAAGAACTGGACTCATGTTTAACCAGAACCCTCAGCTGGTGGCTGAATAATTCCTGGATGGATCTTCTGCTTTCCCTTCATCTCTCTGTAGCATCTGTCTGGTTAATGATCTGAGCTGATTCTGGCTTGTATGACTTTCTGATATTACATGGATAAAAGCGCACGTACCTGGTGTCTGCTGGAGCTTCGGATCCTGTGCATCGCAGCTGCTTATCTGTCTGTGAGGACAGGGTTTCTGATGACATGAAGCAGGTCTGCGAGCGGCTGTAAAGTCTCTGATAGGTGGAGTTACACCACCTGACCGCTGACCTGCTGCTGGTGTGAAAATCAGACTCAGACTTCTAATTCTGTTTCTACTGAAACGTCACCAGCAGAAAAACCGGAAGCTTTAGAAGACTTTGGTCCATCTCGCTGCCATCATGATGTTAGGACAGAAAAGGTTTTATGTCTGAAAATATGATGAATAAACATCATTTAAAGACATTTCTTATGAGATGTGATTCCTGCAGGGAACATTGGAATGGTGTGGAATAAATAAAAACTTTTAGAAAACTTTAAATACAACCTGAAAAGAAGAGTTTTAATGTTTTGCTCAGCTACAGATTTGCTGTTTCTCAATTAGAAAACAGGTCAAATATGATCATGAGACGCTGGTTAAACATCACTGCAGCATGTCTTCATGATTCATTCATTCTGGGACAAAAAAACAGACAGGATGGAGGACAGAGACGATGGAGGACAGACAGGATGGAGGACAGAGACGATGGAGGACAGACAGGATGGAGGACAGAGACGATGGAGGACAGACAGGATGGAGGACAGAGAAGATGGAGGACAGAGACGATGGAGGACAGACAGGATGGGGGATAGACAGGGTGGAGGACAGAGAAGATGGAGGACAGACAGGATGGAGGACAGAGAAGATGGAGGACAGACAGGATGGGGGATAGACAGGGTGGAGGACAGAGAAGATGGAGGACAGACAGGTCATGATCATGAGACGCTGGTTAAACATCACTGCAGCATGTCTTCATGATTCATTCATTCTGGGACAAAAAGACAGACAGGATGGAGGACAGAGACGATGGAGGACAGACAGGATGGAGGACAGACAGGGTGGAGGACAGAGAGGATGGGGGATAGACAGGATGGAGGACAGAGAAGATGGAGGACAGACAGGGTGGAGGACAGACAGGATGGGGGATAGACAGGGTGGAGGACAGACAGGGTGGAGGACAGAGAAGATGGAGGACAGAGAGGGTGGAGGACAGACAGGATGGGGGATAGACAGGGTGGAGGACAGACAGGATGGGGGATAGAGAGGATGGAGGACAGACAGGATGGAGGATAGACAGGGTGGAGGACAGAGAAGATGGAGGACAGACAGGGTGGAGGACAGAGAAGATGGAGGACAGACAGGGTGGAGGACAGAGAAGATGGAGGACAGACAGGGTGGAGGACAGACAGGGTGGAGGACAGAGAAGATGGAGGACAGACAGGATGGGGGATAGAGAGGATGGAGGACAGACAGGATGGGGGATAGACAGGGTGGAGGACAGACAGGATGGGGGATAGAGAGGATGGAGGACAGACAGGGTGGAGGACAGACAGGGTGGAGGACAGAAAAGATGGAGGACAGACAGGGTGGAGGACAGACAGGGTGGAGGACAGAGAAGATGGAGGACAGAGAGGGTGGAGGACAGACAGGATGGGGGATAGACAGGGTGGAGGACAGAGAAGATGGAGGACAGACAGGGTGGAGGACAGAGAAGATGGAGGACAGAGAGGGTGGAGGACAGACAGGATGGGGGATAGACAGGGTGGAGGACAGAGAAGATGGAGGACAGACAGGGTGGAGGACAGACAGGATGGGGGATAGACAGGGTGGAGGACAGAGAGGATGGAGGACAGACAGGATGGGGGATAGACAGGGTGGAGGACAGAGAAGATGGAGGACAGACAGGGTGGAGGACAGAGAAGATGGAGGATAGACAGGGTGGAGGATAGACAGGGTGGAGGACAGACAGGATGGGGGATAGACAGGGTGGAGGACAGAGAAGATGGAGGACAGACAGGGTGGAGGACAGAGAAGATGGAGGACAGACAGGGTGGAGGACAGACAGGATGGGGGATAGACAGGGTGGAGGACAGAGAAGATGGAGGACAGACAGGGTGGAGGACAGAGAAGATGGAGGACAGACAGGGTGGAGGACAGACAGGATGGGGGATAGACAGGATGGGGGACAGGCAGGGTGGAGGACAGACAGGATGGGGGACAGGCAGGGTGGAGGACAGACAGGATGGGGGATAGACAGGGTGGAGGACAGACAGGATGGGGGACAGACAGGGTGGAGGACAGACAGGATGGGGGATAGACAGGGTGGAGGACAGAGAAGATGGAGGACAGACAGGATGGGGGACAGAGAAGATGGAGGACAGACAGGATGGGGGACAGACAGGGTGGAGGACAGACAGGATGGGGGATAGACAGGGTGGAGGACAGACAGGATGGGGGACAGACCGGGTGGAGGACAGACAGGATGGGGGATAGACAGGGTGGAGGACAGAGAAGATGGAGGACAGACAGGGTGGAGGACAGAGAAGATGGAGGACAGACAGGGTGGAGGACAGACAGGATGGGGGACAGACAGGATGGAAGACAGACAGGGTGGAGGACAGACAGGATGGGGGATAGACAGGGTGGAGGACAGAGAAGATGGAGGACAGACAGGGTGGAGGACAGACAGGATGGGGGACAGAGAAGATGGAGGACAGACAGGATGGGGGACAGACAGGGTGGAGGACAGACAGGGTGGAGGACAGAGAAGATGGAGGACAGACAGGGTGGAGGACAGAGAGGGTGGAGGACAGACAGGGTGGAGGACAGACAGGATGGAAGACAGACAGGGTGGAGGACAGAGAAGATGGAGGACAGACAGGGTGGAGGACAGACAGGATGGGGGACAGACAGGATGGAAGACAGACAGGGTGGAGGACAGACAGGATGGGGGATAGACAGGGTGGAGGACAGAGAAGATGGAGGACAGACAGGGTGGAGGACAGACAGGATGGGGGACAGAGAAGATGGAAGACAGACAGGATGGGGGACAGACAGGGTGGAGGACAGACAGGGTGGAGGACAGAGAAGATGGAGGACAGACAGGGTGGAGGACAGAGAGGGTGGAGGACAGACAGGGTGGAGGACAGACAGGATGGAAGACAGACAGGGTGGAGGACAGAGAGGATGGAAGACAGACAGGGTGGAGGACAGACAGGATGGGGGACAGACAGGGTGGAGGACAGAGAAGATGGAGGACAGACAGGGTGGAGGACAGAGAGGGTGGAGGACAGAGAGGATGGAAGACAGACAGGATGGAGGACAGAGAGGATGGAGGACAGACAGGATGGGGGACAGACAGGGTGGAGGACAGACAGGGTGGAGGACAGAGAAGATGGAGGACAGAGAGGGTGGAGGACAGACAGGATGGGGGACAGAGAAGATGGAGGACAGACAGGATGGGGGACAGACAGGGTGGAGGACAGAGAAGATGGAGGACAGACAGGGTGGAGGACAGAGAGGGTGGAGGACAGACAGGGTGGAGGACAGACAGGATGGAAGACAGACAGGGTGGAGGACAGAGAGGATGGAAGACAGACAGGGTGGAGGACAGAGAGGATGGAAGACAGACAGGATGGAGGACAGAGAGGATGGAAGACAGACAGGATGGAGGACAGAGAGGATGGAAGACAGACAGGGTGGAGGACAGACAGGATGGGGGACAGAGAAGATGGAGGACAGACAGGATGGGGGACAGACAGGGTGGAGGACAGACAGGGTGGAGGACAGAGAAGATGGAGGACAGACAGGGTGGAGGACAGACAGGGTGGAGGACAGAGAGGGTGGAGGACAGACAGGGTGGAGGACAGACAGGATGGAAGACAGACAGGGTGGAGGACAGAGAGGATGGAAGACAGACAGGATGGAGGACAGACAGGGTGGAGGACAGAGAGGGTGGAGGACAGACAGGGTGGAGGACAGACAGGATGGAAGACAGACAGGGTGGAGGACAGAGAGGATGGAAGACAGACAGGGTGGAGGACAGAGAGGATGGAAGACAGACAGGATGGAGGACAGAGAGGATGGAAGACAGACAGGGTGGAGGACAGACAGGATGGGGGACAGAGAAGATGGAGGACAGACAGGGTGGAGGACAGAGAGGATGGGGGACAGAGAAGATGGAGGACAGAGAGGATGGGGGATAGAGAGTTTCCCCTTTTGGGGATTATATAAGTATTTTCTTTTAATTTCATTTTACCATCCACATTTCTGTTCTTTGACACAAGCAGCTGAGTTTTATGTCAGAACTGATCAAAGTCCACGTCTGAGGGTTCCACCGAACCAGCCTGGATCCTAAAATAATAAAACAATAATAAGATAACAAAAGATAATTAACAATAAACTACTCAATAATATGCCCCATTCAGAAGGTCATGACTCTAGACTGGCTGTGATTGGCTGACAGTTTGGATCCCTGGCTGTGATTGGCCGAGAGTTTTAAAGCCTGGCTGTGATTGGCTGAGAGTTTGGCTCCCTGGCTGTGATTGGCCGAGTTTTAAAGCCTGGCTGTGATTGGCTGAGAGTTTGGCTCCCTGGCTGTGATTGGCCAAGAGTTTGGATTCCTGGCTGTGATTGGCCAGATTGCATGCTGTCCAGCTGCTGTTCACGGTGCTGCAGACGTTCCTCCGATGCAGCCAGCTGGTAGATAGAGACGCTTATGAAGCTGTGAGCCGAGCATCTTCTAGTTATCCATCTATCATCCATCCATCCATCTATCATCCATCCATCCAGCTATCCATCATCCATCCATCTATCATCCATCCATCCATCTATCATCCATCCATCCATCATCCATCTATCCATCCATCAATCATCCATCTATCCATCCATCTATCATCAATCCATCCTTCTATCATCCATCCATCAATCATCAATCCATCCATCATTTCATGGTTCTGAGAAGCTGGAATCTTTCCCAGTAATGCCTGGGCGAGCAGCAGGAACACCTGGACAGGTAACCAGTTGGTGATGAAGTTGGTTGCTAAGACAACCTCGCAGCAGGAAGCCGACACGTACAAAGCAACAGATTTCTTAGCTTCAGACTGAACTTTCAGATTTTTATTGATGTTTCTGCATTTAGTCGACCTGATGATGATGATGATGACGTACTCATTCATCCCCTTATAAAACACACACACACACACACACACACACACACACACACACACACACACAGTTCTAAATAAAGCGCTGGTAAAGAGTGTAAAATGTTTATTGGTCTTCTCTGAACTCCAAATCACTCAATAAACAAAAGAATAAATGTTAAAAATGGAACAGAAAGACAAAAAGGAGGAAGGTTAGCCACGTTTAAAAAGCATGAAGAAGAGTGAGGAAGGTCTCCGGTGGTCTGCATCGAGCCCAGATCATCCAGGACTGGATTCATCGCAACCTGTCACACACTCACACTCCTGCAGCTGCTTCCTGCACGTCCTGCAGACCTTCCTGAGCCAACGCCAGACTCCTACACGTCACCTCGGAGGTAAAAACAAAAGAACGAGTGACCGATGGGGGTCCGCCGGTCTGGGA
>NC_136614.1:34783657-34906157 GCF_933228915.1 Telmatherina bonti | reverse complement strand
GCGAAATGCTGCCATGTGACTGGACGATTAGCTGTTTGTGTTAACCAGAAGCAGAGGAGGTGGAGCTGATAAAGTGGATGCTGGATGTAGATCAGGTTACCGCCACCTCCTGAGATAAAACACAGACTGTCTGTCCGTCCAACTGCAAGTAAATACGGACATTCACTAAATAAACCATTATTTTTTATGACTTCAAAATAATTATTGATACAATTACATATAAAACCAAAGTAAAATGTACCATTACTGTTGTCATTGTTATTAAATAAAACTATTAAAATAAAACTTAAATATATTTTTAGTATCATAATTACAATATAACTGAAGATAACGTGAAATGATAATAAGATATATATTGTTATCACTGTCATTATTAACTATAAAATAAAAATAAAAATAAATGTTTTATGATTAAATCTAAAAAACTAATAAAATGAACTATAAAATGAATAAAAAGATGATTATAATTATTATAATGAAATTATTTTGTGTAATATAAAATCGGTTGTGTTCTCTGCGGCATCAAGACGTCCACGCTGCAGATGATGAAGCTCCGCCTTCCTGACGTGTCTCGTATATGGATGTAAAATCGTCTGTGTGTTTCTTAGAAGTGGGAACGTCTTCTTACCGTAAAACACTTCAGCAAAACATCCCGTTCCCAGCTTTACTTCCAACTCAAGCTCATCTCTGCTGATCTCCCAGGCATCATGACTCAAGCCCACCGTGTCAGGGATGTAGTTCACACACACGCCGGTTAGATTAAAGCACAAACCATCCGCACCCTCTACAGGGAAGGGAGGGGACAGGGGTAACTATGAGGGACAGGAACATGCACTGAGGCTCACGTGGACGGAGGCCATCTGTGTTGTGAGGGCAGTGTCTCCTGACTCTCAGATGATCCAGGAAGAATGTTTCTGCTAAATCCCTAAACTTGTCAAATCTTCCCAGCAGGTTTCCCAGTTTGCATCTGGTGCCTCTGCCCTGTCCGTGACCTCCGTCCACACGGCCTCAACCTCTGGAGGCGGCCGGATCCGTACCCATCCAGACCTCCCCAAACTGCCCGTTCCCAAGACGCTTGATCAGCTGCAGCGACTCCCGCGGAATCTCCCACACGTCTTTGGTTTTGACGGACAGGTCGGCGAGGCGGGGCATCCCTTTGTGGCAGGGGACCACTAAGCGACAGCAGAGACCTGCAGCTCGGTCTGCACACGCCACACAGCAACACACAAACAGTTAGCAGCACAAAGAGCAGAGGAAGCAGCGAGACGCTGAAGCGGTCTCTTTTCCACACGCTGGAGAAGGTAAAGACAGGATGACAGAGACAAAGCCTGCCTGGAATGATAAACCCAAAATAAAAACGTAGTCCATCACAACTACAAGGGCTGTTTGTATAATCCTGGTTTTCACAGAGAGCTGAGACGTGTGAGATTACTGCAGGCGTGTCAGAATCAACATATGTGTTCCTGTGTCAGACTAAATTCACCTGGAATACAGCAGAACATGTAAATGTTGATGTCTTCCTAAAAAAAAACCATAACCTTCAGTAGAAACCAGAAGATAACAACTGAGTTAATCCAGGAGCTAGAATAGTAATCCTAAAAACTAGTAAAGTAATCCTAGGAACTAGTAATCCTTAAAACTTGTAAAGCAATCCTAGAAATTAGTAAAGTAATCCAGGAACTAGTTCAGTAATCCTAAAAACTACTAAAGCAATCAGAGGAGCTAGTAAAGCAACCATGGGAACTAGTAAAGTAATCCTCAAAACTAGTAAAACATCTTAAAAACTAGTAAAGTAATCCTAAGAACTAGTAAAGTAGAATCCAGGCATAGACCCCACATTTACCTTACAAACACCACGAGGATCTGGAAAGATGTGAAGCACAAGATATTTCATAACAGGAAGAGAGAATAATTCACCATAAACCCCCTTCATCTCCATAGAAACCAGCAGGACCTTCATCTCCATGGAAACTATCAGGACCTTCATCTCCATGGAAACCAGCAGGACCTTCATCTCCATGGAAACCAGGAGGACCTTCATCTCTATAGAAACTATTAGGGCCATCATCTCCATGGAAACCAGTAGGACCTTCATCTCCATGGAAACCAGAAGGACCTTCATGATCCATTTCAAACCAAGGCCGAGTCACAGGAGACACATCAGCAGAGTTTTGAGATGGAACGTAACTGGTTGGGGTTTGAACTGAGTTTGGTTTGGATGCCGATGCTGTTGGAGTATTTTAGCTGAGTTTCTACCCGTCATGTTGCTATGCTACATGTTAGCGTTGCTGCTATGCTATATGTTAGCGTTGCTGCTTCCTGCTGTCTGCTCACATCTTCTGTATTGGACGGGATGAAGAGGTTAACTTATGTCACTTGTTCTGCCTCAAACATCCTCACAGCTCCGTGTTCGTTGTCATGAACATGATGATCCACACAGCATTCGGCCGTAACGTCCAACCAGCAAACGGGACACATCAAGCATTAATGACCATCTGGACAGAAGACACCACCTGTGTCCTGAAAGCCAACATGTCTAGCTTCACGCTGCAGAGTTCTTGTGTTTGCCCATGACCAGTTGATGAAGGTCGGGCTTCCGCTGGTTTCTCTATGCTGATATCTGACAACCACTGATAAGGGCCAGGGGTGTTTGCACGGAGCAGTAAAGACCTGATAAAGACCTCGTGGAAGCGTTTAGCCTGCAAGCTGGCCATCAAAACTCATCTGGACTGAAATCCATGCAGCTGGCAGCCGTCATAAAACCCGTCGATACGAGGACGACCCGCTCAGAAAGCACAAACAACGGACAGGTCGCCAAGCCAACCGGAGCCTTCCCTCCAAACTGACGGCAGTGATACAGAAAACATGGCTCCTTCACAGACGGAGGAACATCCCACGCTTTCATTCCACCAGGCTGAAGGTGCATCTCTCATCAAAATCACACATCTAAGAGAATAAATTTCATATTCAGGTTTGCTAATAGCAGTTAGCCATGGTTAGCAGCAGACACAGGCTGTTCAGCTGATCTGGAATCAGTCACAGAAAGCGACGCACAGCGTGGAGACAGAAAGCAGGAAGCTGCAGAGCCCTGAAAGGAAGGAAGGTTATTTTGTTTTAAGTTTGTCGTCGGCTCCGTTCATCCTCTGTGAGGGAAAGGCAGAGGTACGTTACTGAGCCATGTCACCAGCTCCAGTTCATGCTGCTGATTTCAGGGTTTAAAGATCGATAAGTCGATGTGCCAACTGGAGCGCGCCAGAAAACCATCATGGAGTCGTCATCACCAGCTCACATTGATGCTGCCTAACTGAATGTCAGTCATCATGTGACTTATCATAAATAAAGATCAATGAAATACATAAATGAGATAAAATAAACAATAATAATAATAATAAAAAAGAAAACATTTCAACAACAATAGGGCCCTGCCATACTTCGTATGGCTCGGACCCTAATTACAAATATTAATATAAATGTTCAAATGTTTATATATAGATGAAAAATTGATTAATAATGATTCATTGGGGGGGGGGTACTTCCTCCCACTCCGTTTTTGTATATGTAAAAAGAATATGTAGTTGTCATTTATGTTTACTCTATCTATGCATTAATATGTTCATTATCAGTCTGTATGACAATTTTACATGTTTAAAAAAAATTCAAATTCAAATGTGTATATATATATATATATATATATATATATATGTATATATGTATAGTATATATATTGTATATATACAATATTTTTAATATAATTGCTTTTTGTAAATTAAGTTATTTTATATAAACATATATATATATGTTTATATGGTGGGATATATAAATAAATAAAATACCTGAACCCCCCCCCTCCCTTATTCCCGTGATGTCCTCCTGTGACAGTGCGGTACTGAAGGGGTTTCTCAGCCCCAGGATGCTGCAGGGTACCATCAGCTCCAGAAATATACACAGATGTAAGTGTGGCATGGAAATGAGTCAGAAAGACGCAGTTTTCAGGTCAAAAGGAACACAGAGCTGCTCTGAGTTTACCTGAGTAGTGCTGGACCAGCTGCTGCAGCGTCTCAAACTGAGCCCTGGTGGTGATGTAATACCCGCCGCTATCCAGCTTGCGGATCTTATAGTGCTTAACGTGATCTCCTTTCACATCGTCCCAGTCCCGTATGGACAGGGAGAAGGCCCCTGCAGGACACAGAGGAGGGACACAGGTCTGAGTCAGCTAACGCCACCTGGTCATGTGACGCTTCGCTGCAGACACTCTGAGCTTCCATCACCCTTTGTGGTTTCGCTCTCTCTGATGAGGTAAGTTCCTCGAGGGTTTCCGGTGGACAGCAGCTGCCTCTCTGCATCCTTACGGCCCAGTTTACCAAAGTACCAGCTGAGGGAAGGAGGAGAAGGATCAGCACTCTGGTGACAAACCTGTAAAGAGTCGTTCTGTCTTTCCCTACGGTGCCCCCTGCAGGACAAAGTGTGCACTTTCCCTCCATCATGGAGCAGAAGAGACTTCTGAATCCACCGGAGGACATTAAAACGTGTCCAGAGGGGCTGAATCTGCAGAGTCCGCCTGTCCTGTCGCACATGTTCACAAACTGCAGCATGAAGAAGGAAACGCTGGATAACAGTGGACCAAGTTTTAAATCCATGTGTTAACAGTGTCATACAGATGTGCTGCAGAGTTGGAGCCGTGTGGGAGCGACATATCATACAGATGTGCTGCAGAGGTGGAGCCGTGTGGGAGCGACATATCATACAGATGTGCTGCAGAGGTGGAGCCGTGTGGGAGCGACATGTCATACAGATGTGCTGCAGAGGTGGAGCCGTGTGGGAGCGACATATCATACAGATGTGCTGCAGAGGTGGAGCCGTGTGGGAGCGACATGTCATACAGATGTGCTGCAGAGGTGGAGGTGTGTGGGAGCGACATGTCATACAGATGTGCTGCAGAGGTGGAGCCGTGTGGGAGCGACATGTCATACAGATGTGCTGCAGAGGTGGAGGTGTGTGGGAGCAACATACAGATGTGCTGCAGAGGTGGAGGTGTGTGGGAGCGACATATCATACAGATGTGCTGCAGAGGTGGAGGTGTGTGGGAGCGACATGTCATACAGATGTGCTGCAGAGGTGGAGGTGTGTGGGAGCAACATACAGATGTGCTGCAGAGGTGGAGGTGTGTGGGAGCGACATATCATACAGATGTGCTGCAGAGGTGGAGCCGTGTGGGAGCGACATGTCATACAGATGTGCTGCAGAGTTGGAGCCGTGTGGGAGCGACATGTCATACAGATGTGCTGCAGAGGTGGAGGTGTGTGGGAGCGACATGTCATACAGATGTGCTGCAGAGTTGGAGCCGTGTGGGAGCGACATGTCATACAGATGTGCTGCAGAGGTGGAGGTGTGTGGGAGCGACATGTCATACAGATGTGCTGCAGAGGTGGAGGTGTGTGGGAGCAACATACAGATGTGCTGCAGAGGTGGAGGTGTGTGGGAGCGACATACAGATGTGCTGCAGAGGTGGAGGTGTGTGTGGGAGCAACATGCGTGACTCACTCTTCAGCTTGGATGGAGTCCACCGGAGCCACGTAGTTACTGGGAATGTAGCCGCTGCCCCCGGTGGTGAGCGAGCGAGCGTCCCACCATTCCCCTTCACTGAAACACAAAAAGCATGTGAACAAACTTCATGTTGGGTTCCCCAGAACCGTCATCCCGACCCGTTCCCATCCCGTCCCTGTGGAGGGGGGGGGCTTTACTCCCACCCACACTGAACCCACATGAAACACGTCAGTGGGCTGTTTTCATGTCTGTTTAAGTGAAGAGTTTAAATAAAGTTCCAACATGTGGAGGAGACATTCTGCAGATGTTAACAGAAACATCTGGACGGGATTCAAAACCACAAGATCAAACTGCAGCATATGGTCTGTCTAACCGGACCCGGTCTTTGTCTCCTAACCGGACCCGGTCTTTGTCTCCTAACCGGACCCGACCGGACCCGGTGTCAGTCTCCTAACCGGACCCGGTGTCAGTCTCCTAACCGGACCCGGTCTTTGTCTCCTAACCGGACCCGGTCTTTGTCTCCTAACCGGACCCGGTCTTTGTCTCCTAACCGGACCCGGTCTCAGTCTCTTAACCGGACCCGACCGGACCCGGTGTCAGTCTCCTAACCGGACCCGGTGTCAGTCTCCTAACCGGACCCGGTCTTTGTCTCCTAACTGGACCCGGTCTCCTAACCGGACCCGGTCTCTGTCTCCTAACTGGACCCGGTCTCCTAACCGGACCCGGTCTCTGTCTCCTAACTGGACCCGGTCTCTGCCTCCTAACTGGACCTGGTCTGTGAGGAACTCAGAGAGTCAGAAACAGGAGCAGGAGTCTGTCTCTGTGTCTGACTGGTTAACCCATCTCTCCACTCACAACCAGCTGGTTAAAGCCGGTTAAACCATCACTAACCAGCTGCTGTTTCTGTCTGCTGGAGGAAAAGCTCCGGTTGATGTTTGTGTCCGTTTGTCTTGTGTCCCTGCTGAGTGACGCGGCAGTGAGACGCCTGGGGACAGACGGATATGTTCCCTGTGGAGGGGGGGGTGGCGGTGTCCCAGCAGCGAGGCGGGGAGGAATGCTGGGCTGAGACGCATCGGTGTGGGATGGGCGGCTCCGCTGTAAACCAGCTCTCCACAGCCACAGAGACAACAACAGGGAGTAAACAAAGAGCCTCCATCTCCAGCCACGCGGCCGTTCAGTGTGTTCGTTCACCACTAACTCCAGCTGGGTGTGCAAACAGAGCTGCCTCACGTAGAACAACAATTCAGGGTGAGATATAAACAGAACGGACCCGACATTCCCGCCGTGAGGCGACGGCGGAGCGTCCACCGGAATGCTGCGTCTTCCTCATCATCCGTCTGTCTCCTCCTGCCAGCTCCAACACGATCCAGCCTGACCCCCCCTCTCTGGCCAGCAGGGGTCAGCGCAGGAGGTCCATGTGAGAGGTGTGGGCAGACTGGAGAGGAGGGGTGAAGATGCAGCGCTGTCGGGGGAGGAGGAGGAGGAGGAGGTGTGACGACTTCCTGCTCCAGCTGGGACGATGTGGAGGAATGTGCGAGACGCTCGCTGAGACAGGATGCTAAGTGGGTGTGGTGACCTCGCTGTGATGTTGAGGAAAGAGAAACTCATCAGGACGTTTCATCCTGCGTGTTGCAAACCAGTTGTTTAAACTCCCACTACGGAGTTCCCACTGGGAATACTGGGAAATCTGTCCGCTCCTCCGTAATGCACCAGGATATCAGGGCTTTAGATGGGACGGAATGAACTTGGTTGCTCAGCTGCAGAGATGCAAACACTGCGATGGAGTGTGTGCTGGTAGCAGGCAAACACACACACACACACACACACACACACCGTTTACCGTTCTGCTGACTGGAAGAAAGACGAGCCAACATCGCAGTGGGTGTAACCCGGTACTTCCTGTTCAGGTCCAGAGGAAAGTCTGAAGGAAGGCCGCGCTCATCCCTGCGGCTGCAGACCTCCCTCCAGCCTCTGTTAGCCCTGAATAAACTCTGTTGGCTCCACGCCGTCACAACCCACGTTTAAAGCACGACTTCAGCCTCACTACGGCGCCTTTTATTGCTCGTTACTTTGGATCCGAACATTTCTCCCTGTGAGGAAGAATGACGCTGAGAAACATGCTGGTCCACAACTGCACCAACTTCAGGGGGTTTCTCATCAAGTGATTATCTACTGACTGACAGTAAAACACCAGATGACACTGATTCATATCGCGGTGGTGATGCGGTTAGCAGGTTGGGGTTTCTTTAGTGCAGAACATGGCATTTATGATTTCACAGCTCCACAAACTGACGCGGTACAGGAGACTTATTTTGGGCTCCAGACTGTTACACATTATGAAACCAAAGCTCGTCTGCTACCCGCTGCTGTTTTCACCTCAGCTTCCCTCTAAAGCCGGAAACTCCGGGGTTCACGTGGAAAACTTTAATCCTCTCCGAGGGCCACCGAAGGGACTTACGTGCTGTTAATGATCTGGAAACGTTCTCCTTTCCTGAAGCTCAGGTCGTCTTCTGTCCGAGCCTCGTAGTCATACAGTGCCACGAAGAGGGTGACTCCTGCAAGACCATAAAAACAGCATCAGCTTTAGTAGATTAATATGAATATAGAGGATTTTAGCCACTCCTGTACAACAGCTGTACAAATAACTGTATGGAACATCCAATGTGGAGGCAGCCGGAGTGGAAAATGTCAGAAAGAAGCAGCTGTTTAGTAACTGGTTGGTACTGTGATTCATAAACTATCTGACATAAAGAAACACACACATACGCACACACACTTTTACACCCACACATTTCACATATAATACTGGTGTGTGTGCTAACGTGTACAATTTAAATGGTGAATCCAGTGTTTCCACTAGGTTTTTTGCATTATGGTGCCATAAGACATACAGAAATATGCTGACAATAATAAAAAAACAATAATAAGATCAACTAATGAAACAATGTTTAATTTAAAGTTGCAACCAATACGGCCAGCTATAGGCTCTGCTACAATGCCAGAGCCGGCTCGTTGGCGTTGCTATGACGACAGAGCCGGCTCGTTGGCGTTGCTATGACGACAGAGCCGGCTCGTTGGCGTTGCTATGACGCCAGAGCCGGCTCGTTGGCATTAGTTTGATGACAGAAACCTGCCCGTTGGTGATTCAACACAATAAGTGCTTGTTAGTGTTTCCATGTCAACTGATAAATTCTCATTCTGCTGAGTCACTCAG
The DNA here is from genome assembly GCF_933228915.1 of Telmatherina bonti. Lineage (NCBI taxonomy): Eukaryota > Metazoa > Chordata > Actinopteri > Atheriniformes > Telmatherinidae > Telmatherina > Telmatherina bonti. Next base: position 34,897,399 of record NC_136614.1, on the reverse strand, counting down.
AAACAGGCGTAGCATGATGCTGATTTGTCCATGCAGTCTTTGCGTGAACAAACAAAACGTTGCACTGAAAAATCTTGGACTATGAGTGGCTGAATAGTCGGCCATAAACACACATAATTTATGTCCGTCGCTCCATTTTGTTTAGAAACACCTTTTACCTCCTGAGTTGAGGAGCTGAGGAAACATAGTAAAAGTGAGAGAAGCCAGGAGAGGAGACCTGTGCTCTGATGGGACTTGACAGAAAACCGTGAGGTCCAGTAAAACGAGGCTGATATAAAAACTGATGTTTATATTTGGCTGTCTGTGTATGTGTGTCAAGAGAGGAGGGTGGTTAAGCCATGCAGTAATCATTAGTGATGCAGTCAAGCCTTGTGGGGTCTTTAATTGACACAAAGTGTGGTTGTTTTTCCCTGTGTCGACAGATGATACCTGAAAACCTGTTTGCAATATTTGGAAAGTCAAAGTAATACGAGGAGGATGCCGCGTCAAATCATTCAACACCACTAATTTGATCTGTCGTCAGGTAAACCACCATACAGAGGTTCACAAACAACAGCAGGAAGCTAACGCTGCTAAGGTTAAAGGAAGCTAACGTTGCTAACATTAAAGGAAGCTAACACTGCTAACGTTAAAGGAGGCCAACTGTGCTAATGTCAAAGGAAGCTAACCATGCCATCATTAAAGGAAACTAACGCTGCCAACGTTAAAGGAAGCTAATACTGCTAATGTTAAAGGAAGCTAACTGTGCTAATGTTTTTTTTTTTTTTTTTGTCTTGTCCAGCATTTAAGCAAGCAGACTGATGTTCTGGATGCTGTGTTCTGCTGAGCAAATTTATTTTGCCAAGGGGAACTTTTGTAGATGTAATGATCCCCTTGTATTTCTTGATTCTTATTTTATTTTTCAATTTGTTTTGGATAATAGCTTGTATTACAGAGTTTATGCTGCTGGACCCGACCGGAAAGGACAGGAAAGGGGCAGAAAGAGAACAGAAAAGAGAACATAAAAAACAAAAAACAAAAAAAAAACAAAAGAAAGAGATCAATGCATACATGTATATGCACATACATACCCACCTACATATATATGTATATACACTCGCACATACATTATATATATACATATATACATACATACATACATATACACATACATACACATGCATACACACACATGTACACATACATGCATACATAAAGATAGATATACATACATACATATACACATACATACACACACATATATATATATATATATATATATATACATATATACACATATACATACTCACATACATACACATACATATACACATACACACACATACACATACATACACATACACTCACACATATGCATACATATATACATATCCATACACATACATACATACACATACACATACACATAAGTACACACACATACCCACCCACACACATAAATATATACACCCACACAAGCCAACTCTAGATTCGTGGAGAACAAAACCATTGACAATCATGAGGACCAGAAACTAGCAAGTTAAGTCAAAAAGACAGAAAGAGAGGTACCTGCTGTTAATGAATAAACTTGCTGGATGACTCAGTGACTGTGACACATGCAGAACATTCATGCAGAACATTCAGAGTGGAACGTGTTTAGAGAAGAGTGATCATGCCAATGTGACCCCGCCCGCCTACAGCTAGAGGAAGGCCAGGAGAACCCAGAGACCCGGGTAACCGACAGTCACCCCCAGGTACAGATCCCAACCCCCCCACTCCAGAGCCAGCCATGCATCTGCCCAGGAGGTGGCGAAGGAGGTGCCCAACCAGAGTCCCCCGCAGTCAGGGGGAACAGGCCCCAGCAGGCCCAGGCCGGCAAGGGCCGATCCCGCCGGGCACCGGCCACCCAGGGCAGACAGAGCGCAGGCCCCAGGGCCCCAAGAGCCCGAGAGCAGCCCCCCGCCCCCGCAGGCAGAGGGTACAGCCCACACCGACGGAGGACCAGGATCCCCAGACCGCCACCCAGCGGCAGCCAGGTCGCACCCCAGTGCACCAGCTGCGCCCCCGGGTACAGGACACCACCCCCCCACCACCAAACCACACACACATATACATGCATACCCCCCCCCCCCCCCCCAACACGCACTCCCCTCACACATATACATGCATACCCCCCCCCAAACACGCACTCCCCTCTCAACCCCCATCCACACAACCCTCTGCAATCCATGCACATCATCCATCACATATACAACCCCACCCCACCTCTACTCACTCACCCATACCAAGTCACACGAACCCCAATCGCCCCCGCCCCCACACACGCTCACCCCCCCCCCCCACACATGCTCACACCCCGCCACCCCATCCCTCTACTTCTACCCAACCACACATGCCCCACCAAACACCCCTCCACCACCCATAGCCCCCCTCCAAACTTCACCCTCACTCACACATCCCATTCCGCATATACACCCCCCCCTACACACACACACACACACACACACACACACACACACACACACACACACACACACACACACACACACACACACACACACATACCCTCACTCCTCCAACACAGGCACACCCCAATACAACCCACGCGCCAACATACCCCTCCACACACACATCTACTCATCCTCACACATCCCTATCCCCTACCCACCTATATCCCCAACCCTAATCCCCCCCCAGCCATCCCACCATCCATCTGTAACCCCATACACCCACTCCCACACATCCTCACCTCACCCCTCCATCATGTCCCATGTGAGATACCTCAGAGGGGGATGAGGACAGGATGGCCCCGATCAGGGCCCCCATAATTACCGCCCACCACTCCCAGCGTCCCCCCCACCACCCCACAGATGCAGCCGACCCAGCATCCCCCCAGGGCCGGCGACAACCCTCCTACAGCCAGGCCAGCCCAGACTTAGGCCTAATGGACGGCACTCTTCCCCCACCCGTACCCCCCCCCAGTAAAGCCCCGAGAGCAGGGGCATGAGAAGACCCTATCGTCCCTGCCTCCCCCCCGCTTATGACTGATTGTGAAGTATGTATTAGTTGCAATTAAAACTGAGGGAAGTGCCACGCGGTGTTGGGAGAGGGACCACCTAAGCAGCCCCGCCCACCATACACCGCATGCTCTTCCCCCTAATCATGTGAGTCGTCAGTGTTTTGGTGTTTGGTGTCTAAGTGTAATTAAAACTGGGAGGTGAGCCGAGGCTGGGTGCAGCGATCAAGACCACCTTGATGGCCTTTCTCACCACCCAGCGCCACGTGCACACCTCCCAATACCCTGCCTGTGTGTGATGGGGAGCGAGGAGGAAGAGGGGTTGAGGGATTTAAGTCTGGAGGAAAGTGAGCTTTCCTCCAGAAGGTGAGCCGCCCGCGGCACTGGGCATGCCCCCTACTCCCAGGGCCCCCCAAGGACCAGGACAAGCCGGGGACAGCCATCCCCGTAACCAGAGCCTTCGGCGACTCTAACCAGAGAGTCATCACCGACCCAAGAGGGGACCAACTCACCACATGCAGAAGGGAGGCACGAGGACAAAGAGGAGGCGGGGCGGCAGAAGGGGAATCCCAGACCGATTGTCCACCGCCCCCTCACTCACAGAGGACACCCCCACCTGGGGACATGAAGTCCCCCCTTGTCCACACATCGGCACTTCACACTGTCTCAGCACACACCTACAGCCACACACACACACACTTCCGGACACATTCAGGTCCACCCAGCCACCCGTTCAGCCCACCCTTAAAACCATCCTCCTGACCCCCACGTCACATCCAAATCTCCCCCACTCCCATCCATCATATCTACACTTATCCACCAACCTACCACACACATGCACCACCCACTCCCCCATACATACACCCCTGCCCCCCCCCCCCCCCACACACACACAGACAGCACGCCCCCCCTCCCCCACCCCCCCACACACACCCGTATACATGCACCACCGCCACTCCCCACATACACGCATCACCCCACTCCCCTACACACACGGCACTACCCCCCCACAGACACCACGACACCCCCCCCACACACGCATCATCACACTTCCCCACCCACACACATCCACATACCTATGTACCGCCACCAGTCCTCAACGCACACCCCCTACACACATCCCTCCATACACACTCACATCCCATCCACACTATCAAACACCCCCCACTCAACAAGTCCCAGGGTCGCAACCAGGCACCAGAGCACGTACCTGCCCGCCGCCGCAGCGGCAGGTCCAGGTCAGCCCAGCCCCCCCCCCCCCCCCGGCACAAGCCGACCCCCCACCCCCAAGAGACAGGGGACAACCCCGGGCACCGGAGCCCGGGACCCCGCCCAGCCCACCCCACGGCGGCACAAGCGCCCGTTACGGAGTCACGCCCGCCAACCCATCCCCCGCCAGCGACCTCGCCCCGCCGCTGCGCGGCAACTCCAGCCGCTGGCCCATCCAGGTCCACCGTAGGGCTAGAAACCTAGCCACTCCAGCAATGGAGCAGTCAAAATCCCCCCCCAGGAGCCCACCACAGACCCACAGCCCCCAGAGAACCCCAACCGGCCACCAACCCCGAGCGCAATAAGGTAACATTCTCCCCCCATACTAAGTGATGGAGCTGATCACAGGGGACCAGAGGGAATAAAGTTCAGCTGACTGATCTCTTGAGGAGGCAGACATCATCTCGACACTGATGTGATCTAATAAGAGATTTCTGAACTGCTGGATACACAGACTTTGTTTGCTAACTGTGCTAATGTTAAAGTAAGCTAACCATGCCATCATTAAAGGAAGCTAATGCTGCTAACGTTAAAGGAAGATATCACTGCTAACATTAAAGGAAGCTAACGGTGCTAACGTTAAAGGAAGCTAACGGTGTTAGCGTTAAAGGAAGCTAACGATGCTAACATTAACTTTCATTTTGTTCAGAGCTTTAAGGAAACAAACAGATGGTTGAAGATTATTTCGTTTGGGGAGGAAGACTAATATTATCTGTGTGAAACTGATTGATCTTTGATCACACGACAGTGTGTGTAAATAATGGGATGGCAGATAGTCTCCTGGTCCACATCTCAGCTTGCTGCAGGACACTTGGACTCGTTACTCGCTGATAATAGGAGCTTTCTTCTCATGACATATCTCAACTTTGCAATATGGAACTTTGAAACCGACGTTCTGCTGGTCTTAAAACTACAACCTGAACTGAACCCGGTGAAGTGACACGAGGTGACTCGAGAAGGGGGTTTTCACTGACTCAATCCATCAGGAGACGTCAACCTGGAGATAAAAACCAGGAGCCTTAAAGACCTTCCCATCAAGTCAGGATCACCATCTGAATGGGACCCGACGGTGAGTTCTGTCCAGGTTTCCCGTTCTGACGCTACAATGCTAATGCATTTATGAACCTGTGCTTTGGACAGTTTGGATGTTCCATTCGATCAGCAGAGGTGAACGCTCCCTTATTGATCAGTCTCAGAGCCGTCTGCTGGGATGCCGTTCAATTAGTTACATAAGGTGCAGGGACTAACTGTGAATTTCCATTTAGGGAGATGACATCAGCAAAAAGTGAACAGATAATCAATAAGACATCTAAACTGCAGCCTGGCGTCCACCGCAGTGCGACGGGCGTTACGGCTGCTTTATAACAGGTTGAAATGGCAGGAGATACGGACGTCCAGATTCCTCCCACCAGCAGAAAATTAAAAACGTTAAACCTCTCTGCTGCTCTGCCGCTGCGTGGATTTGGATTAGGAGCAGAAAATAATCCACGCTGTGAGGGAGAGCTCTCCGGCGGAGCGGAGTGGTAATGTGGGGTTCCTCCAGGCTCAGTCCAACATAAAGGAAATCCTGAAGAAAGAAAATTCCCAGCTAAACAATGAGGCTGCTGCACAAAGCCAGCCGGACATTCCTGACAGGGCTGGTCTGGGGTCAGGCCCGGAGCTGAGGACCGTCAGGATTCTGCATGTGGAAAAGTCTTTAACTGCACCAGGAATTCCTCAGTGTGTGTGTGTGTGTGTGTGTGTGTGTGTGTGTGCGCGCGCGCGCGTGTGTGTGTGTGTCGATGCACAAATAAAGAAATGAACTTCCCTGTTCGGGCTTTGGATCAGAGACGTTCCTCTGTCTCCGATGCGTGTCTGTTATTGGGATACCACCTGACCGCCTGGCAGGTGGAGCTATGTCGTTGCTAAGAGGTTCTTCATCTCCTCCATCATCATCATCACCTACTGATTATGTCTCATCTGAAGACTGGTTTCAGATCATCCATAACCTCTGGAGACAGACAGCTGAGAATGGATAATGATGGTGTCGATGCTAGGAATGATGTTAGGAATGATGTTAGGAATAATGTTAGGAATAATGCTCGGAATGATGCTAGGATGATGGAGGGGATGAAGTTAGGTGGTACTAGGAATGATATTGTTAATGATGCTGGGAATGATGCTGGGAATTATGTTGGGAATGATGCTGCGATGATGCCAGGGATGATGTTAGGAATGATGCTGGGAATGATGCTGGGAATGATGCTGGGAATTATGTTAGGAATGATGCTAGGAATGATGCTAGGAGATGAAGGGGATGAAGGGGATGAAGTTAGATGGTACTAGGAATGATATTGTTAATGATGCTGGGATGATACCAGGGATTATGCTGGAATGATGTTGGGAATGATACTGGGAATGATGCTGCAATGATGCCAGGAATGATGTTGGGAATGATGCTGGGAATGATGCTAGGAATGATGCTGGGATGATAGAGGGGATGAAGTTAGATGGTACTAGGAATGATATTGTTAATGATGCTGGGAATGATACCAGGGATTATGCTGGAATGATACTAGGAATGATGTTGGGAATGATACTGGGAATGATCTGTTTCCGGAAGAGGAATTTCTGATGGGTCTGGTCCTCCTCCGGCTGCAGACGCATCTTGTTGTGATCCGGAGTTTGAACTCTCTCCACTGCATTAAGTTTTGTCGATAAACTTTTTCTTTTTTTCCTTTTCTCTCCTGATTTTCCATTTTCATAAACGTGCTTCCAGTAGATTTTCTTTCTGTTTGTATAAAACATCCTGTTGCTTCATGGATGAAACGCTCCGTATAAATAAATGTCAACTTGATTTTGAGTGAAGGAAGAAACATTCGGTCGGTTTCAGCCTCTCCATGAAAGGCCAGGAGTTTGCCAAACAGGTGAGTTGTTACCATATATGGTCAACAAAGGTGTTTCCGAATGCAAATGAGCGGGAACGTTGAGGAAGATGGAGGATGTGGGAACTGACCTGCTCATGGTGGATAAAACTCAGGATCTTTTTGTTTTTATGTTCTAAACGTGCAGCATGATGCTGACGAATGAGGGTCCGGTTCTGGTCACAGTGCAGTTCTGCAGGACCACCATCAGGATTGTGACTGGTTAACGGGAGCACCGACTGGAGCTCGACACAGACAGGTAGGGCGGATGCAACATCTCAGTGTTTGACATGTGTCTGGTCTCCTCACCTGTCCCTCCACGGTTCCTCAGGGTTCCTGTGTGGGAGGCGTTGCTGACTCCTCCGAAGACGGTCATCCCCTGTCCGACCGGGGCGTGGAAGTTGTTATAGTTGGGAATAGCAGTGACCCCAAAGTTGGGGTAGTGCTGCGGCGTGGGGTCAGCCCCATAGCGGTACCCGGCTCCCTGGGAGATGCTGGTGTCCCGGTCGTCTGTCAGTTTGGTTGCCTCCTTATCCTTGCATTGCACACAGCCCATTATCTAAAATCTGTTACCAAGGAGACACAGAGGAAACAGCAGGTTAGACGGGGGCGAAACTGAATGACTCAAGGTGTATGAAGCCTAGAAGCCATTTGTTGGTCCCAGTGCTCCCAGTAAGATAGACCATCAGCAACAGTCCCATCCAGACATAAGTCCAGACTGATCTGTCAACAGGGTGAAATCTCCAAAGTCAAGGTGTTTTAGGAGCGGAAACACCCTCATTTCAGGTCTAACAGTAAGCGCTAAGTGTTAAATCTCAGATATAAACAAGGGGGATGTTTGTGGAGTGGTGGAACAACACCAGGAGGCAATGGGAGCTTCGATCAGACTGGTTTGATCTGTGTCAGAGGCATCAAGCAGGCAGCGATGCTGCTGCTCACCATGACAACTCTGTCAATGGGCTCCATAATCACGTGTGACAGGAAGCAGGGGGATGGAGGGGGCACGCTGCCGAGCCTCTCTAATCCTGTCTCCTCACAGTAAAAACAGCACCGACTGTGACCACAAGCTGAACGCTGTTTAACTGGCCGAGGGAGGCTGGATCATCTTCTGCTGACGGACTCCCGTCGTCTGTTAATGACGGACTTAAGGTTCCACTTCGTAGCTGGTCTTATTACTAACCAGTTTATATCTATACACACCAAGTAAAACCGTATCAGCAGGTCAAATCCAGAAAGAGCTGCACCGACAAACGCAACGCCGACATGTTAACGTTATGATGATGGACGTTATGCTAACATTACCTCTAAGATAACAAATATCTCATTCAGAAGTCATCTGGACATGTTCACTGGAAGGACGTGCCGTTCAGACAGACGTGTAGGGTCGAAGAGGAATCACAAAGTTTTCATACAACATGTACCAGTTGGCGCCCTGCGATGGACTGGCGAGCTGTCCAGGGTGCACCCTGCCTTTTGCCCAAATGACTGCCTGGATAGGCTCCAGCTTCCCCGCGACCCTTCATCGGATTAAGCAGTTAGGAAAATGAATGAAGGAATGAATGTACCAGTTGGCGTATCGGAGACCCATGGACTCCAGGAAGGCCCGGTAGGACGGAGATAATCACCGACCGCTCCCTCTTTCATCTGATTCCCGTTCTTCTGATACATAATTATTCCTCCTTTGCAGAAAAAAGTTTCCAGCTGCTTGCTGGAAGGAAACTTGCTCCGTTTCCTTCCCGCCTCATCCCAGAGGTCTGCAGGAAACTGCTCTTCAGGCAGCTTGATCACCACCAGACACAACCTCTCAGCATCATGCAGCATTTTTGTCTTTGCCAGAGCAACTTTCATGGTTTACGTCGAGCAGCACCTTCGCCCATGTTCCATCCGCTTTCAACATGAAATCAATAAATCCACAGCAGAAATCCAATTTCACACCCGAAGTGGACTCGTGTCCCTAATCAGTTCATGCAAAAGGACGTTGGTGTGGATGGAATAAATCCCTTCTGAAGGTGTGTGATCAGTAAGTAAAGAAGCTAACAGGGAGAAATCTGGTAAATAAAGAATAAAAACCACAAAAAGCAAAAGACAGAGAGCCTAAATAAACAAAACATCAGCTTCTTTAATGTTCATGTTCAGAGATTGATGGGGAGACATGCAGAGGAAGCCGAGACAAAAAGTGGTTTTCTACGTCTGTCCCGTTTCACCTGATAACACGGTGTTTATAGAAGACCTGCTGAAAACAGCTTCTCTGCTCTTTAACATCCACATGTCTGGACTCTCTTCAAACCGTTCTGTACATTTCTGTCGACAAACAGATGTAGTTGTCTTCCACAGAAAACTGCTAAACTATCTGGACAATTCCGACCTTTGATGAACCAGAATCCAAATATTGGGCGCTGTGGTGGCAGCTGTGTGGCGCGACCCTCAAAATGGTCAAAATGGTCAGGTCACAGGTCACAGAGTGTCCAGGACCAGCTTTTCCCTGCAACTGTCTGCAGACACCACAGCCAAGGATGGAAAGATGGCGAGGAAGAGCGAGCAGAGGGTCTCTGGCTGGTCGACTGGCTACCGCCAGCAGACTGTGTCCCCCATGCTGGAGAAATGGCTCCACAGATACCTGGAGAAAGAGATCAGTCCGGGGGACGGCTGAGATACTGTCCAGATGCCCAGATGGGAGGGTAGGTGAGGGAAGAGTTTTTTCTTTTTAATTAAATACATAAAAGTTGACTGAATAAAATAAAATAAAGTAAAATTAAATCAATTAAAATAAATAAATAAAATAAAATTAATATGTAATAAATAAATAATATATGTAATATGTAATAATAAAAAATATTTATATATAATTAATAAATAAATAAAATAAAATATATAATAAAATAAAATAAATATAAAATAAAATAAACAGAGTATAGAGAACTCAGGAATATGTCCATCACACACGGAGTCTCTCTTTGTGACGAAATGCGAGGATGACTCTCCCTGACCGCTAATGAGGGCAGCCCTGGTTCCAGAGGGCCTCGCTTCATGCCGCGGGTCAGTGAGGCCACCTGGCTCGTCACAGAGGAAACACGAGTGACATGACATCACTGCAGCAGCAGCAGCTGTGACCCCACCTCCCCCCCATCACAGCCCCCACCCCGTCACAATGACACAGAGTAACCTCCGCTTTCCAAAGAGGCACATCAGTAAACACAGCTGATCCAGGAAAACCTCAGCTGGAACACTGGGACCAGTCTATTTATAGCTAGACTGGAAACCAGCAACCAGCTGGTGGAAATGATTCATGACCGAGAGACAATGTTAGAAATGGAGAAGCATGTAGCCACGCAGCAGTTTACATCATCCTGCATCAGTTTGCATCAGTCTGCAGCAACCATAGACTGTATATAAAAGATGGGCGGAGCCTCCGTGACGTCACCCGTAGGTTTCTGAAGAGCTGAACTGAAGTGGGCGGTTCCTACCATCGCCATCTTGGCAGGGGCATGCGCGTCGTCTCGCCCGGAAAATACAAATATGGGCAAAGAGGTGGAGCTGAGAGGGGGGCTGTGAGCGTCATGGTGGATGATTGACATCGAGTGAACTCCGAGCTTTCTGTAGCTAAGAGCTAACCGAGCTAACCAGGAGATAACAGGAGCTAACTGTCATGTTTTTGCCACCCTGATCTCCTGGCGTTCATCATTGGTTACTCGATCCACCTGCTGGCTTCCTAATGGCCTCTGCTGTCTCATTCAGTTCACCTGGTTTCCTTTTCTCACTGCCTACTTAAGCTCCCTCCAATCCCTCCTTCTCTGCCAGATAATAATCAGACCTATGTCTAGTTGTGTTCCAGCGTTCTACGGATTGTTCCTCAGTTGCCGACCTTCTGCTTCATGCCCCCGGATTACCCTCCTTGCCTTGCCCTTGACAGACACTGCTACTTTTCGGATCTTCTGGTTACCGACCCTGCTTGTCTTTGGATCTCCAAGCCTTGTCTTTGCCTGGACGAGTATTTTGCCATCCTGTTTACCTCCCAGCTGGAGCCTGGTTTCTTCTGCAGACCAGTCACCTGGATTGATCTTCTACTCATACTCCTTCGCCAATAAACTGGTCATTTGTCCATTACTCCTCGTGTGTGGCTGTAATTTTGGATCCTCATGGTAACTCATTACACCAACCAGGTAACGGAGGTAAGTGGGCTAAAGCTAAGTAACGTTGTTAACCGACTAAAAACTGCGGTTGTTCTACGTTCTTCTGACTTGAAGTGGGAGATTGGGTACCTGACAATCAAAAGGACACGCCCCTAAATATGCCGAACTTTGAGATTAAATTACTTTTAAACGAACAAGTTAGAAAAAAATTCACTCCCCCCACAGTTGTCATGAAGGTAAACCTGACCTATTAAACCTAAGATGGATTTTTTGTACCAGGCTGTAAACGTGTTTATTTCTGCTGTAAACGTGTTTATTCCTGCTGTAAACATGTTTATTTCTGCTGTAAACATGTTTATTTCTGCTGTGAAGTTGGTCTTTTTAACATGGGAGTCTATGGGGATTTTCTCTGTTTTGCAGCCCCTAGTGGATGAAGGGGGAACTGCAGTTTTATTCACTTCTGCATAAGCTTCACCTTTAACCGCCGTACATTTTTCATATATAGTCAATCGCAGCAATCTAAGGTCAGTCTGCATCAGCCTGACTCAGTTTACAGTAGTTTATATCAGTCTACATCATTCTGCTGATAGCTTTATAAAAATCAGAGATTTTATGATTTCTTTCAATCCACAGATGGGATTATGAACTGAAATAATCGGTCTTCTGATAACTCATCTGTAATATCTGCAGGAGAAAGCTCAGCTCATAACAAGGGGGTCAACCATGACTCTGTCCATACTCTGCAGAAGGCAGCAGCGCCTGTCAGAAGAAGCGAGGCGAGGCCACCATAGCACCATTGTGTCAGGGTGGCTCAGTGTCACGGTCAGCAGCCGGCCGAGGGGATCTCAGCAACACAAAGGAAGCTCAGAGTCCTTCAGGAGCCAAGAGAAGGCTCCATTTGTCTCCGCAGGTGAAGAATTAATGTTAACAGTCAGTGTGTTAGATGGAGAAGTGGGCAGCTGGATGGATCTGAACCAAATCGTCTCAGCTCAAACAGGCTCATGGTATTCTGAGTAATGTCATCATATTAACATAATGCACATGTATTTTCACAGCTTCCTGTCACAGACAGAGCCTTATTCCCCTCCAGCCAGTCCAGAGATGGAAGGAAACAGGAAAAAACAAGTTTTTTAGGGTTAGAAGGCAAAACGCTCCACCTTAAGAGAGATGACAATGGCAACAGTTACATGATGTTTATTCATTCAGATTTAATGATTCTGAATGAAATAATTCTGTAAACATAAATATGGTTTGAAAACCTAAAATCCAGCTCATTTAAACACAAAAAACCTGAAACACTACTTCTCTTAGAATAAGCTGATTAATGATGCTGCGGGAGATGGAACGGGAGATTCTCATGGCGATGAGGTGGAACGGGAGATTCTCATGGCGATGAGGTGGAACGGGAGATTCTCATGGCGATGAGGTGGAACGGGAGATTCTCATGGCGATGAGGTGGAACGGGAGATTCTCATGGCGATGAGGTGGAACGGGAGATTCTCATCACGATGAGGTGGAACGGTGATGGTTCAAATCAATGTGGAGCAAAATCTCCATGGATTTTTTCTTTCTTAAATATATGACACCAAGAATTAAGGTAGCTCTAGGAATCCAACCTAAGAAGGTGGGGAGTAAGTGGATGAAACCACTTCTTTATGATCTCAAACAGACAAATCCTTCAGGTTTGGCATCTCTGAATCATCTGTGGCTGTTGGAGGCAACACGACCTCCAGATGAAGGCAGCTACCAGCCTTCATGAAGAAGCCCACATGGCTGCAAAGCTGTCAGCCAGAGGCAGGGAAATGGAGTGAACTGCTTGATGAGAGGCCTGCAGATGTGTGCAGACAGCTGACCTTCTGTTAATAATGCAGCTGTGCCTGAGACTTGACCTGCATCTGCCGCCTGCTGCTGCTGGGCTCTGATGAAACAACACCGGTCCTCAGTCAGATGCAGCCCTACCATCCCAGTTTAAACACTAATTAAGATGGTGTTCCACTGATAATGACAAAACTGACCAAGCTCGTAACTTTGGCAGCTTTTAAATGTAATAAAGTTATTACAATAGTGGCTCAGCATGAATGTAAATGTTTTAAAAAGTGTAAATTACTGCAGACAATCATGTACTAACACATAAACAGGAATGTATGTCTGATTTTAGACTTCTTTTACAGTTTTTGTGCAGTTTGTTCTTTAAATATCCTTACAGTGGAAGTTCCTCGTATTTATTTTGGATACGAACTAAGCAGCTTTTTTGTTTCTCAGAGCCAAGCTCAGAATGATGTTTTGTAGAAAATCTTTATTTACGTCAGGGCTTCTCAAACGTTCTCCAGCCAGCGCCCCCCATCTCCAATGTCCTGGTCCCCTCACGCCCCCCACTGCATGTCTTCACACTAGATTCAGATCTTTTGCTGAGATTTGCTGAAACAAGCCTCCATCAGCTCCAGCATGATCTGATGCAATGAGTCCGAAGTGACACGGATGTGCAGCAAAAGACATGATGTCACACCACAGACTGTATATAAAAGATGGGCGGAGCCTCCGTGACGTCACCCGTAGGTTTCTGAAGAGCTGAATTGAAGCTCGGTGGGCGGTTCCTACCATCACCATCTTGGCAGGGGCATGCGCGTCGTCTCGCCCGGAAAATACAAATATGGGCAAAGAGGTGGAGCTGAGAGGGGGGCTGTAGCGTCATGGTGGATGATTGACATGGAGCGAACTCGGAGCGAACTCGGAGCTTTCTGTAGCTAAGAGCTACCTGAGCTAACAGGAGCTAACCAGCTAACGGAGGTAAGTGGGCTAAAGCTAAGTCACGTTGTTAACCGGCTAAAAACCGCGGTTTTTCTACGTTCTTCTTACTTGAAGCGGGAGATCGGGTACCTGTCAATCAAAAGGACACGCCCCTAAATATGCCGAATTATGAGATTAAATTACTTTTAAACAGACGAGTTGGAAAAAAAAATCACTCCCACCACAGTTGTCATGAAGGTAAACCTGACCTATTAAACCTAAAAGGGTTTTGGAGCCCCTAGTGGATGAAGGGGGAACTGCAGTTTTATGCACTTCATAGACTTCACTTTTAAACGCCGGAGGTTGCCGCTTGTGTCACACACAGTGCACCCTCTTCATGGAAGGAAACACGGACGCTACACATATCCCGCCTCCTCCTGTGCAGGTTCTGACGTAGAGTGGGATGAAATGTGACGTGATCACACAGACTGAGGCTGCTGAAACATCCGACATGGAGCTGATTTAGGAAGACAGAAAATGGTCTGCTCAGACCACATCGAGGGAAGATTTGGTGAAAAAGTTTTTATCTGCACTGTGAATTCAGATTCTTTCCAGAATATCACAGGCTGATTATTCTATAACACAAACAGTGAAAGTGAAAGCATGTGAAGAGAAAGATAGGTCTTTTCTACCAGAAGCATCGACAGAACTCAGTCTTTAGTGCTTCTCTGTTTTTCACTTATTCCAGCTGGAGAACACTTGAATCCAGCTCATTGTGGTAATACATTTAGCTGATCTGGTGGCTCTTATAGAGCAGCGATGACATGCAGCAAACAGCCAACCAACATACCAAACTGGCTGGAAGAAGCTTGGCTAAAAGCCTCTACTGAGCTTCACCACCAAAACAAAGCACAGTTAAAAAGGAAAGAGAATCAGGAGGTTTAGAGTCTGTCTTACCTTTCCAGTTTCATGTTTAAATCTTATATTCCAGGTTAGAAGTAAAAATCTGCAAGGTTCTACTGCTGTGCTCCGTTAGCTGGAAATGACTCACAAAGGTTGAGGTTATTTATATATTGTAGAAAGTGTTTTTAAGCTCGAGTGAGACATCTTTCTAGAATATATTATCTTTGTGTTCACTTCCTTCTGATTCTGTGTTTCCGAGGTGAATCAGATCCAACCGGTGTCGATACCGATGTCATTCATCAAAATCAAACGATGGATTGCCCCTCCCATTCCCCTTGCGTCAAACGGCCAAAGTCATGTGACTAACCAGAACTGAGATCAGCAACGCCGGACTTCAGGTGTTTCCTGCTGCAACTCACCTGACTCCAATGTTTCTACCAGCTTCTAGTGAAGTTCTGCAGCAGCTTCTCCATACGAGTTAGGTGTGTTGCAGGTATTTACGGCCATTACGGAGCGCGGTGACAGCCAAAAGGCCAAGGCTTCAGAAGAGCAGGAGACGCCTTCAGACTCTCAGCTCCAACAACATTTACCTGCAGCAGCTGAGTCAGACTGGAGGACAGCCCCCATCAGACTCGCAGACGGCCTTTTACACTGGAAAATCCCAGTTGGATTTGTCTGAATCACACGGCCGTGAAGCAAATCAGCCTTTTAACGAGCAGGTAAATCCTCACCAGGCGTCTGGCCGAGCCATGAGTCAGACAGCCAATCAGAATCTTTCTCATCATGCTAAAGATGTGGTTCGAGCAGCCGCCCCCCACCTGCACGGAAAGATCTGGAGAGCTGGAGGGGGCGTGATGTGACATATGTGTTACAGCTTGTGGGCGGGTGTGAGCCTTTATGGAACCCTCCCGCCCAATCGTTTGCATTATTTGTCATTGCCTCCCGTAACGGCGGCGGCGTCACGCTTTTGGTTGAACCTTCCCAGAAACACGACTCAGTGATAATCTGCACTTTTTACACACGTTAACCAGTTTAACCAGTTTGTTTTCAACATTTGGAAGAGATATAAAACATCATTTTCCTCTTCAGCTCTGGGTAAAACTGGCAGCTTGTCCTCGACTTGTTCCGTTAGCGAACCTGAACGACTCTACGAAACTCTGCTGCACAAAACGCTTCACAAGCGCCGCCAGACGGACGCAGCAGGAGGCGATTAAACTGCTTTATTCCAACTGTATTTCATCTTTTTCATAAACTAATGTTGCTGTTTTACTTCAAGTTAAAGTGTCATTTTAATACTTTAACAGCTGTTTTCTAATTAAGAGTCGACAACATAAAGATTAAAATGTGACATTGTGTAGCTGCTGCTGACGCTGGATCGCTGGACCTGTTAACAGTCGCTTTTCTTTACGTTTACTCACAAGAAGGGTCTGAAAAATCTCTAACTATAGCAGCAATGTTGCTAAGCTGTTAGTAAATGATGCAGCAGGAAACTGAACACTGATAAACGTTCCAAACTAGTCTATGTCAGGCCGAAGACAACCGCAACGGTTCTTTAAGAAAGGAAGGAAAGAAGATAAGAATCATGATGAGGACGCATGTTGCTCTGCGTTAATCTGGGTGGTGGGTGTTCATCTGCTCTGCTGTCAGGACAACAGAGCCTCACCGTCCACCTTCACATCAGTTACACCCTTTGGACATCCCACATTTACTTCCTGTTGAGTATTTTCTGATTTCTGAGACCTTCCTGAGGAGGGCGACTGTCATCCTGCGGGCGGGGGAGTGATGCTAAGTAACATCCGTGTAACGATGCGGACAAACGGCATCGTCTCCTCAGTTTTCCATCACTTAGTCAGAAACCTGGAGATCATCTCTTCATGGCTGCTTTCAAGTCCAATGAAACGCAGCGGGAATGCGAACTGTGGAGGCTGCTGCAGCGTGGAAGCTCCAGCTTTTCAGTCAAACATCGGAGGAAAACACTGATGGACAGTAGGTCTGGGCGATTAATCGGATTGTAATCTCAGTACGATCTGGGTTTTCATCGATGATAAAAATAAAAGGGTGTGATTATTTTTCTCTCTGCAGTTTCCTCTCCTGCTGTCTTCAGCTGCTAATCGAGCGTCTCTGGCGTTGCAGCGCTGTGCTGTAAACTCCTCCCACAGCCGCTTTGCTTTCATTCAGACACTGTTGCCAACTTGGCGACTTTCTCACTAAATCTGGAGACTTTTGTTGTTAAAAGTGACAAATCTAGCAGCTTTTACTGGAGTTATTAGAGACTTTTCTGGTGTTTTGGCGACTGACTTGAAGGCACATATTGTTCTGCAGTTACTGTAAGGAAGGAGCAGCGGGAGCCTCTCCCGTCCTAAAGCACTCCCAGGCGGCCAGTCTCAGTCGGCTCCGGCTGCAGGTCAATGTAGAATAACTGCAGTAGGTTGTGGAAGTTCACCTAAACATAGTTTATACCATTGTCAGTGACAACTGGCTGCATTATTCTCCTATACATAGTTCGGCCAGTTAAACACTGTAATATCCCTCCGTTACGGGGCGTTACCATAGCAACGCGTTAACCAGCTGGTTCAGATCAGCCGTCTTTTAACAGGTGAATGAGAGAAACGCGCTGCAGCCTGACAGCGGTTGTTTGGTATAAAACTACATCCAGGCCAACGTAAAATAGTTTGTATACTTCAGGAAATGTTGTAGAAAAGAAATACAAATGTGTTATTAAAATATTTACTGTGTGGGACCCTGAGCGGATTAAACAACTCGTGACCGTGTGTTAGACGGTTATAATGCCCGACAAGAGTCTAGAACACCACGACGTGCAGCGTCTTTAATCTACCTATATTTATCTATTCAGCTTACATCAGTATTTGCACTTTGTCAAGAAAACGCTTCATGTTATTTGTTTGTTTTCTGAAATATGTGGAACGCTAAAGACATTTTTTTAAAGTCACGGTTTAATGTTTAAAAAAAAAAATCATGTTAAAGATAAAAGGATAATCGTGTTAAATAATCACGATCTCAGTTTCAGTCAAAATAATCGTGCTTATAATTTTTGCCATAATGGAGCAGCCCCAGTGGACAGATGGAACCTCTTTGTCTTTACATGCTGGATGATTTAGGGTTTGTGATGAAGGTCGTCCTGATCGGTCTGCTCACAACGACACTTCGTAACGAACAGGTTACAGACAAACAACGTCTTCCTGGTAAAAGGTGAAAGAAAACAGAAAAAGAAGAAACAAGGTCAAATCTGAGGAATAAAAAAACAAGTTGAGCGCGTCTGCTTGTGGGTGCTGCACCTTCCTGTTGATGTGCAGATGCAGAGGAGGTGCAATCCTTCGCCTGGCAGAGACGCTACTTCAGCATCACCCTCTGCAGGATGTGGTTAAAGCTCAAAGTACACCTCAAGCAGCGTTAAGTTTCCATTCAGCCCTGAGAGCAGAGCAGCCACCAGGCCGGATTTCCACGGACCGGGGCGCAGTCAGGGGTCCGACACCTTCACAGGAGGCGTTTTTATTTATTTATTCTAGATGTTTCAGAACAACTTTAGGAGGTAGGAGTGTTACAGTGTGGAGGTGAAGCCTGACGGATCAATGAAAGCAAAAACAAGAGACGGCCCAAGATGCAGATAAATAAATATAAACTGGGAGGAAACCAGTTTAACAAGGGATGGAACCAGAAACCTTTTTTTTGTATTGTGAAGTGAGACGTTTGGGTTTTTCACACACATGAAGACGTAAATATTAAATAAACCCTGAAATGAAATAAAGTTTTATCATTTAGACAATGGACGCAGCTTTTCCATAAAACACAGAAAAACATCTAAAACCTGCATCTCTGATTATATCTGATATAAAAACGTGTTTTTGTTCTGGTGGTTGTGCAGAACGTGGAGTGTGTGCAGAACGTGGAGTGTGTGAAGGCTAAACAGCTGCAGATCAAACACACACGAGACCCGGATCACCAACGTAACACGCTGCTCCGTCTCCATCATGGTTGCTAGGTTACCAGATTCCAGAGCAGAGCGGATGCTGCGCTGGTGACGCAGTAGCCATGAAGACAGAGGAGGATGTGAATGATGAGGATGACCAGAGGGCGGGCACACACGCACGCACGCACTCCTCCCTCCATCTACAGGAGGAGGTGGCGTTCTCCTCCTCCTGTAACCCAGCGGAGCGGCGTCCACAGCAGCATTAACTCCGGCGCCGCTGCTCGTTGAGCTGATGGCTCCGCCCCCTGGGGACCCCAGTAGCCGCCCTAAGCCCCGCCCCCTCCAGAACTAACCCACCGAGACCTCCTGCCTGTGGGGGTGTGATGGGAGTCAGGACCTCCTTCAGGGAGAGGAGAACCAGTGAGGAGCGGAGTCAGTAAACTGGGAGATAACTCCACACCCCTCCATGGGGGGGGGGGGGTCTCTGAGACAGACGTGTCCTGTGTGGGTCCATGCTCCTCCTCCTCCAGCTCCTCCTCCTCCTCCAGCTCCTCCTCTTCATCCAGCTCCTCCTCTTCCTCCTGCATCAGCCTCATTTACAAAGCGGAGACGTTTCCATGTGAGGCTCTCAGCTCTGCCAAAGCAGCGTGAAAGACTCCTTTGTTGGCGCCTTGGCAACCGTGTCCATAATAGGCCCATCCGGGTGTGAAGGGAAGCCTGGTACTCCCGGACCCCCCCCGACCCCTTCCAGCTCCAGGGACAATATACCTGTCACAGCCCAGCTGGCGCCGCAGATGGTCCGAGTCTCATGCTGGTCCTTGTCAGACCACTTTCTGTGCAGGCGGCAGAAAATCAGCTGATTTTTTACTGAGGTTGCTAGGAAACAGACGGGGTGGGGGGGGGGATTCTGGTCCCGATAAAGGTTTTCCTTCATGGTTCTGGTCCTGATGGAGGTTTTCCTTCCTGGTTCCGGTTCCGATGGAGGTTTTCCTTCCTGGTTCTGGTCCCGATGGAGGTTTTCCTTCCTGGTTCCGGTTCCGATGGAGGTTTTCCTTCCTGGTTCCGGTTCCGATGGAGGTTTTCCTTCCTGGTTCCGGTTCCGATGGAGGTTTTCCTTCCTGGTTCTGGTCCTGATGGAGGTTTTCCTTCCTGGTTCCGGTCCTGATGGAGGTTTTCCTTCCTGGTTCTGGTTCTGATGGAGGTTTTCCTTCCTGGTTCCGGTTCCGATGGAGGTTTTCCTTCCTGGTTCTGGTCCTGATGGAGGTTTTCCTTCCTGGTTCTGGTCCTGATGGAGGTTTTCCTTCCTGGTTCCGGTTCCGATGGAGGTTTTCCTTCCTGGTTCTGGTCCTGATGGAGGTTTTCCTTCATGGTTCTGGTTCCGATGGAGGTTTTCTGGTCCTGATGGACGTTTTCCTCCCCACCGTCTCCTGGTGCAGTTCACGATGGAGGACAGAAACCGGACCAGGTCAGGTCCAGGTGATCACAGGATCCTGGATCTGGGACGTGACCCAGGTGCTGACTCCTGCAGCAACCCGACACTGATGATGATGATGATGATGAGAGGAAGGTGCAGCGATCTGGTTTTATCAGACAGGATACGTGACGGTCTTCAGGTGGAATATTCCATAATATTTCAGCTTTAAACTCTTAAATTGCCTAAAAATAAAAAACTGAATAAGACATAAATGCTGTTTTACTGAGGAATCATGATGGTCCTTCATTCTGACGGCCTTTCAGCGGCCCAAACCACCACTCTCGTTACCACGCAGACAACCCGTCAGCTGTCCGTCAATGTCTGGGTAATGCGGGCATGATCCTGCCGCCTGGCTGTTCTTTGTGCACAAGCAGAGAGAGAGAGGAGCGTTGATCAGTTTCTCACCAGCATACAACACAAACCCCCTCACACACACACACACACACACACACACACACACACACACACGAGCTGACGCCGACTCTCACACACCTGCGGAACATTCCCACGCTGACGTTACCCTGCATGTGTTGACGCTGCAAAGCTCTGCAAATACGCCGGCAACAACCCCCAGAAAAGGCTGAGTCATACCTGAAACTGTGACTCGGCTCTGCAACGAGTCGGCGCAACACGAACTGATGCATGATAGATAAAAACACAGATCTATGATCCACGTCTTCCACAGAGAAGCTGGTCACCTGAAGGTCACCTGTATGAATTCTTAAACTGACGGTCGGGACTCGAACATATCATTTCCTTCTCAGCATCCGGATGGTCAGAAATAAAATCTCTAAATAAAAATTTATTCATAAAATCGCTGTGAAATTAAATTATTTTTCCTGAATAAAGAGAGATTTGATGAATTTTCCCAGTTTCCGCGTTACATCCGACACGGGAAGTCAGAAAATCTGACGTTAAAACTGTCTGAACCACAGACTGTATATAAAAGATGGGCGGAGCCTCCGAGACGTCACCCGCAGGTTTCTGAAGAGCTGAATTGAAGCTCGGTGGGCGGTTCCTACCATCACCATCTTGGCAGGGGCATGTGTGTCATCTCTCCCAGAAAATACAAATATGGGCAAGGAGGTGGAGCTGAGAGGGGGGCTGTGAGTGTCATGGTGGATGATTGACATCAAGCCAACTCAGAGCTTTCTGTAGCTAAGAGCTAACCGAGCTAACCAGGAGATAACAGGAGCTAACCAGCTAACGGAGGTAAGCGGGCTAAAGCTAAGTCACGTTGTTAACCGGCTAAAAACCGCGGTTGTTCTACGTTCTTCTGACTTGAAGCAGGAGATCTGGTACCTGTCAATCAAAAGGACACGCCCCTAAATATCGCAAACTTCGAGATTAAATTACTTTTAAACGGACGAGTTAGAAAAAAAAAATTCACTCCTCCCACAGCTGTCATGAAGGTCACTCATTCACTCATTTTCTGAACCGCTTATTCCAATTCAGGGTCACGGGGAAGCTGGAGCCAATCCCAGCTGGCTTTGGGCGACAGCTCGCCAGTCCATCGCAGGGCCACACAGAGAGACGAACAACCACACTCACACTCATTCCTAGGGGCAATTTAGAGTGACCAATTACTTCCGGGAGGAAGCCGGAGTACCCGGAGAGAACCCACGCATACACGGGGAGAACATGCAAACTCCACACAGAAAGGCCACTGACCAAACCAGCCAAGGATTGAACCAGCGACCTTCTTGCTGTGAGGCCACAGTGCTAACCACTGCGCCACTGTGCAGCCCCCTAAACCTGACATATTAAACCTAAAATGGATTTTTTGTACCAGGCTGTGAACATGTTTATTCCTGCTGTAAACATGTTTATTCCTGCTGTGAAGTTGGTCTTTTTAACATGGGAGTCTATGGGGATTTGATGTGTTTTGGAGCCCCTAGTGGATGAAGGGGGAACTGCAGGTTTTGGCTTCATATTTAACCACCACAAGTTGTCGCTTGGTCTGAACTGAAGTGTTTACTTAGAGAAAACTGAACATCTTTTACTTAAGTTAATCTATCAACCACAACACACCCAGACACTGTTAGCCCGTGAAGGTTCAGCAGACATGAAGATGTGCGTTTCTCTGAGGAGTTCTGCGGTCGTTGCGTCAACGTGGATGAGCTTTGTGAAGGATGGCGTTCAGTGACTATGAGTGAAAAGTTATTCTGGATCATTTCCAGCCGTCTCATTCTGTTTATCTGAGGCCAGCTGGACATCCTGTTTAGATGAGAGGACAACGGTGTGTTTGCAGGTTTCTGAACTTCAGCCCAGAAAACTCCTTAATCCCAGTTTACTTTCAGAGAAGTCAGATTGAAACAGAACAAATCCAATCAAAGGGATTGATTACTGTCCTTTCAGTGCATGTAGGTCCGGATGGATCTATGCTTGTTTACTGTGAGCAGCTGCAGTCCCGACGGAGGACGCTGCTGCTGCATGTCAATAACTAATCTGGAGCCGGCATGTTGCAGTTGGACCGAGTGGAGATCCGGCGCTGGATTAGGAAACAGCTTTCATCTGCTGCAGCTTTCAGCTGTAAACAGTGGGGAGGGACGAGAGGGCAGGGCTGCTGGAGGTGAGGAAGCAGCAGCGCGACCTCACATTAATTCCCAGAGGAGCGTCACGCGCTGCCCTTACTGCTGCACTGCGGTTTAAAGATGACAGCAGCGGAAATGGAGAGTTGTAGCTCATCCCAGTTCCGGTTCCACATCCAGAACCATCGGGTCGCACCCGTAAAAGACAGCACAACGTCATAAAAACTCAGTTATTAAAATATTAGGAACCTGGGAGTTGCAACAATATTCTGTAAATATTAATATTTGTGTAACTGAATAACAATATTTAGTCACATTAAATGTATTATTTCCACATTTGATTTAATTGATATTTCTACTTATTTGTATTAATTTAGTTTCATATCTTTATGATGTGTTGATTAGAAGTAAAATCCAGCATTTCCCGTTAGGAGGAGAAAAACTTTTACACATCTGTAGGTTATTTTAAATGTACATATGTGTACATTTCCACATGTATGTGGTAGTGGTGTGCCAATCATTTAATCTATGCATTGTGATGACACACTGCTGATTCGATTACGGTTTGTAAATGTCAACAACAATTATTTTTACTCCGGTCTGTCCCCTTAAACTGTCCCGGGAAACAACAGAGCTAGCAGGGAGCTAGCAGGGAGCCAGCAGTAAACTAGCAGGGAGCCAGCAGTAAACTAGCAGGGAGCTAGCAGGGAGCCAGCAGTAAACTAGCAGGGAGCCAGCAGTAAACTAGCAGGAAACTAGCAGGGAGCCAGCAGTAAACTAGCAGGGAGCCAGCAGTAAACTAGCAGGGAGCTAGCAGGGAGCCAGCAGTAAACTAGCAGGGAGCTAGCAGGGAGCTAGCAGGAAACTAGCAGGAAACTAGCAGGAAACTAGCAGGGAGCTAGCAGGAAACTAGCAGGGAGCCAGCAGGGAGCCAGCAGGGAGCTAGCAGGGAGCAAGCAGGGAGCTAGCAGGGAGCAAGCAGGGAGCTAGCAGGGAGCTAGCAGCTAGCATCACAGTTCAGTTTGGAAACGTTTTGTTTATATGGACAAGAGAACAGGTGAGACACAGACAGGGCTTACTGCATGTGGAAGCTGTTTAAAGACAAAAAATATTTTATGCTGCAAACATGTGACAGCAGCTCCGTTGCAGCCCAGTTAGATTAGCTTAAAGACAAAATTAAACATGTGTCTGATGTGTTGGATTTATTTTTGTTTCTGCATAAATAGTGGAAATAAATCAGTTTGTTTGCTTGAACTGATGCATGCCGAGTGGAGTAAAATGTAGCCATAGAATGAGAAAAAACCCCACAAAGATGCAGAAGACTTCTGATAATCATTTAATAATTGAACGGTAGCATCCTAAATCCTAATCGACTCAAGTCAGGAGGTTCCTAAGATGCACACGCCTGGTATGTAGCATGTATTTATGTGCTGTGGTCTCGTGCACGTGTTGCAGCTCTGGTACACCACAGGTATGTCAGTCTTCTCGGGACAGCAGGTCGGCCTGAAGCCAACAACCTCAGCTAGGTTTAGTCTACGAGTCCGTGATCCTCATGACCCACATCCTCCCAAACACAAGGAAAACTCTGCAGCACGAGCCGTCCAGCCATCTGCTTTGCTACGCTACAGCAGACTTATCCTCCTACGCTGCTGCATGTGCACGGTGGCGAATACGAGCTCATCTACAACTGTGTGACGTTACAGATGTGTGAGTCCACTGGAGTGTGAGGAGTCCTACCTCTGGTTTTCAGCGTATGAGGATCTTTATTCCTTCCACATTGCTTTGCGTGCCGCCAAAACACCGACCCTGTGGGACACGGAGACTTCATTATTCATCAGGACTGTCAATAAAACGAACATAAACGGCATGTGCACGCTGCAGTCATTCACACGGCTTTGTAAAAACGGAACAAGTCCAGGATGCTTTGGGACCTGCTCCAGCCCCATCACCCTCAAACCCCTCTCATCCATGTCATGATACAGAATGTACAGAATGTACAGGTTACAGAGACCGAAGACGCTGGGGACGACTGGTATGTCCCGCTGGACCAATAATACACTTTACAGGACAAAAACACAGACTGATGGGCTCAGAAACATGTCAGCATGTTCACCTCCATCCATCCATCATTTTATCCATCTGTCCATCCATCCATCCATCATTTTATCCATCCGTCCATCCATCCATCCATCCATCATTTTATCCATCCGTCCAGCCATCCATCCATCCATCCATCCATCCATCATTTTATCCATTTGTCCATCCATCCTTCCTGTCAAGGGGTGGCGGTGAGGAAGGTGAAGGTGTGGACCCAAACGCAGAGATGAGGGAACAGGGATGCATATTTTAGTAGATGTATTTTAACCAAGGATCGCCGGGAACTACAACAAACAAACAAACTAGCGCAACAAAATGATCCAGCAACCAAGAACTAAATCTGAGGGGTATAAATACACTGGGGAACCAAACAAGAAACAGGTGTACGGAATGAACTGAAACAAGACCAGGTGAACTCAATAAACAGGAAATCAATAAAGCTAAACAACAAACAAGGGAACCAAACAGGAAAAACTACAAAATAAAACAGGAAACCTGAACTAAGAAAAAACACAAACCACATCATGACACTTTCATCCATCATTTTATCCATGCATCAGTTTATCCATCCAACGATCCATCCATCCATCCATCCATCCATGATTTTATCCATCCATCAGTTTATCCATCCAACGATCCATCCATCCATCCATCCATCCATGATTTTATCCATCCATCAGTTTATCCATCCAACGATCCATCCATCCATCCATCCATCCATGATTTTATCCATCCATCAGTTTATCCATCCAACGATCCATCCATCCATGATTTTATCCATGCATCAGTTTATCCATCCAACGATCCATCCATCCATCCATCCATCCATCCATGATTTTATCCATCCATCAGTTTATCCATCCATCAGTTTATACATCCAACGATCCATCCATCCATCCATCCATGATTTTATCCATCCATCAGTTTATCCATCCATCAGTTTATACATCCAACGATCCATCCATCCATCCATCATTTTATCCATCCATCCATCCATCATCCGTTCATCCATCCATCATTTTATCCATCTGTCCATCCATCCATCCAGATTTAATTTCTTTATTCTGCATATTATTTATCAATTTCTTAGTATATTATTAGTTATTTCTATACTTTTGTCATAATGTGTATTTTAATTTTAAGGATTTAATCAATTTATGCCCTGTGATGGACTGGTGAGCTGTCCAGGGTGAAAGACTGCTGGGATAGGCTCCAGCTCCCCCGTGACCCTTCATCGGTCTAAGCCGTTAATGAATGAAAGAATGAATATTTTTAGATGTGAAAATATTAATTCTGTCTGTGAAAACATAGATAAACATAGATGGAAACAAAGCGTCTGTATGGAAATGTGACGTCTGCATGCTGACTGCAGTTAAAGGCTTTAGCTCTAACATGTAATTTACATAAAAACAAACCAATCTTGGAGTTTTAAAGGTTAAAAAAAGATCAGAATCCATGATTCTGAGCTTCTTGGATCTGGGAGGGAAGGACCATTTCTGAAGCTCCACATGCAACTTGTGTTTCCAGGAAGATAAAGTGAGCAGAGGCTGCCAGCTCTCTGACTGACAGGGAGTCATTGTGTGGCGGGGGGGCCGGGGTTAACTGCACGCCGTGCAGCCTTTATTTACCAATGACAAGCCGTCACTGCTGCCAAACATGTTGGAAGCCATTAGCTGCTGATCTGACTGTGAAGCTCAGCCCTGCTAATCTAATTTAAGCTGTCCCTCTGGCTTCGCTGATGGCTGGAGTGCAGCAGGGGTGATGCTGCGCGAGCAGGCAGAGAGCATGCGATGTGATGCAACACACACACCTGCAGCTGCTGCAGGTTGGCCTGACACACCAGCTTCCTGTTATTGGTTGGAACGGGCTGCACCGCCTGACTGACACAGCGAGCTCTGCTCTGTCTCTTCAGATGGAAACCGAGATGAACGGAGGGAAATGACTGAGTTCAGCAGCATGAAAGCTTTCTGTTTGGTCTGATCTGCTGTTTGTTCGCGAACAGTAAATTACCATGAATGTCACGTCCCGATGAAGCAGGATGTGACTAACTCACCACAAGAATTCAGGTTCTGAACGAGAAGCAGAGCTGCTGTTTCAGCTGCAGCTGATGGAGAATCTATTTTCAACTGTTGGCTGCAAAATCCTGCGGCTAACCTCGCAGTCTGAGCCAGACATGTCCTTAAAGTCGTCATTAGCAGCAGAAAACTGCTGAAACATTTGGCTTTCAGACTCCTCCTCCCCCACGTTGGACCGTGCAGTCATGGCGACGGATTCCCAGCAGGCTTTGCAGTCAGAGTGGCTGCGTGGTTAAAGTTCTCCAGCTGTCACATGATCGGGACACAAGAGGCTGACTCATTCTGCTCTGCTGCTGCAGGACGTCCCGGCGACCCGGCGGCCTGCAGGACGTCCCGGCGACCTGCAGGACGTCCCGGCGACCTGCAGCGACCCGGCGGCCTGCAGCGACCCGGCGGCCTGCAGGACGTCCCGGCGACCCGGCGGCCTGCAGGACGTCCCGGCGGCCTGCAGCGACCCGGCGGCCTGCAGGACGTCCCGGCGACCCGGCGGCCTGCAGCGACCCGGCGGCCTGCAGGACGTCCCGGCGACCCGGCGGCCTGCAGGACGTCCCGGCGACCTGCAGCGACCCGGCGGCCTGCAGCGACCCGGCAGCCTGCAGGACGTCCCGGCGACCTGCAGCGACCCGGCGGCCCGCAGGACGTCCCGGCGGCCCGCAGGACGTCCCGGCGGCCCGCAGGACGTCCCGGCGGCCCGCAGGACGTCCCGGCGGCCCGCAGGACGTCCCGGCGACCCGGCGGCCCGCAGGACGTCCCGGCGACCCGGCGGCCTGCAGGACGACGCAGCATCTGATACGATCACTGTTCAGGTGACTAAAAGAAAGATCTGCGGAGGATCCAGCTGGACCGACATGGACCATGATCTCCTGCAGAGGAAGCATCTGAAACATGTCTGACATGTCCGTTAAACCGTCACCTCAGGTGTGAACAAAAAACCTGACATGCAGCTCAAAACATTGACATGAAATCCTCCCAACATGGAGATGATTTCCTGTTTACTGGTTTCTCTGTCCGACCAGCTGAACTTCTAGTCTGCATGTTTAATCCACGACGACTTCATTTGTTTATCAGTGATGCAGCCAAGAATGAAAACATCGGATTAAAGTCATTTTAAGCTGCAATGTTCAGTCAGGATGACCAGAGCTGCTGCTGGTGCTGTTGGTGCTGCTGGTGCTGTTGGTGCTGTTGGTGCTGCTGGTGCTGTTGGTGCTGCTGGTGCTGTTGGTGCTGTTGGTGCTGTTGGTGCTGCTGGTGCTGTTGGTGCTGCTGGTGCTGCTGCTGCTGTTGGTGCTGCTGGTGCTGTTGGTGCTGTTGGTGCTGTTGGTGCTGCTGGTGCTGCTGGTGCTGCTGCTGCTGTTGGTGCTGCTGGTGCTGCTGGTGCTGCTGGTGCTGTTGGTGCTGTTGGTGCTGCTGGTGCTGCTGGTGCTGCTGGTGCTGCTGGTGCTGTTGGTGCTGTTGGTGCTGCTGGTGCTGTTGGTGCTGTTGGTGCTGCTGGTGCTGCTGGTGCTGTTGGTGCTGTTGGTGCTGTTGGTGCTGTTGGTGCTGCTGGTGCTGCTGGTGCTGCTGGTGCTGTTGGTGCTGTTGGTGCTGCTGGTGCTGCTGGTGCTGCTGGTGCTGCTGGTGCTGTTGGTGCTGCTGGTGCTGCTGGTGCTGCTGGTGCTGTTGGTGCTGTTGGTGCTGCTGGTGCTGCTGGTGCTGTTGGTGCTGTTGGTGCTGCTGGTGCTGCTGGTGCTGTTGGTGCTGCTGGTGCTGCTGGTGCTGCTGGTGCTGTTGGTGCTGCTGGTGCTGCTGGTGCTGCTGGTGCTGTTGGTGCTGCTGGTGCTGTTGGTGCTGCTGGTGCTGCTGGTGCTGCTGGTGCTGCTGGTGCTGCTGGTGCTGTTGGTGCTGCTGGTGCTGTTGGTGCTGCTGGTGCTGCTGGTGCTGCTGGTGCTGTTGGTGCTGTTGGTGCTGCTGGTGCTGTTGGTGCTGTTGGTGCTGCTGGTGCTGTTGGTGCTGCTGGTGCTGCTGGTGCTGCTGGTGCTGTTGGTGCTGTTGGTGCTGCTGGTGCTGTCAGTCACTTCCCCAGCAGAAAGACAGAACCAGTAAAACCTTCCAACAGGAAGCTGTGTATGAATGAAACACACTTTCCAGTAGCCAGACCAGGTTAAAGCTGTGGCAGCTCAGCGTGTCCTTCCACCGTTCACGTGCGGATTCCTGAGATTCCTGATTTATTCCCACACAGGTGGAGATTTATTTGAATTTTATTTATATATACATAAATGAAATGAAATGAAAAAAAGAATCTCAAGTAATCCCTTTTTCATTACAAAACAATCTTTGCTGCAACAAGCTCAAACTCTTCAACAAGTAAAGGAAACTCAAGCTCTAGTCGTGTCTGGAAAAATGCAAATCACTGAATTTTTATTTAAAACAGTAGAAAACTAAATAAAAAATGATCAAAAAGTCCCTTTAAGTACTTAAACTAGCAGCTCCGGTCTTTCGTCCACACCAGGAAAGGTGTCTATTATATTTACATGTGGCAATATATTAGACGCTAGTAAGCATTAGCAGCTTCCACCAATCAAAAAGGTCTGGACTTAATTGGCCGTAATTTGGGAAAATACTGTATTAAAATTTCCTATTTTTTACCGCATTATAACTGCATACAAAGCATTATTTATACAAGAATAATCAATCAAGTAATAAAATCAAGTATAGTACGAGTCTCCAGGTGTTTGCCGATGCTAACCCTTTTTGCAAACAAACAGAATAATCTGTTTTATTATCATGTATTTGTAAAAAAAATGTGTTTTTTTTCTTTGCTCCAAAACACTGACACAGAAAGTCTGTTGGACTGCAGTCGTCTGGTGACAAAGTTGTGTTTCGTCTGCATAACAGTTCACATCAGTAGAGATAATAACTATAAAGTTTATCAGTAAATCTGTAACCTTGACATGTGTGAACGATGAAAACATAAACCATGTGTTACACAGGCAGGATGATGCGGAGCGTCTTCGCTCTCCAGATCCCACAACCTAAACCAGGTAAACTCAGCAGCTTACAGCTTAACTCCAAACATTAACCAGGTCATCAGTCTTGGCCTCCTCCCCTTGTTCACTTTCTTCCTGTCCTTCTATGAGCTGCAGCAGGATGAGAGCAGGAAGCCCCGTCTGTGCGACACCAAACACTGGCGGCCAAGCCGGATTCATCCCTGCAGGGGAGTGAACCCGAGCATCCAGCATGGCGGACCTCGTACCGTTAAGCATAAAGCTCGTCGTCAGCCACCTCCATGTGGTTTCTCTCTGCGCTTTGCCATTTCTGTAATAGTTATGTTTGAAAAGCCCCCAGCTTCCGGCTGCAGTCTGACAG
This sequence comes from Telmatherina bonti, assembly GCF_933228915.1. Classification (NCBI taxonomy): domain Eukaryota; kingdom Metazoa; phylum Chordata; class Actinopteri; order Atheriniformes; family Telmatherinidae; genus Telmatherina; species Telmatherina bonti. The sequence goes on along the minus strand of NC_136614.1, from coordinate 34,867,022 downwards.
GTTTGGAACAAATTTGCAGGGTTAAGTTAAACGCTGTTGAATAAAACGCCGCAGCCCGCAGTGAAGCAAACACGTGCTCCATGAGCCCCAATGGACTGATCACTACTTCCATCTACGCATGATTAATTCATCTTAAAGAACCTCCACAGCATGATGTTGCATTTGGGTTCATGTCTGAACCATCTTAGCTTCTTGCCCAAGGACACAACGAGCAGGATTTGGACCGCTGATCTTTGGACGACACGCTCTACCACCTGAGCCGCTGAAGTTAAACAACCCCGGGTTTCCCTTTGTCCTGCTTTGTTTTCCTTCTGTGTTTATATGGGAACCTGCGGAAGGAGAGTTATTCCTGGAAGATGGAAGTCAAAGTATCCAGATGTTTTCCTGATTTCTGAGGAAACGTTCAAAAACATTTTTATAATGTAGTTTCCAGAAACCACACAAGTCCAGGTAGAGGTCCAGATAGAGGACCAGGTAGAGGACCAGGTAGAGGTCCAGGTAGAGGTCCAGATAGAGGTCCAGGTAGAGGTCCAGATAGAGGACCAGGTAGAGGTCCAGGTAGAGGTCCAGATAGAGGTCCAGGTAGAGGACCAGGTAGAGGTCCAGGTAGAGGTCCAGATAGAGGTCCAGGTAGAGGTCCAGATAGAGGTCCAGATAGAGGTCCAGATAGAGGACCAGGTAGAGGTCCAGGTAGAGGTCCAGATAGAGGTCCAGATAGAGGTCCAGATAGAGGTCCAGATAGAGGTCCAGGTAGAGGACCAGGTAGAGGTCCAGGTAGAGGTCCAGATAGAGGTCCAGATAGAGGTCCAGATAGAGGTCCAGATAGAGGTCCAGGTAGAGGACCAGGTAGAGGTCCAGGTAGAGGACCAGATAGAGGTCCAGGTAGAGGACCAGGTAGAGGACCAGGTAGAGGTCCAGGTAGAGGTCCAGATAGAGGTCCAGGTAGAGGTCCAGGTAGAGGACCAGATAGAGGACCAGGTAGAGGACCAGGTAGAGGTCCAGATAGAGGTCCAGGTAGAGGACCAGGTAGAGGTCCAGGTAGAGGACCAGGTAGAGGACCAGGTAGAGGTCCAGGTCGAGGTCCGGGTAGAGGACCAGGTAGAGGACCAGGTAGAGGACCAGGTCGAGGTCGAGGTAGAGGTCCAGGTAGAGGACCAGGTAGAGGACCAGGTAGAGGTCCAGGTCGAGGTCCGGGTAGAGGACCAGGTAGAGGACCAGGTAGAGGACCAGGTCGAGGTCGAGGTAGAGGACCAGGTAGAGGACCAGGTAGAGGTCCAGATAGAGGTCCAGGTAGAGGACCAGATAGAGGACCAGGTAGAGGACCAGGTAGAGGACCAGGCAGAGGTCCAGGTAGGGGTTCAGGTAGAGGACCGGTTAAAGGTCCAGGTAGAGGATCAGGTAGAGGACCAGGTAGAGGTCCAGGTAGAGGATTAGGTAGAGGACCAGGTAGAGGTCCAGGTAGAGGATTAGGTAGAGGACCAGGTAGAGGTCCAGGTAGAGGATTAGGTAGAGGACCAGGTAGAGGTCCAGGTAGAGGATTAGGTAGAGGACCAGGTAGAGGTCCAGGTAGAGGTCCAGGTAGAGGATTAGGTAGAGGACCAGGTAGAGGACCAGGTAGAGGTCCAGGTAGAGGTCCAGGTAGAGGATTAGGTAGAGGACCAGGTAGAGGTCCAGGTAGAGGACCAGGTAGAGGTCCTGTAGTCTTTTCATCCAAGTTAACATTTACTACTATCACCAAAGAGCATATAACTGCATATTACTCCACGATAAAAGGTGAGAAAATCTGGAAGCTCCCAACAAGGTGTACAAGATTTCAAAGATAGATGTGGATCCTGGCAACATCCTGGATACTACCATCCAGAACAGGAACAACATAATAGTTCTGGTATTTGGCATACAAAAACAAATAAAAGTGTAATTCATCAGGATTTATGATATTTATGTTAAAAATTAAGTTTTAAAAAATCCTGATTTACTTTGTAACACAAATGTAATGTAACACACATAATGTTACGGGATAACGTCACACAGACAATGTAACACAGACTTAACATAACACAGACTAAGTCACGTGTAACAAGATACAAATGTAACACGGATGTAATGTAACACACATAATGTAACAGACGATAACGTAACACAGACCACGTCTGTGTTACGTTATCGTAACACGATGGCGTGTTACCATCGTAATAGTTGTTATGCAGATAATGACGTCACACAGATTAAACATAACAGATGTAATCTCACACCCAAAAAGTTACACAGACATTCACATAACAGACTTAACGCAAAACACATGTAATGAAACACAAATGTAACAAAACACACACATGCAACACAAACAATAACGTCACACAGACAATGCAACAGACAATAACGTCACACAGACGTAACGTAACACAGACATAACTCAACAGATGTAATGTCACACACGTAACATTACACAGACATTCAAATAACACAGACGTCATGTAACACACATGTAATGTAACACAGTCGATAACGTCACACAGATATTAACATCAAACAGACATTAACGTCAAACAGACCTAACAGATGTAATCTCACAAACTTAACGTAAGACAGAAGTAACATAACACAGACGTAACGCAACACAGACGCAATAGAACACAAACGTAGCGCAACACAGGTATTAACTTTAAACGTAACCCAACAGATGAAATCTCACACACGTAACGTAACACAGACGTGACGTAACACAGAGGTGACGTAACACAGACGTGACGTAACACAGACGTGACGTAACACAGATGTAACGTAACACAGAGGTGACGTAACACAGAGGTAACGTAACACAGACGTGACGTAACACAGATGTAACGTAACACAGAGGTAACGTAACACAGACGTAACGTAACACAGAGGTGACGTAACACAGAGGTGACGTAACACAGACGTGACGTAACACAGACGTGACGTAACACAGATGTAACGTAACACAGACGTGACGTAACACAGACGTGACGTAACACAGATGTAACGTAACACAGAGGTGACGTAACACAGAGGTAACGTAACACAGACGTGACGTAACACAGATGTAACGTAACACAGAGGTAACGTAACACAGACGTAACGTAACAGAGGTGACGTAACACAGACGTGACGTAACACAGACGTGACGTAACACAGATGTAACGTAACACAGAGGTGACGTAACACAGACGTGATGTAACACAGATATGACTTAACACAGACGTGACGTAACACAGACGTGACGTAACACAGATGTAACGTAACACAGAGGTAACCTAACACAGACGTGACGTATCACACAGATGTAACGCAACACTGACAACGCGTCACACAGATGCGTCCACACACACTATGACAACAGCAGCACCACCAGTCAACAGGTGTGTTGAAACAACGCTGCTGTAACTTTTAAAAAGTCAGTAAAAGGGACCCCGGACGTGATGTCCACCGTGGGAACGTCCTAGGTCCAACCTAAAACCTGTGTGTGTCATGTTGAGCCGTCACCTTAAAGCTGTGTCAGTAATGTGGGGTCATGACCCTGTAGGTGAGTCAGGAGGCTGCCATGGCAACGGGCCGGGACAGAACCGTTCTGTTAAACAGCGAGCACAGCGAGGCTTCGTTCGGACGGAATCCAGCTTCTGTCACTCCCACACTGCTAGCGAGCGATGTAGGCCGTAAACACACACACATAAATCATCCTAACACGTGTAATCGGCCTGCGTGTCGGGATCAACATGCCATTTACGAAACGAAGGACATCCAGATGTAAATCCACCTGCTGCTGTAGTCACGGTGCAGAAAATGTCAGGATAAACACCCGATAAGCCGATATAAAACACCAGGTTACGACTTCTCTAAGAAATATTTAACAGTTCCTCAACATGGTCTGTGTGGCATGTTTCTGGCGTGTTACCATTTAACCCTTAAAACTCCACGAAACCTTCAGCATGCACAAACACTTTCGCCCATATTTATCACATTTCATCATAAGAAAGATTACCACCATGTTGCTGAGAGACCTCTTTTTTTACCTGGAAATACTGAAAAAGACACTTCCTGTCAAACTTTCCACCAATCAGAGAGCTTAAACGGATCGTAATGTCCAATCAGGAGCCAAGAAGATGTTCCTTCTGCGGGATCTGTTGAGTGGTGGTGTATTAAATACAGAAGGAGGCCCTGCGGCGGTTCGGTGGGGCTCCTGGGTGAAGCTAAATGGACTTGAGGACAAAATGAATTTGGAGAGATTAAGAGACAAATCAGTGAAGATTAAAATAGGGCAGAATATGAGCAGAAGCCGAGCTCTCCGCTGCTCTCACGGCTACAGACGAGCTACTCGGGTCTTTCCCGGTCGGCAGGTGCTGTCTGACTCTGCAGAAACAGAAAGCTGAGGTGCGGCAGGTGGAAGTGCACGGCTGATAAGGAAACGTGCACGATGCGATCAGTGTGACAGGATGTGTCAAATCTCCAGGGGCCCCGTTTCAACTTGCTTTCATTCAACCTTCCCTCAGCAGAAACGTTAAAGTTTCACCAAACTGACTGGAAGACCAGCAGCAGCTGAGATGGAGGGATGCTGGAGGAAGTCAAGAGGTGATCAGATGACGCCGTCACATGTCATCACACCTCCCGACGGCTCCGTCACATTCAGCAGCATCTACTCATCTGCAACAGAAAGTTCATTTTTAGCCCCACAGAAGCAGGAAAGACACAGAGAGGACAGGCTTGTGTGTTCCAGACACAAAGCACGCCGTTGTCGCCGTGTCTTTCTGACCTTTGAGCTCTCAGCGTGACGCCGAGCACAGAGGAGCTGTTCACTGTACCTCCAGACCCAAACGCACGAGCCGGGCCCATCTGACCCGCCGCGAGCGCCGCGTGACGACATCCTGCAGCAGATCTGGAGCCGGGTTTCACCAGGAGACCCGGCAGGAAGACGTTTCAGACTTTATTCACACACCTTTTTATTTACTTTAAAACTGACAGGTTTAAGTTCAGATCCTTTATTTCTCATCCTGCCTTTATAGATCTCATTCAAATTATTTATTTCCTCAATTACACATAATTATATCCAATAATTTATTTAGTTTTGTATGGAATTTATATACATTTTACATAAAATTACATATGTAGAAATTTTTAGAAATATTTTTCTCATTTTTACATAAAAAATAAATAAAAATAAATAAAAAATATTTACATCTTTTGATATATATATATATATATATATATATATATATAGTTCTAAAACATTATTTATATTTATTTATTTTAATAAATATATAACTAAAAATGTATTTTTATCTGACTTACACACTTTGTAAATGTGAAGATTTTTCATTTTTGTGAATAGAATTTATCAAACAAAATATATATTTATTCAATTCTTATTTTATCTACATATAACTTGTTTTTCAGCCTCTTGGTGATTCTGTTTAATATTCCACCAGAGGTGTCAAACATCTGGCCCGGGGCCCGTCAGAAGGACCAATCTGGTCCGCAGGATGAATTTGGTAAATATGAAGTTAACATAGAAGATATTAACGGTCACAGCGGAATAAAAGTAACTATAATCTCTAATATCAGGTGTTTTTACCACCAGTTTAATAAATACAATAAATAAATATAATAATAAAACACATATTAATAAACATAAACATGACGACGTTACAACTTTTACAACCAGCAGCCAACAAAGCGGTCCAGTGTCAGCTTTCATCACCATCTGCATTTTGTCCCCGGATGGACTGAAGACGGAACCACGTCCGGGTCGGACGTGTCCGACGTCCCATCCCATCACGACGACTTCTACAGCCCTGTTCTCAGGGTCTATCCCTGGATTCTCCTGACTCTGACCATCATCATCATCAGCTGATGGCTTCCTGATAACATCTGTATTAAACACCTGGAAAACCGCTGAGCTTCACTTTGTACCTCCTGCTGTCCAACAGCTTCTCATCAGACATGACCTAACTCGCTCCTGGGGGGGGGTTGGTCATACACACAGCCATGTTGTGTGAAGATGTCCTCCGTTTATGTTTGTTTTGTTGTTTCAGACGGACCCTCGACTCAGCACAGCCAATCACACAGCTGTGGACATCTGTCCTGCAGGACTACAGTAAAACCCCCAAAGCAGTTAAAGATCTCAGTTAGCTGCAACCCAGCCGGGCCATCCCATCAGAAAACTTACTGGGATGGTCTCCTCTGTCTGGAGAGGACAGGGAGTTGTTGGGGTGTCTGACCCCAGATAAAGGGGTTAGAAAAAGGGTCAGAACCACAAGAAGTCTGATCCACATGGACACCTCAGCACCGTGCACGCAGGCTGGACAAAACCCAAAACTTGTCGAGAAGTTCAGAACCAAGCCAGAACCAGGCTGAACATGTCTCCATCCCACTCAGCTCGGTGTGGATCCACGTTTCCCTGCAGCCGCGGATCATGCGCGCGCGTGCCCTTCATCTGACTCCACGAGCATCACTGGGACAAGCTGCTGGTGCTGATGATGATGATGGTGATGATGGTGATGATGGTGATGGGAGAGGAGGAGGGACGGTAAACAACAGGGTCCGATAAAATGCGTCAGTGGAGTAAAATCCCAACTGGGGAAGAACTGGGAGTTGTGTGCTCTAACTGGGAGGCTGAGTGTGGGCTCAGTGGGCTGACTGGAGGCAGGACATCACGCCTGGATGCAGCTGGCTAACCGGCTGCACATCCAAACATTAAAAAGCAATGATAGAAAACCTGGAAAATCCGAGTCATCCGCTCAGCGCGAGACGGAAGGATGGCTGGAAGAGACGTGGCTACTTACGGTTCCTGGGGACTAAACAGCCGCAGCTCGGTGCTCCATGGCCGCCGGGAGGAAACAAGCGGTCCGTGATGAAGGCTGCGCCGCTGCGGTGGCCTCACGTCCCGTCGCCGAGCTGCTCGCGACGCCGGAGCTGCTGCGTGTGATGGCGTGAGATCCGCAGGGCCACAATGAGACTGGAGGTGCCTTCACTGGCTGTCGGATATCTTACAACCGGAAGAATCGTGACAACTTTATTCAGAAATTCTTATTTATTAAATCCAGAGCAAAGTAATGTTACATTTAGAGCACAGGCGGTACAATTTTCACATTAATTTATTGTATATGTAGTGAATGCGTTAAATTACACCACATATTTTGGACATTTCCTATTAGCAGAATTATTTTAGTTAACATACTTTTCAGTTTGTAATTCTGAACATATAACAACTCTTCTGATTATAAACAGCCAAATACTTTAAAGTTGTGACTGCACCTTTCCTTAACTAGGAATAGAGAGCTTAAAACCTGGAGCTTTTTTAAGGTCCGTAAACGGCACACAAGGGAGCCGGTTGTTTGAGTGACAGGACGACCCTCCAATCAGAGAGGAGGAGGCAGCTGAGGAGGCGGGTGTAAGTAAGTCCGGTATAAACTGATTTCTGAAGAACAAAACAAACTTCAGGATCTATTTATTTCAACAGGAGTGCGAAAAATATAATTTAAAAAAATCTTTAATACTACTTTTAACAGTTTAGTTACAAAGATGAAAGAAAAATGGTTGAATTTGTATGTTATTCCAGACTTCTTAAAGTTCTGTCTTGGAAAAAGTTTGATGTTCTGGATCCTTTCTGCTCGGTGTGACTAAAGTGATCAACTCCTCAGAAAGCCGCAGTGTGGATTTGGGTTTGTTTTTAAATGCCATGGCGCCACCTGGTGTCCACATTTAGTTACTACAGGTGGAATCAGACCATTAACTCCAGGTGGAATCAGACCATTAACTCCAGGTGGAATCAGACCAGTAACTCCAGGTGGAATCAGACCAGTAACTCCAGGTGGAATCAGACCAGTAACTCCAGGTGGAATCAGACCAGTAACTCCAGGTGGAATCAGACCAGTAACTCCAGGTGGAATCAGACCAGTAACTCCAGGTGGAATCAGACCATTAACTCCAGGTGGAATCAGACCAGTAACTCCAGGTGGAATCAGACCAGTAACTCCAGGTGGAATCAGACCAGTAACTCCAGGTGGAATCAGACCAGTAACTCCAGGTGGAATCAGACCAGTAACTCCAGGTGGAATCAGACCAGTAACTCCAGGTGGAATCAGACCAGTAACTCCAGGTGGAATCAGACCAGTAACTCCAGGTGGAATCAGACCAGTAACTCCAGGTGGAATCAGACCAGTAACTCCAGGTGGAATCAGACCATTAACTCCAGGTGGAATCAGACCAGTAACTCCAGGTGGAATCAGACCAGTAACTCCAGGTGGAATCAGACCAGTAACTCCAGGTGGAATCAGACCAGTAACTCCAGGTGGAATCAGACCAGTAACTCCAGGTGGAATCAGACCAGTAACTCCAGGTGGAATCAGACCATTAACTCCAGGTGGAATCAGACCAGTAACTCCAGGTGGAATCAGACCAGTAACTCCAGGTGGAATCAGACCAGTAACTCCAGGTGGAATCAGACCAGTAACTCCATACCTGCAGCCTGCAGGTGCACGTTTCTACACCTGACCTTCATTTGTCAGAAGGAGAAGAACCAGGAGACGATGGTAGAACACAAGGTGAAAAAGCAGCTGCTAAAGGAAAACAGACCAGCTTCATGTTTTTCTCCACGTTCCCCTCAAAGTTCTCCTGAAGATTCTCCTCCATCTACAGCAGCAGCAGAGGTCTCCAGGTCCGGTCCCGCAGGTTACAGTGTTTCCCTACTGCAACACACCTGAACCAAATCAATTGCTCTGTAGCACGAAGATGCCAAGATGTCAGAGAACCTTTTAGTTTGAATCAAGTGGTTGCAGCAGGGAAACACTGAAACCTGCAGGACGGTGGCCCATGAGGACCAGAGTTACTGACCCCTGCTCTACAGGTTCTCCTCCAGGTTCTCCTGCAGCTTCTCCTCCAGGTTCTTCTGTGTGTTTTCTTCAGCTTCTCCTGCATGTTCTCCATGTTTTCCTGCATGTTCTCCTCCAGGTTCTCCTTCATGTTCTCCTGCAGGTTCTCCTTCCTCCCTGTTCTGAGACTGCAGTGCACGCTGATGCATTATGGGTAGGGATCTATACATGTGAGTTAAAAGGCCGTTGGAGCGTAAAACGGTGGAAACCCTGAAAGCTGTTCCAATAAACCGTCCTGAGTGTGTGAGAAGCGGCGCCGGTCCGGACCTTCTTCTCAGACGGGTTCTGCTTCCAGTAAAGTCGGTTACAGTGTTTTCTTTGGCAGAAAGATTCATGTTTTTTTTCCCACGTTTGTGTTGAGACGTGTCGGTGGTGGAGGCGTGTCTCCCTGCTGCACCTGAACATCTCCTCCTGCAGTCTCCTGCTGACTTTCCACTGCTGAACACAAAGGAACACAAACCGTTTTATAAAGAAAAAGTTAATAAAAAGCAGCAGAAAGACGGTTTGTGTTCCAGTTTCAGCCTCTGGAGAAGAAACCTAATCTCATCTGAACATAAAGACTTGAGAGGAGGAGGATCCCTTCAGTCTGGCCTCCATCTCTCCTGTCCCACCTGACCGTCTCACCTGCTCCACGTGTGACTCAGTAAATGCACGTCTTGGTTTGGTACGACTCTGTTACCAGGCTCACACAGATATCAGCAACCCGACAAGCGGCGCCACAAGCCGGGCATCATCGCTGTAACCCAACCCAGCATTTTCCATCTTGATCCGAGCACGCTCACATAAAAGGGGTGGAGTTTACAGCGTCCGACCAATCACAGACCTGGAGCACCCCTGCAGAGAAGCTACTTCGCCACAGAAAACGCATCATCCAGGCCAAAAGCAACACGGTTGCCATAACAACGGCCAGGAACGCACAGTCAACATGTAGATTAGTAAAATCATAGGATATTAATCGATGGGACAATATCAGTGGACAGCTTTCTGTTTCACCGCCAAGCACGGCCCAGATGTTTCAGGCAGACACACACACACACACACACACACACACACACACACACACACACACACACACACACACACACACACACACACACACAGAGATTTGAATATCATCACCCTCTCAAATAATTCTTTTCAAGATTTTCTAAAAGCAGAAAAACTGTTTTTGTGTTTGTAGAAAAACCTTTTTAAAACGACTTCGGCCATTACGTTCAGACGGCAGCGATCTGATCCCAGGTTGCTGATGTGGAAAATGTTTCGCAGTAAATGTCCACCAACCTGATCTGGCTGCAGGTGATCACACTCACTCACCATCAATCAGGAATTTTATTGCGTATATTTGTACACACAACCACATTCTTCATGATCAGGCAGTTTTTGTGAACATCATAAAAGCAGTAAATGTGACGGTTTTCCAGAAATGCAGAATGAAAACGATGAATCGTCTCTTAATGCCTTTATAATGCCTTTATAATGCTAGTTAAAGCAAACATTTACTGTTTACATGAGATGATCACTTTGTTGTAATAAACAGTTAAATCTGTCCTGCTTAATTATTTCCAGCTTTTCCCAGTCTGCACCAGCACCACCATCACATTCCTCCAGGCCTGCCCTGCAGCAGATAAAACTCACTAATGTGGATGCCCATGGGGGCATTCAGGAGATTTGTTCTACGACTTTTGGTCTTTGTAACATTTAAACTTTTTAAGCTGTTCAAGTTTTTGCCAATGTATTGAAATCTGTTCCTGTGACTAGATGAAATGGAATTCAGTTCACCGATTGGTCCCTTTTCTTCACTGGTACACAGGTACATAATGGTATACAAGTGACTATACAAGGGTTCAAATCCCATTGTGCTGCATGGTGGTATGTCAGTTTTTTCACCCAGAGTGTCGTGTACCGGTCCATCAAAAAGCTTTAGCTTTAGATGCAAACTGTGCAGTTAAAGTATGGGCAGTCTGCACATGTAAGATAACGTCTGTGCAATGCTGGTCTTGAAAAGTTAAACACTTTATACGAAGTGTTTATATATTGTAAAAAACAAAACTGTGCAGAAATGACAGTTCAATTTTGAATTATTAAAATGCTTCAAATGGAACAAAGCGGTCTTTCCTGCAAAATGTTTGAGACGCTACTCCTATACCTTTTGTTTCACTTCAACCATTCAAATGTCAAACTGTTCAGCTCATTCGGGAGATATGTGCTATGACTTTTTGGTCTTTGTAACATTTAAACTTTTTAAGGTATTCAAGTTTTTGTCAATTTTTCAAATCAGTTCATTTGATTGGACAAAACAGAAAATGCAGCGTAGCGATTGGTCCATTTTCTGCACCAGTACACAGGTAGGCATTGGTATACAAGGCAATGGTTCAACTCCAGTTTTGAACAGTCTATTATGGTATACTAGTTGTTGCACACAGAACGCTATATACATTTCTATCAGAGTGTTCAGCTGCAAGCTGTGCAGTTAATATGTAGACTAATTGCACAAAAAGTCATTCTCTGCAGAATATCTGAAGACAGATTAATACAGATGTGGAAGGAGGTGATAAGTTGTACTGTGTGGTAATATTTGGTGAAATGTTACCATTTGGTTTCAAATCTACAACATCCAGTGTAAAGGCCCATTCTCATAACCACTAGGCCACCATTTTGCCCAGATATACATGTGTGGAAAAAGGTAAAACATTTCTATTGAAAAGAGGATGTTCAAGGCACAGGCAGAACTATTGAAGAGTTTTGCTATTGGCATAAAAATGTCTTTTTAGAACTTCCACCAAAGTGTAATCAGCAGGATTGTTGAAAGGGAAAGGTTGAACTAAACTGCTGTGAAGAAGAAGAAGCCATTGATCTTTTGGTCAACTGAAAAGCACCATAAACTGAAAAGCGCGGAGTTTCTTTTAATTCCTGGTCTTAGAGTGCCATCTAGGGGCAATGAGGTAAATGTCCATTTTAGGTGCCATCAATAGGTACTACTAACAGGTAGAGAGCTGACTTGATATAACAGAACCTCCTTTAAAAAATAAATTTAAAAAGCATTAGCGGATACTAACTATGCTGATTTAGTTGGTAACAAACAGACGTTGCTGGTTGCACTACACACAAAAAAAGCCAATCAAAAAAAAAAAAGGGAAAAGTTGAGCTAAACTGCTGTGATAAAGCTAAAGATAGCTATAAATAGTGCAAAAGCACATATATCAGAATGAGCTGGAGAGTTTAATATTTGAATCGGGGAAGTAGGACAACAGATGTAGAAGCTTAAAACCATGGTTTTCTGAGCATAAGTGTAACCATTTGGAGAAGAAGAGCTATCATTTACCTGATGCAGTATGAGGATTTAAACCTGTGAACTTCCCAGCCACAACCCTTTCATTAAACCACTACAACACCAGAAGACTTAGCAGCACCCTTGCAGTAGCGTTTTTTTGGTTTTTTTAAAAAATTTATTTATTTATTTTTTTTGGCCATCAACTTGTTGGTCAACTGAAAAGCACCATGGACTAAAAAGCACGGAGTTTCTTTTCATTTCTGGTCTTAGAGTGCCATCTAGTGGCCATGTATAGGAACACTTTTCTTTTTTAGGTGCTATGAATAGGTACTATTAAGAGGTACTGAGCTGACTTGATATTTTGTCAGAAAAGAAAAGGGAGAGTCAGGACCACAATGTACCAGACACTGAGAACTGGTGAAGCCCTTTGAACCAGCTGAAAAAGTTTGACCTGATAATAGGTTTCAGATATAACTATAACTTTGAAGTCACGGTAAAAATTTGTGTTTGGTTGTTGAAAACATTGTATACAATCACTTAAATCTTCTTATGTGGTCTTTTAAAATACCTGTATTCTCAAATTATAAAATCTTATTTCCATATCAATAATGATATTGCAATTTGCACTGTACTAAAGTATATTTTGTCTCCTCTTAGGCTGTAACTTATAGTCTGTGCAGCACACAGTTGGAAGTAATTTAACAACAGCACCAATCAAAGGCCTCTCCATGAGCCTCATAATATTCAAACACTGGCCATTAAGAAGCTTTATGGTACATGCTGCATGAGAACCTGCGCCTTGTACACCACTATACACTTGTGTCGCGGTGCACCCTGATAAAACAGTCTGCAGCTCATTATACAAAAAATGGACCAATTGCTGTGTTGAATTTCTGTTTTCTCCAATCACAAGACAGACAAAAACCTGAATAACTGAAAAAGTTTAAATGTGAAAAAGCCAAACATATCTCCTGAATGAGGTTAATAGTTTAATATTTGAATGGATAAATTGGCAAAATGACAAAATAGAAGCACTGGCTTGACTTGATGTTACAAGGTTACACCCCCTTTTAAAAAAAAAACAAAAAACAAAAACATTGCAAAAATAAAAGTTCCACCATGAATTTATGTAAAACTTGTTGGTTTTTAAGTAGCACAAGGCAGATTAACGTTGAGAAACATCTCTATGTGTAAAAGGACTGTTGTAAAAATCTGCCAAATCAATGATAAAAATTGAAGTTGTCAGTATTTATTTGGCTGCCATGTACCGGCCACTGGAAACTGGTGCAGAGCTCTGAACCCTGTTAAAGCAATTACCAGCTCATTACACAAAAACTGACCAATAGCTGAGCTGCATTTTTTCAGTGTCCAAACCGCATTTGGTTTGAAGGGCTTTTAGCCAATCACAAGCTTGAATTTATTTTTACAAAATGCTAAATATCTCAAAATCTACAAAAGTTTGCCATGACTAAAGTCATAGCTTCATTCTCATGAATGTACCGAAGAGTTTAATATTTGACAGACTGAAGTGGCACAAACGCAATGAAAAGCATTCACACTGATTAAGTTGTTCCTAAAATGCTTAAAATAAAACATATATCTTTCCTGCAAAATGTTTGAAACTCTAGTCCTCACACACCTTTTGCCTCACTTCAACCATTCAAATGTCAAACTCTTCATCTCATTATGGAGATATGGGGGCATTCATGAGATATGTTCTACGACTTTTGGTCTTTCTACTATGTGAACCTTTCAAGTTATTCACATTTTTGCCAAATGTTAAAATCCTCTCCAGTGATTGGGCAAAATGGAAGTCAGCTCAGCAATTGGTCCATTTTGTGCACCGGTACACAGGTACACATACAAGGCACTTGTTCAAATGCAGCATTTAATATATGATGGCATGCAGTTCAGCAGACTGCTCAATGTGAATTATTGGTCTCAGCTGTGCACTTCTAGGAGCAAGGGAATCTATATGCAAATGTTAAATATGAAGGATTTGTTCCAACAATCCTCCCTGTAACACTTTGATAAATGTTTAACACATTAAACAAAGTTTTTCACATTAAAAAATAAAGTCTGTCACATCTTTACTGGAGTTTAGTTCAACCTCGCACATGTTTTTGCAATCCCTCTAATTACACACTACTAGAAGTGGAAAAAAAAAGGTGTTCCCATCCCAATTGGAAAAAAATTTGAATGCTTTTTTCCAAGGTGTAACTAAGAGAACTAGTGGCATAGTGAGTAAGTCAATGTGCTTTAATACTAGAAGTTCATGTGTTCAAACCTGATGAGGGGCAATGAGAAAAAATGACAAATGTGCTTTTTTTTTTGTTTTTTTTTTTCCCAATTTCTTATACTTATGCAATTTCATTTCAATCATTCAGCATAGTTCAATAAATGGCCATTCACAGTTGCTATTATTTCAATAATAGCTGTTTCTAGTTTTACATTCTTTTTTAGCCCCATTTTTTGGAACTATTATTGGACTGTTCAATTGGGCATTTTTTAGTTGGTTTTAACAGTTTTTCTAATAAATTATTTATATTGTTACAACCTTGAGTCATTTTTAACAGTGGAAACAGCTTTTTGCTGCTGGTACCTGAAGAACCACACACTGTGTAACATCTTTCAGCTGCGATGCATCCTGATCAGACAGGATTTATTCCTGGTAGAGTCTGACTTTGCAGCGTTTACCTGCTTTTAGAAGCTTAATATTTTGCACATGAACCGGATGCACAAGCTGCTGCTTTCCAAGGCATCCCATCAGACAGAACGGCCTTACATGTTCCACACTCTCAGACACTTTGGGGGAAAAGCTTTACTGAGAGGGTTAAAATACTTTTTCTGTCCAGTATGTTGCATTGTCAGGAATGCAGATAAATCTCCTCTTCATTTGCAGTGTGGTGGAAGACAGGGTGACCCCCCCCTTCACCTCTTTGCTCTGGAACCACTGGCAGGAGTAGAAGAAGTCATTTGGGTATCTACGGTGTTAAACCTGGAACCCTTATTCATTTGTTTGCTGATCTATTGATCTGCCTTTCAGATCCAGAACCTTTGAAATTGCATTAATTCATTCAGCTTGTCAGGTTAAACATAACTGGGACAAATCTGAATTTAGCCCTGCAATGGCCTGGCGATCTGTCCAAGTGTACTTGCCTCTAGCCCAGTTTGCTGGGATAGACTTCCCCGCGACCCTTATTCAGACGAAGCGGTTCGGAAAATGAACGAATGAAAGCCTGAATTATGAAAATAGTGTTTCTAATGTTCCATTTAGAAAAGTAAATACTCGTTTTGCTTCCGGTTTATATCAGGATATGGAAGCTGCTCCGTTGTCCTACAACTGGATGTATAAATGTTCTAAAAAAAAGGTTGCATTCCTAACAATCCTTAATTTCTTTCAGAACCTTCCCATTTCTTTGTGACTGGTGTAATGATCTGCTATTTTATGTCTGCAGGCAGGGCCGGATTAAAAGAGCACAGGCCCCTGGGCCCAGAGTGTGCCAGGGGCCCCCTTCACAGCAACATTGTGAAAATTGTGAATGATACACTGATGAACGACATTTCTAACATCTCTCAGCCAGTGGTACCAGTAGCAATACACTATTCACTGTGGTGTAACTATCTGGCTTTTATGTACATGTTGTTCTATGTCCAAACTGATGGTGTTTGCTCTACATGAGCACCAAGTGGGCATGGGTCCCTGTTATGGCCCAAAGCCCCAGATGTTTTCTGCAAAGTCATGAATCAGAAAAGTTTCTGAGAAGTAACTTGCAGCACCTAACCCTCCAAAAAAGAAAAAAAAAGCATGATCAAACCTATAAACAAATATTATGTTGAACATCCTTCAAGGTGATCGCTGCGCCGCTGCTATCAGGTGTTTTCTGCACCTGTCGGTAGGTATTCTGGCCCACTGATCATTAGCAAGGTGCTCCAATGTGTCCGGAACAGTTTTGTTGTTTTCATCAATATTCTCTTCAATTCTAAATCAATATCTCATCTCAATACAGGATCATTTTGCAAAGTCTTATTGATTATTAGACTACTTCCGTCACATTCTAGTTATCTGTGAGACTGTTGTGAATTTAGCCTTTTCTGTAATCGAAGAGGATTAACACACGTTAGGATATATATAAATATAAAAAATGTGGCTCAAATTCATCCCAATGTTACGTCCCACAGAGGATTTGTTTTTCACAGCACTGTACAAAAACCAGCAATATATCATAACATGATATTATACATAACATTATACATATAACCTCTGATCATGATTGTGTAATTCAAGACAAATATAAATGATGGTGACTGATGTTTATTTTACTTTCTATTTTTAAATCCAGGTCAGTTCCAGCTGCATCGCCCTGTCTTCCAACATGGGACGTTTCAGACCAAAGATGTAATGTTTTATATGATCCTGAGATAGCATGATTTATGTTAATGACTTGTGATGATGAGCTAATCAGCTAACTTGACTGTAAAAACTTTGTTTTTGTCACACAGAAGACAAGAGGAAGACAGCAGAGAAGCCCTCTTGCAGGCGGATGTGAGGTTCATCGCTGGACCAGGGATGTAACCTCTGCAGCTGACGGCGAGTGATATTGTTGGAGGTCGTTTATTGTTGAAAGTCTTACTTTGCTTCATTAAAGCATTTTAATTCAGGGCTTTATGTCTGCTTTAACACTGAGCTAATATGAAAGTTAAGATGTATCCTAAAAAATTAAAATAAGACTAAATAAAGCAAACAAAAAACAATGTTTTGCACATGCTTAAAAAATTTGTCCCTCATCGGGAAAAGCCGTGGATCTTATTCAATCCTAAATCCGCCTCGGTGTATGAGTTTCTTTTTTTCCCCCTTTTATAAATTTTTTTTATTTTTGATGTATTTTTGTCTGTAGTTGTCCAGTTTCTGTGCCGAATTCTATTTTACTTGTATGTCTGTTATACTGTGTATGTGTTTGAAAAGCTTTAATAATAATAATAATAATGATAATAATAATAATAATGATAATAATAATAATAATAATAATAATAATAATAATATTAATACCTTGTATGTCAAGGACACAAACTTTCTCTAAAAGAATCTTTATTGTACAAATACAGTTGATAAAAACAAATATTATCATAAACAAAATCACATTTCATGTACATAAATGCACATCTGTGTCATGTAAAACATGTAAAACATGTTTGTCACGTAGAGAATCAAGTACTTGAGTTGATGAGACAGTTTCTGTCTCATCAACACGCCCCAACTGAATGTAACCACGCCTACACACAGACCCTTCAAGTACCATCCCCAATCTCAACCCAACCATGCCCATTTACATGTAACCACACCCACTCTCAATTAACCACGCCCATAACCATAACCCGTTAATGACCACGCCTCTTCCAGATGTAGCAACACCTTCTTATTTAACCACGCCTCCACACAACCACCAATCTGTGACGACACCATAATATCACAACCACTCATCTCTATCTAGCTGAACCCTCCTACTTTAAACCACACCTCCATGACCATGCCTATCATAAAACCAATTCTTCACGTCCACACCTGGCACAATCTATGTCCTCATGTCCACACCTGGCATAAACCGCGCCTCCAGGTGTAAGCCTAACATGAGATATTTTTGCTTTTATTGTTTAAAGAGTCCCAAACTGATATAAAAATCCATGCGGCACATTCGTGTTCGGGCTTCATGGGCGAAATGAAAAGGCTGCGGTGGGACGTGTACTGAACGCACCAGAGAGGTATTTGATATTTCAACCCAAATATCTTTTATTGTACATTTTCAAATATCAGTTTTAGACCTTAAAAAAAAAAAACATACAAAAAATAAACAGAAATCTGTAGAGTTCAGTTAAATAAGTACGAGTCATGTTTCAAATTCAGAACACACCTCCACCCCTGCACTGTGTCTGCTGGTCAGAGGACAGATTGGTGCCAGAACAATAACACTGATGAGCCAGACGAGAGTGAGGTCCAAAATGAATGCTAGGAGGTAGGTCACGGCTTCCTGTAGACAAGTTACAGCCCTTCACAGCAAGATGGGAATACCAGAGCTGGTGGTTTTCCTCCAGTAGACCAGTAACGGTCCTTTACAACAAGCTGGGAATACCAGAGCTGGTGGTTTTCCTCCAGTAGACCAGTAACGGTCCTTTACAACAAGCTGGGAATACCAGCGCTGGTGGTTTTCCTCCAGTAGACCAGTAACGGTCCTTTACAACAAGCTGGGAATACCAGAGCTGGTGATTTTCCTCCAGTAGACCAGTAACGGTCCTTTACAACAAGCTGGGAATACCAGAGCTGGTGATTTTCCTCCAGTAGACCAGTAACGGTCCTTTACAACAAGCTGGGAATACCAGAGCTGGTGGTTTTCCTCCAGTAGACCAGTAACGGTCCTTTACAACAAGCTGGGAATACCAGCGCTGGTGGTTTTCACCAGGATCTGTCATGAAGAATCAGCCAAACGGCCAACACCAAACCATTGGCAGAAAGCTGGAAGAACATCCGTGTCTAAAATGTCGCTGGGGGCTGAAAGACATCCCCATTCGTCCATCAGACTGCTATGGAAGTCCAGCTTATTATGTTGGCTTCCTTTTCTTTCCTAAGTCAGTCATGGATAAATTCGACACGTTTAATATGCATCGCTGGTGAAGACAAACTAGAGGAAAAGGCTTAGCTAGCAGGCTCCTTGTGCTGACTGAAGAAATGATCACTGAAGGATTTGCATCTGTAGTTTGCGTCTTTGAAGTGACTAAAACAGCACGCGATGGATGTTGCAGCCGGAATGAAGAGAAAACTTCATGGATGAAAAGTATAACAGCTGTATCACTGATATATTTACTTGAATTACTCCTAATGCAACACAAAGTTTCATTCCAGTCAGATGAACTGAGAACAAACAGCATATAAAACAGAGAAACAGCCAGAAAGTGAGAAAAACTTTCATGCTAACTGTTATTCATATAAAAACAAAGTCTAAGTGAGACTTCCACTGGAAGCATAGACTTCTGTCTTTCAAAAACGTGGAAAATACTGAGAGCAGCTGTGGTCCGGCTTTAATCCGTACTGGCGTTGCCGCTGGTGGGAGTGTCCAAGACGACCGGCTTCACACCGTTTTCCTCGTCACTACTGGAGAAAAGAAGAAAAAACAGCTTCGTGAATCACAGCTTCTGTGTTTGTTAGCACTTCTATAACTACTACCACACACCACCACCAACACTTATCAATCTGTTTATTCTAAAGCAGGACTACGGAATGATGTATCCAAACTCCTGAACCAGCGGGAGGAGATGGAGCTGCAAACATTCAACTCCGGGTAACTGGAAGTGGAAAATCCAGGATTTCACATGATGATCAGAGGAAATGTAAAAGATGGCCGTGTGTTGGACTGGTCCCTGGGTGTCGTGGGGTGGGAAGGGCGTCCTAACACCGGACTAGGCTGGTGAGAATAGTGAGAATACCAAGAATCATCCGAGAAGACCTTCCTTTGACTATATCCTGTACCAGATAATCAGGATATTATCAGATTATCTGGATCTATTTTCACATCAGTTATAATAAAACCTGTTAAGTGCCCTGATTTAGCCGTGAAAGTCCTGTTTGTTCTTATTTTCCTGTAAATCTCCCGTATTATGTATGATACAGGGAGGAACACAAGTGGTGAGTGACTGACACCGTTAAAATTCGCTACCCACTGGATGCCTGTCAATCAAAAGGACACGCCCCCTAATCATGAAGAATTTCGAACTGAAATTACTTTAAAACGGAGGAGTTATATATATATATATATATATATATATATATATATACACACATATATATATATACACACATATATATATATATATATATATATATATATATATATATATATATATATATATATATATATATATATATATATATATATATATATATATATATACATATATATATCCTACCTGACCTGAGCTCTCTCCAGCCAGCAGAAGACCATCTTACCACGACTCTTTTGTCTCTTTCTTTCTTTTAATCTTCTTGTTTCTTTGCTCAATCAGCAACGCTGATTGTTCAAACATCTAGTTCCTTATGATACCGTGAAGAAAAACGTCACGTCGCGTTCTGGATGTAAAAGTTGTATAGTGTAAACCTGCAAGACTTCGGCCTTTGTGGGGCCGAGTTTAAGCTGGTGCTGTTTTTGGATATCTGTTTGTTAACGGTTTAAGCACAGTTAGTTCACGGATATCTCCGTTTCACTGCTGGAAAACATCAGTGGAGCTAAAATCAACAACATGGTGGAGATGTTGGCAGGTGGAAAGGTGATGAAGATGGACGGTTGAACAAAGCGGTGCAACAGTAAGGCAGAAAGGTAAAAACAGTGAAGTCCAACCTGAGGCTGACCCCTTCCACATCCTCAATTGTGTCAGGAAGGGGCTTGTTGGCCGTCTCAGGTAACAGCAGGGTGAGGGCGGAGCCAATCAGGGGACAGAGGCCGCTGAGAACCATGGGAGCATGAGGGCTGATGGTCCTCAACAGGTACATCATGGGAGCCAGGACACCCCCAAATCGTGCACACATGGAGCCGATGCCGATGCCATTTTGTCTGCAAAGTGAGGAGAAGATAAAGGAGTTTAGTTTGACCTGGAGTTAACGTGATCTGTATCTGCAGCATGAGATCTGATCCAAGAGGCATTTCATCGTCCTGTGGTCTGGCTCTGGAACAGCTGATGCGGTCTGGGCTCCGAGTAACCAGGAATAAGAGGAGAGGGGCAGCCTTGTGGTCAGTAGATCTAATCCTGCCAAATCTTACCTCCACCGCACGATCTTATCGCACACACCATACTGCTTCATGGCCTTGTCGTTTGCTGCTGGTTATAAAAAAAAACATTGAGCTCTTTGGTAGGAAGCCACAGTCATGGGGATTTGCTCTGTTTTGGAGCCCCTAGTGGAAGAGGGGAGAACTTCAGGTTTTGGCTCTGATTTTAACCGCTGGAGGTTGCCACTTGGTGAGTAGGTGTTTATGTGGGTATGTACACTGCTTAAAAAACTAAAGGGAACACTTAAACAACACGATGTAACTCCAAGTCAACCCCACTTCTGTGCAACACTGGTTAACAAACAGTTCCACATGCTGTTGTGCAAATGGAATAGACAGCAGGTGGAAATTACAGGCAATTGGCAAGACACACCCAATAAAGGAGTGGTTCTGCAGGTGGTGACCACAGACCACTTCTCAGTTCCGATGCTTTCTGGCTGATGTTTTGGTCTGAATGCTGGCGGTGCTTTCACTCTAGTGGTAGCATGAGACGGAGTCTACAACCCACACAAGTGGCTCAGGTAGTGCAGCTCATCCAGGATGGCACATCAATGCCAGCTGTGGCAAGAAGGTTTGCTGTGTCTGTCAGCGTAGTGTCCAGAGCATGGAGGCGCTACCAGGAGACAGGCCAGTACATCAGGAGACGTGGAGGAGGCCGTGGGAGGGCAACAACCCAGCAGCAGGACCGCTACCTCCTTCTTTGTGCAAGGAGGAACAGGAGGAGGAACTGCCAGAGCCCTGCAGAATGAGCTCCAGCAGGCCACAAATGTGCATGTGTCTGCTCCAACAGTCAGAAACAGACTCCATGAGGGTGGTATGAGGGCCCGACGTCCACAGGTGGGGGTTGTGCTTCCAGCCCAACACCCTGCGGGACGTTTGGCGTTTGCCAGAGAACACCAAGATTGGTAAATTCTCCACTGGTGCCCTGAGCTCTTCACAGATGGAAGCAGGTTCACACTGAGCACATGTGACAGACATGACAGAGTCTGGAGACGCCGTGGAGAACGTTCTGCTGCCTGCAACATCCTCCAGTATGACCGGTTTGGCAGTGGGTCAGTAATGGTGTGGGGGGGGGGCATTTCTTTGGAGGGCCGCACAGCCCTCCATGTGCTCGCCAGAGGTAGCCTGACTGCCATTAGGTACCGAGATGAGATCCTCAGACCCCTTGTGGGACCATATGCTGGTGCGGTTGGCCCTGGGTTCCTCCTAATGCAAGACAATCCTAGACCTCATGTGTCTGGAGTGTGTCAGCAGTTCCTGCAACACCAAGGCATTGATGTTATGGACCGGCCCGCCCGTTCCCCAGACCTGGATCCAGCTGAGCACATCTGGGACATCATGTCTCGCTCCATCCACCAACACCAAGTTGCACCACAGACTGTCCAGGAGTTGGCGGATGCTTTAGTCCAGGTCTGGGAGGAGATCCCTCAGGAGAACATCCGCCGCCTCATCAGGAGCATGCCCAGGTGTTGTAGGGAGGTCATACAGGCACGCAGAGACCACACACACTACTGAGCCTCATGTTGATTTTCATTGATAATTTCTGTGTGATTTTGTTGTCAGCACATTCAACTTTGGAAAGAACAAAGTAT
Organism: Telmatherina bonti; assembly: GCF_933228915.1. NCBI lineage: Eukaryota > Metazoa > Chordata > Actinopteri > Atheriniformes > Telmatherinidae > Telmatherina > Telmatherina bonti. The sequence goes on along the minus strand of NC_136614.1, from coordinate 34,844,464 downwards.
TTAATAAAAATATTTCTTTCATTCAGATCTACAACGTGTTACTTTAGTGTTCCCTTTATATTTTTGAGCAGTGTATATATATATATATATATATCAAAAACTCCTCTCTCACCCACCCGTCCCATCTCCCAGGATAGGGCGGGTGGCTGTTCATCTCTCCAGCTCAGGTTCTCTACCAGAGTCCTGGGAGGCTCCTCTTCAGTATCTCAGCTGTTCCTAGGACTGATCTTTTCTGGACGGAGATGTCTGATGTTTCTCCAGGTATCTGTTGGAGACACTTCTCCAGTGTGGGGGACACGGCCCCCAGTGCTCCCATCACTATGGGTACGACTGTTGCTTTCACCCTCCAGGCCTTCTCCAGGTCTTCCTTGAGGTCTTGGTACTTCTCCAGTTTCTCCTTTTTCCTGATATTTCCATCATTGGGGATGGATCCATCGATCACTACGGCTTTCCTCTGCTGCTTCTCCATGATCACTATGTCCGCTTGGTTGGCCACCACCATTTTATCTGTCTGGACCTGGAAGTCCCAGAAGATCTTAGCCCTCTCATTCTCCACCACCTTGGGCGGAGTTTCCCACTGGGACTTGGGGGTCTCCAGTCCATATTCTGCACAGATGTTCCTGTACACTATGCTGTCTACTTGGTTATGGTGCTCCATGTATTCTTTGCCTGCCAGTATCTTGCAGCCTGCTGTGAGGTGCTTGACTGTTTCAGGGGCTCCTTTCTATAGTCTGCACCTGGGATCCTGCCTGGTCTGGTAGATCTGGGATCCTGCCTGGTCTGGTAGATCTGGGATCCTGCCTGGTCTGGTAGATCTGGACCTCGATGGCTCTGGTGCTCAGGACCTGCTCCTGTGCTGCCATGATTGGTGCCTCTGTGCCGTCCTTCAGTCCAGCCCTCTCCAGACATTGATAGGACTTGTTTATATCGGTCACTTCGGTGATCTGCTGATGGTACATCCCATGCAGGGCCATGATGGTTCTTCCATCTCGTGTTCCTCCAGACTCCACTGTCTGAGACATTCACTAAGTGCTTCATCTCTTACTACTGTAATTACTCTCTTCTAGTTATTGCTTTCTTTTTAGTGGTACAGCATTCCTGTTGTTGATGGTAAATTTTCACAGCAGTATTTTACAATGATTAAAAAGCACGGTTGTATTTCTATAAAGAATGAAATGAAACCCATGGACATGCAGCAACTGAAAATAAGTTGGTGAATATCCGCAGAGTAGGTGGGTCTGTCGCTTCACTGCAGAGTGAGACCAAAGCCTGCAAGCTGATGGAAAAATATTTAGGATTCAAAATGAAGTTGTCTGGATCAGGTCTCCACATTTCAGCAGTGGGATAAAAATGAACCTGACGGACCGGCGACCTGGATAACACCTCAGAAGGAAGCTGCTTCTGTTTCAAATGCTCTGCCAGCTGTCTACAGTGTGGAACGGTGCAGTCAAATGGCTTCGCTGGCATCACGTTCCAGTTACAACACAACACCCTACACCCAGTTATGACACACCGAGGATGCAGCCTGCTCGGGGCCACGTGGGGGATGTCACGGGAAAGCACTCACCTGATCACCGTGGGGAACACCTCGGCCGAGTAGACGTAGATAATAGACAGAGAGGCCGTGATTCCAAACTTCCCAATCATGGCCAGGACCGTCCGGATGATGGACAGGTCTACGGGAGAGGTCAGGAAAGGTGAGGAAGTGGCTCGAGGAAAAGCGGAGACAGCATGTTGGTGTGTATGTGTGTGTGTGTGTGTGTGTGTGGGCGTACTGCTGGGGAGGAAGATGGTCAGCAGGCAGGCGGAGCCGCCCACCGTTAGGAAGGCCAGCTGGGAGATCTTGCGGGAGCGGTTGAGCGTGAAGAGGGTGATGGTCCGCGCAGGCATCTCGACCAAGCCGAAGATCAACTGGGTCAGGTAGATGTTCATCCCAAAGTCAGAGATGTTGAGGGACAGGCCGTAGTACACCAGGACGTTGACAAACCTGAGACGGGAGGAGGAAAAAGTGTCAAAGTCATCTTAGTCCAGGTTCCACATCCGGTCAGACCAGCACGATACCAGTAATCATTTTTACATTTTATTACATATGATATAGATGGACAAAATATAGTTATTTTCAACATTATGTTTCTAATATTCTGCGTATTTACAGTAAAAAAAAGTTTCATATAAAAATAAAACATCTTTTTATTTATATAATTATATTTTAATATAATATTTTAATATAATGAAAATATAAAATATAATTTATAATATACAATTTATATTTTATTTTATTACATTTTAATTTAGTTTTTAAATAATACACTTAATTTTTTGTAGTATAAGTTTACCTTTGAAAATTGAACATTTTATTTAAATTGATTTATATTTTTTGTAATCATTATTATTTTTATAACTAAATTACTTTATCAGGGGGCTTGTTATTCAAACTCCTTTTTAAAAATGCATTTTATTAACTTTATATTGAAAGAATATTTAATTTTTATATACATTATATATGTAGTTTTCAGCGATGGAGCAGCAACCTGTCCAGATGTTCCTGCCGCTCACCCAATGATTACTGGGAGAGACTCCAGCTTCCCACGACCCTTATTTGGACTAAGCGGTTAAAAAAATAAACGAATTCATTTTGTGATTTTATTAATTTACATATTTAATTATGTTACAGATTTACTCCTTTCCATCTGTATTATCTCTTCCAATTCATAATGCTTCTATAAACCATCTAAATAACACCATAATAACCCTAAAAACAATTAAATCGACACATTTTTCTATTTATTTTAGTACAAAACCAGTAAAATGGATCTATACCCATTACTGTTAAAATATACAGTTACTCTGCCGACAGTGTCTCACAACCAGAAACACGTCGAGCTTCACGGTCCTCCTGAAGACAGAGAAAAACCCTGGATGTTAATCAAATCCGCATGACTGGATTGCTTCCAGTGTCGTTCCCACAGCAACCACTATATGGTGCTAAAGTGGAGGTTTTTCAGGCTTTCATAAGCCTCACACCTCCTGAAACCCGCAGACCATCCCTGTTTAGAACCAAGCCACTCAGAGGATTCAGCTGGACTTGTTTCTGTTGGACTGGAGCTTCACAGACAGAAAATAAACAAACACAAATAAACACAGAGAAGCAGCATTTAGCTGTTGAGCTGCAGAAAACTTTCACACTTAAATCCAGGTTCAAGCGCATATGCATGAAATCTGCACACTTTTAATCCTTTTCATGTAATCTACGCTTTTATTATGATTTCTGCTCTTTGTTTGTCATGTTTGCTTCTCGGCAGTTTGTTGGTTTCAGGATGAAGGCGGTTGACTGCTCCTCCTCAGCTTGGTGACTACACACACAACATACCAGTAGTGACATGTCACAGTAACCGTGACACGTTAAACACGTTATCATATCAGCTGTTGGCTTATTGCAGGAAGGTCATCATCACAGACAGCAGAGATGCAGGGGAGGATCTACAGGGGGACAAAGGGGGATAAGTGCCCAGTAGACCCCCCCCCTCAGCCTTTATGTACTTAGATGAATTAATAAAAACACATTTTATAGCACTGAAATAAAAAAATAAGGATTATAGGATTATAAATATAACCTGGAGATATTCCTCCAGATGACGGTTTAACACACAAACTGAAGTCAAATGAAATAATTGAGGGAAATATCTGCGGTTTCATACGCAGGTTAACCACGATGAAACTCGCTCGTGTCCTCCTGGGATTTTCTCTCAGCAGCGTCAAACCAGATGTTTATTTCTTTTTATCATTTTTATCACTTCGACTCTTTTCTTTTTTATAAAAGGAGACGGAATGTGTGAATTAGTTAGTTTGTTTAAAGGGGGAGGAGGCTTTGTATGTGCATGCATGTGTGACCGCATGAGAGACTAGCGGTGCGTTCCCATTACACCGAGAATTGCACAAAAACTAAAATAAATATCGAAATAATAAAACCTGAATGAAAACACCTACGTTTAGAAAAAAAATTTCGTTAAAAAGTTTTTACACTCTCATGAGGTGGTTTTTCAGACGTTTCGATATAGAAATATATCGTAAAAGTGAAATAAAAACACTTTTTTCATGTGACCAGTTTATTTCCGGTCAATATGGCGCAGTGTGGAACAAACAACAAATTCCAGAGTTTTACAAAAAAATGAGGGAGAAAAGCTGTGAAAAGCCGAAGCAGATTCTCCGATCCAGTAGGAAACTAACGCGACGTTGCTGCTGTGCAAAAGCTGTAATGCTTGGAAAAGGCTGATGTTAAACGCTGTTCGGTGGAAACACCTGAAAATCGCGATTGTTGTTTGTCCAAACGAACAAATATCGTTTTTATTTTGTAAAAAGACGTGATGGAAACGCAGCTACTGATGATGAATTAGAAACGAGTTTTCTGTTTCAGCTTGTTGTTTACGTTTTTGTGTGTCCTGTTTTTTTTTAGCACAAGTTGTTTTAAAACACTTTGTGTTGCTTTTGTCAAGAAAAGTTCTTTATAAATAAACTTTGTTTTGGTGCATTTCTCCTCATTTCATGGGAATAATTACAGATTTCAAGGAGAGTTTAGATATGAAGGAAGTCTGGAGAATCTGTTGAGGTTCTGTGTGATCAACATCACATCAATACGGCCGATCAACGAGATCAGGTTCCTTCCTGTCAGAGAGAAAATGATTAAAGTGGCGACAAACTGAGGTTTACAAGGAAAACAGGTTAATTCTGCTGAAGATCTGGGGGTTGGGGAGGATTCTGATTGGACAGAAGGGAGAGTAATCTCATACATAACAGCTCTGAGGCTTTCGCGGGTCTTGTTTTGACTCCATATCGACTTGCTAGACGTCCAACGCCGCCTCTGTTGTCTCGTCTGTCCTTTAGCACCCAGTGTAAAATGCTCTGGATCTGCTGCTGCAGAAGATTCCAGACCGTCAGGAATGTCGGGAAGCCACAGAAAGAGCCTTCCCCCTCCCGTTTTCCTCCGGAGTCGGAGAACTTCTGCAGGTTGGCCAAGGTCAGACGATGTTTTCCACTCTTCCGACTGCGCTGCCGCTTCGTCTGACTAAATAATCCCAACTCCATCACAGATTACAGCCAGGGAGTAAAATCAGGGAGGAACCGAGAGGTTTACTGGAGTTTATTCTGTCGGTGGATGTATAGACGAAGGTAAAAACCTTCTACACAACCTGCACAGACGAAGGTAAAAACCTTCTACACAACCTGCACAGACGAAGGTAAAAACCTTCTACACAACCTGCACAAACGAAGGTAAAAACCTTCTACACAACCTGCACAGACGAGGTTAAAACCTTCTACACAACCTGCACAGACGAAGGTAAAAACCTTCTACACAACCTGCACAGACGAAGGTAAAAACCTTCTACACAACCTGCACAGACGAGCAGAAAGAACTAACTTGTGTTTAGATAATCTGATTCTGGATCTGCTGCTGCAAGGTAAACTATTTTTAAAGAGCTCCAGCAGCTGTAAGGCAACGAGGCCTGCGTGGTATTCAGCGAATGGACAGCTTGTCAATGTGACACCGGAGGTTGGAGGTCAGAAAATCTGCTGCTCTGACATGAGTCCACACCCAGAGACAGACAGGTGGACGTGTCACCTGCTGACCAAGTGAAATCTGTCAGTCTGTAACATCCAGTATCACCTCACAGCATCCAGCTTCACTCAGACATGTGATTAACAGCAGTTATCCAAATAAAATAATCCAAACCGTCAGTCTGGGGCTTCGGCTTCATGCTGGGAGCTGTGGAGCAGCTGATCCCGGTCTGGGGTCCGTCTCCTCTTCATCTGCATCCTTCCTCTTTACCAAACAGCCAGAAACATTTCCTCTTCTATCTTCTACAGAATCAGATGCTTACAGGAGACACTTGTCCACATTTCCAGGCTGCAGCTACTTTAAACCCAACTAGCATCCTCGCTAGCCGCCTGTTTAAATGACCTTGGATCATGTAGCGCCCGCTTAGCCAGGCCTGAATTCATCTTTAAGCGTCTTTATAGTTTATTTTCAGCTCCAATGTGAAAATCTTGATTGAATGAGCTGATTTGTCGTCTCTAAACACACTGAAAACTGGTCTGACTGGAAAGACTGAAAGATAAGCACGTGCGCACCCTTTCTGATGGTTTCTGTGTCAGCTAGAGGCTGATCAGACGGGTTTCATGTGGAAACATTTTCTCGTCTAAACGTCGCTGGCGAACAGACGCACCTGGTTACGTACGTAAAGGGAGCGGAAATGAGCCTTAGGTCTGCTGCTGCCTGGTCGCCTCCGACCACGGAGGGGGGGGGGGTCAAATAAAAAGATTGAAAATCAGAATTTTTTATGAAATTTCTGTCATTTTTATTGTTTTTAATAATCTTTTTATTTGTCTTCTTGGGAGTTATAGCAGCAGAACGATGGTCTGGCAACTGGGTTCTTTTTTCCTCATTTAAACCAAGAAAAATGACAAGCGGAAAAAGTTTTCATGCATTTTTACAACAAAAATCAGCAATATGGAAGAATTGTGAGAATTGCAATTTAAATTGAATCAACACCCAAAATATTGGAATCGAATCGGGACAAAAGCATATCGTTACGGCCCTTGTGACTATCACTGCAGGTTGTTTTACTTTTTCCTGCGCTGTAATTATGGATGTTACTGTCGTGCATCTTCTGCTTTATTTGACTTATTCGAGACGTCTGATATAAACTCCCCGAAGAAGCCGAGGAAATGATGTCTTTCAGAAGAACAAGTTTAACGTGAATCAGCCTCCGTTTAAACAATAATTCATTCAGAGTTTTGATGAACAACTTTAAAGCATTGATTCCACTGTGGATGAACCCTGACATAAACAGGACAGAGACAAGCCTTTCAGGAAGTACTCACCAGAGATAAAAGACGATCAGAGACTGTTTCCTCATGGTTGGGGTCCGAACCAGGTCGAGGACGGAGTACTTCTTTTTCAGGATGGTTTTCTCCTCAGTTTTATAGACTTGCTGAAACACAGTGAGCAGCAGCTGTTAGCTGATAGCATGCCTGCAGCTGTTTGAAGGGTTTGCATGTTCAAACAACGGACTCTTATCAAAAATCACTCATTCAAAGAATGAATTCCACATCGTGTTAAAAACATCTGTGCAGAGTTGCTGTGTCGCTGAAACTGTGGAAACTAATGAAGTTGGTTGATGGTCAAATGTTGGAGGGAAACATTAGCAGCTCCACATCTCATCTGTTTGTGTGTCTGGATACACATACACACACACACGAGACGTTCAAGTGCATCATCAGCATTATGACTCGAAGCGTTCGGTTCAGAGCAGTTTAGCTGGTAAAACATCATGGACTCATCACTCCTGACCAGAAATATCCCATGTCAGATTCTTCAGGCGGCTGGAGAAACTTGAGATCTAAATGACATTAAACTAGTCATTGTCACCGTGAAAAAACGGTGTTTTACTGGTAAGGACTACTACGATGGACTAACGAGTTAAAGTCCAGGGTGTACACTACCTCTAGTCTGTGAGTTTACCTGCAAGCCTAAACTGGACATAAGTTCAGGTTCAAGTTTATTTATAAAGCACATTTTTACAAGGGCTGAACAATAAAGCAATAAACTACAACACTCCACAATTTAAATTAAACACTGCACTGTAAAAATAAATAAAATATAGAGTTAAAAAAAAGAAAACTAGAATAAAAGTAAAATTAAAATACACAAAGGAAAAGCTCCGGTTTCATAAAATGCCAAAGCAAAAAATGTTGGTTTTAAGTGCAGACTTAAAATCGGAGACAGGTTGGGCAGCTCTGATGAGATCAGGAAGGCTGTTCCACATCTTAGGAGCAGCAACAGAGAAAACTCTTTCACCCTGGATTTAAGTCTGGCAAATGGGACCTTGAGTAAGAGCTGTGAAGAGGACCTCAGAGTCTGCGGGGTCTTGGATTCGCAGCTAGCATAAGACCATTAGCTCTCACATTAGCAGCTAATGCTACGATTAAGAGCTCTCACATTAGCAGCTAATGCTACGATTAAGAGCTCTCACATTAGCAACTAATGCTAAGACCGTTAGCTCTCACATTAGCAGCTAATGCTACGATTAAGAGCTCTCACATTAGCAGCTAATGCTAAGACCGTTAGCTCTCACATTAGCAGCTAATGCTACGATTAGCACTCTCCTATTAGTAGCAAAACCATGTGCTTTCACGTTAGCTTCAAGATGGTTTCAAGATTACTCATTTGTCATATGCAGGTTCAGCCTGAGGTCGACAGTATAAGGGGTTATGTTGTCCAATTCTGAACTATTAATTCCGAATTAATTCATTCGGAATTGACGTATTGTCCTACGAGTTTACATGACAATAATAACTCCGAATGGAAGTTTACTTCCTAATAGAAATTAGCATCAGGAATTAAATGTTTACATGGTCATTATTTATCAGTTTAAAGCAGATTTAACTTTTATTCAGTATTAAACAGGAATTAAACTCCCATGTAAACGTAGCAAATGAAATGCTTAGGATGAGAAGAATAATTTGACTCGCTATTATAAGAAGTACAAGTAGCATGCAATAATAGTACATGATAAAGTGTTTTCTAAAATGATACAGTTGTGCGGGTAGAAATAAATAATATGTAACTAAAGTGTATTGATAAAAATATTATTGGACCTGGGTTGTGGAGCAAGTGATTGCACAGGTAATGTTTAGTGCAGCTTTATTGAGCGCATTATGAGAGTTGCTGTTAGTGCTAGTTCCTAATGCTAAGACTGTGTGATCTTACATTAGCAGCTAACGCTAAATCTGTGGGCTCCACAATGTGTACCGATTACAGAATTTCTTTTATAATAACAGGAAGGGATGGCTTTTTAAACCTGATGGGGGTCTTCAAAAGCTGCTACATATTTCTGGTTCAGGTACTGTAGTTTGGGAGGTTTATTCTGGTCCAGGTCCCATGGTTTAGATGGTCGATTCTGTTCCAAAGTCCTGTGGTTTAGAGATTCGGTTCTGGTCCAGGTCCTGTAGTTTAGGAGGTTGGTTTTGGTCCAGGTCATGTGATGGTTGTTCTAGTCCAGGTCCTATAGTTTAGGGGGTCGGTTCTGATCCAGGTCCTGTGGTTTGGAATATCGGTTCTGGTCCAAGTCCTATAGTTTAGGAGGTCGGTTCTAGTCTAGATCCTGTAGTTGAGGATGATGGTTCTGATCCGGGCCGTGTGCTTTAGGAGGGGAGTTCTGGTCTAGGTCATGTGGTTTGCAATGTCGGTTCTGGTCCAGGTCTATAGTTTAGGAGGTCGGTTCTAGTCCAGGTCCTGTCATTTAGGAGGTTAATTCTGGTCCAATTTCGGTAGTTTAGGATGTTGGTTCTAATCCGGGCCGTGTGGTTCAGGAGGGAAGTTCTTGTCCAGGTCCTTTAGTTTAAGATGTTGGTTCTGGTCCAGGTCCTGTAGTTTAGGGGGTTGGTTCTGGTCCAGGTCCTGTAGTTTAGGGGGTTGGTTCTGGTCCAGGTCCTGTAGTTTAAGATGTTGGTTCTGGTCCAGGTCCTGTAGTTTAGGGGGTTGGTTCTGGTCCAGGTCCTGTAGTTTAGGGGGTTGGTTCTGGTCCAGGTCCTGTAGTTTAAGATGTTGGTTCTGGTCCAGGTCCTGTAGTTTAGGGGGTTGGTTCCGATCCGGGTCGTGTGTTTTAGGAGGGGAGTTCTGGTCCAGGTCCTGTAGTTTAGGGGGTTGGTTCCGATCCGGGCCGTGTGTTTTAGGAGGGGAGTTCTGGTCCAGGTCCTGGAGTTTAGGGGGTTGGTTCTGATCCGGGTCGTGTGTTTTAGGAGGGGAGTTCTGGTCCAGGTCCTGGAATTTAGGGGGTTGGTTCTGATCTGGGTCGTGTGTTTTAGGAGGGGAGTTCTGGTCCAGGGCCTATAGCTTAAGATGTTGGTTCTGGTCCAGGTCCTATAGTTTAAGATGTTGGTTCTGGTCCAGGTCCTATAGTTTAAGATGTTGGTTCTGGTCCAGGTCCTGTAGTTTAGGGGGTTGGTTCTGGTCCAGGTCCTGTAGTTTAGGGGGTTGGTTCTGGTCCAGGTCCTGTAGTTTAAGATGTTGGTTCTGGTCCAGGTCCTGTAGTTTAGGGGGTTGGTTCTGGTCCAGGTCCTGTAGTTTAGGGGGTTGGTTCTGGTCCAGGTCCTGTAGTTTAAGATGTTGGTTCTGGTCCAGGTCCTGTAGTTTAGGGGGTTGGTTCTGGTCCAGGTCCTGTAGTTTAAGATGTTGGTTCTGGTCCAGGTCCTGTAGTTTAGGGGGTTGGTTCCGATCCGGGCCGTGTGTTTTAGGAGGGGAGTTCTGGTCCAGGTCCTGTAGTTTAGGGGGTTGGTTCTGATCCGGTAGTTCATGTGTATCCTGGTAACCTGGACTTGTTTTCCTGCCATATTCTGCAGGAATTCTCCGGTGTGGGGTTCCACATTTCCAGCTTTCATGTCATTCTGTTAGAAAAGCAACGAAGTGGACAGAAAGATGCCTGACAGGCGTTGACAGATCACATGACGAGCCTCGTGCACAGAGCCGTGAAGTGTTTCCTCTCTGAGTGAAGGTCAGTCCTGGTTTGTGAGGGGTCAGGGTTCAGACCAACATTCCCGCCGCTCATCAGCTGACATGCTGCAGCAGGAAAAGCCTCTCATGTGGGACTACAGTAGAACTGGAGCAGAGTTCAGGCTTTTAATGGAGGGGAAATACACTCAACCCAAATGAAAGCAATCTTTCATCAAGCTGCCATGGACGCAACATTTTAGCAGCGTGTCAAATCAGTCACCACACATGAAAATAAAGGATCGAAAGTGGAGTTATCTGGTCGACTGATGATCAAGTTTCAGAAGAAGGAAGCTGAAGTTCCCCTCACATGAATTCACGGCTGCTCCGTCACCAACGTGGAATATCGAGTTGCACAATCTCAGACCACGACAGGAAGAAGAACTTCCCCCTCTGATAAAAACATCACCAGGAGTCTTCCTCTTACCGCCTGCTGTCACCCACATGACCAAACAAGACGTTTCTCACTTCCTTCTGTTTGGATCTGCAGCAGACTCGGCCGTGGTGCTGGTTCTAATGGTTTTAATGGTTCTGGTTCCACCGCTCTGTAAGGTTCTGCATGAACCTGAATGGTTTGGCGTCATGGTGGCGGTCAGATCAGTTTTATACGGTTAACCCCGAGTTATTGATAAAAAAATCTACTTTATATGACTTTATAAAGCTATTAGTCCCAGTAGAAACAAATGTTTCTGCTCACTGGATGTGGAGCAGATTTAGTTTCTGCTCCACATCCAGTGAAGTCACTTTGATGTATTTTATGGATCTTAAAAGTCTCTTTATTTCGTTTATTTTCTCAGTTTGGAAATATTAAGTAAAAAAAACAACAAACTTAAAAAAATCAAATTAAAATACTAAAATATAACAGACCATAATCCAGGGGTCCCAAACTCCAATCCTCAAGGGCTGCGATCTGGCAGTTTTTCATTGTTTACTGCTCCAACACACTTGAATCAAACTGAATCAAATCAAATTGGATCAAACAGCTTCTTGAAAACTTCTTTACAACGGCCACGTTTACATGGAAGTTTTAATTCCTCTTTAATTCCAAATAAAAGTTAAATCCGCTTTAAACTGGTGAAAAATGACCATGTAAACACACAATTCCAATGTAAGTGTCTGGTTTATTTATTTATTAAAATTCGCATTTTAATTCCGAACTGATTAATTCCTCTGTCATGTAAACCTTCATTCCACTCTAAGTTAATATGGCAAGCCAAAGGGGCCAAACATCGCCACTTAATTAGCATGTTGGCATAAGAACGGCGTAAAAAGTGCCGTTTTTCTTCACAAAACAACATAAAAAAACGACATTCTATACAAAATAGTGCTTTTTATGCACGGTCAACTAATACTGCAAAAAGCAGCATTCAGAAACTGTACAGAACGTCGTTTTTTATGGTGTTTATAGAAACGCTGTCGTAGCCATAAAAAACTGTGCTTTTAACAACATCTTGTGAAGAAAAACGGCGTATTTTACGGCGTTGTTATACCAACGATTATAATTAAGTGGCGATATTTGGCCCCTTTGGCTTGCCATAAGTTAATTCCCATTGTTCTGCACATACTCGTTACCTCGTTCCGTCCCAATGACGCACATGTTCCACACGTTGTTTCGCCTCCCGTCTTCGGTCGTCTGTCTTTCTTCTCAGATGCCGATAAAAGTGAAGTAGTACTCTCGTGTCGAGCTGCTGCTTCATAATATAATTCATATCACGCCAAAACTGGTTCTTATTATGTAGTTTTCATGCTACGACTGAAAAGATAAGAAACAGGAAGCAAGCTTTGTTTATTTCTGCTAGACGTCATACGTCGCCTGTCCAATCAGAACCTTCCCAACCCGCCCATCTAAAGCGGAATTAAGTAAAGACGTGTTTCCATGTAAACCTCCATCTGGAATTATCATTATCATTTAAACTCATTGGAAAATAATGTTAATTCTGACACATGAATTAAAAAAAAAAAACCATGTAACCGTACTCATTCATTTCAGTTAAGTGTGTTGGAGCAGAGAAACAATGAAAAGATGCAGCCCTTGAGGACTGGAGTTGGAGACCACTTCCATAAACAGTGTTTAAAATCACAGTAAACGCTGAATTTTTAACATATGATTAATATTTTAACGTTAATTACAGGAAAATGAACACATTCGATGAGGTTTTTGTTCCAAACAACACGGAACCTTTTCAGTGCTCGACGTCCTGGCACAACGATTATAGTGAAGCACACGTCAGAGCTCGGCTCAGTGTTGCCAGTTTAGCGACTCCAGGCCACAGTGGTGGATTCAAGAGATTTGGGGCTCTAGGCAAAGGCAGGCATGGGGCCCCCTGGTAAATATTACACTTTCTACTGTATATTATGTGCGTTGCTAACAAACAGCCAGTGTAAAAGTGTCTTTGTTGACTGAGAGGACCGTGTTTAATGACAGGGAAGGGTTGCTTCACTCGATGGTACGATCTGATCATTTATTGTGCCGAGTCATTCTTTAAGTTCCAGATCAACTCACTGACCGCATCACACACACAGATCACATCAGGTATTAGTGCGCCGCCCTATATACCTAAAGGGTGGGCCCAGAGACACACATAATATAATAATCATTCTGCTGACAGTTTAACAAATGCATTTTTATCAAAAACATAGTTTTTGTTAGTAATAAGTAACTAAGTAATAAACAACCACCAGTGTATGACAAGTTTTAAGGGGCCCTAAAGAACCGGGGGCCCTAAGCTAGTTTTGCCTAATGGTAAATCTGCCCCTGCTAGGTCATCTCTTCCGAATGTTTCTACCAAATAATTTACACGGTAACACAGTTTTATCAAATCAATGTCACGTCTCTGGGATTGTTCACATCAGTGATGAAATCCCGTCCAGAGTTTGCGAGTTTTCTTTTTAAAGGCATCATGCAGGCAATACTCAGAAGTACTTACAGAGCACGTTACCTTCACATCTGTTCCATTTGTTTTTCTGAGGTTTTAAATTAAATTAAATATAATACTCACTCACAATCCTGCAGGTTTTCCATCTAACCCTGCTCCAACACACCTGGCTTCCTTCCTTCCTGTGCAGAACTTCATCAATCCATTTGAAGGAAGCCAGGTGTGTTGGAGCAGGGATACATGGAAAACCTGCAGGATTGTGGCCCTTAAAGCGCGGAGCTGAACGCAGCTGCAGTAAAGCTTCAGTTTACAACATTAACCCACTGGGGACCGAGGGTATTTTAGAGAAATAAACCTGACTTTTTTAGTTTAAATGCTAATAAACACCACCTTTCAATGCCCCATAACATCCTATACTTTGTTTTTTTTAAAAATTATTTTTGAATTGAAATATCATAAACTGCTATGTAAATGAGGCTCCTTTGCTTGAAATAAAGAGTATTATAATTTCGAAGCATGACTAAAGGTACTGAAGGGGACTGAAACATCGCTGCTTTCTGCTGCACATACTGTATCTGTTACCAAGTTATACGTCTGTTACGACGCCGTCGTGTCGTTTGTGTTGAAATAAACTACTTGAGTAATGCAAATGTTTGTTTGAGCAATTACGCATGGTATGCGTGCGTAAAAGCTGTTGTTTTTTTTATAATTTATCAGCCTTGTAAATACAGAAGACAGCTATCCGACTGCTAATGACACGATGCAGAGTGATTGACACCGTTTGGAGGCGTTTCCTGAGGCATCATCAGCTCTGATTGGACAAACACGTGTCATGCGCCAAAGACAAGGCTCTGATTGGAAATATATTTTGACATAACACTGTATCACCTATGAATGGGCTACAGTGATGCCAGAACTACCGTCTGAAAGCCCGGAGTCTCCCGATTAAGAGGGGAAAAAAGTACGTTTCTATCTTTTATGGTTCGAAAGCCATGCTGGATTAAACACAACATGGTCCCTGGCATCGCCGACGATGCCGGCGTCCCCAGAGTGTTAATGTCTTTATGTCTGTGTTTGTTATGGGATTAAAAAGTGTTTATGATTAATTCAACACAAAGTGTTGGGTGGATGGACAGACAGACAGGTGGGATACCTGACACATGTCCAGGTCTTTAGTGATGGGATTCCCGTTCATCTGTGCCGCCTTCAGGATCACTTCCCACGCCTCTTCCTTCCTGTCGTTGGCCATCAACCAGCGAGCCGACTTCGGTAAAACCCTGAAAATGTGACGCAAGCAGGAAAACCTGATCAGGAACTTTTTTCTCTCTTGGAGACACAGTGGAAGCCGTTTCCATGGAAACCTCTGCCCCCTCACCAGATGTAGATGATGAAGAGGAAGCCAGGTGCTGATATGGCCAGCTGCAGCTTGCGCCAGTCTCGTATGAAGTACGCCACGCCGGCCAGCAGGATGTACCCGAAGCCGAAGAAGTAGTCTGTGATGATTCCGGCCAACATGCGCTGCTTCAAGCCGGTCCACTCTGTCCCTGTTTCAGGAGGAGGGGATGCAGATCAGCCACAGGATCTGACCCGTCCTGCAGACCCGGCTGGAGACGGATCTGGGACAGGAAGCCTTAAAACAACGCGCTGCATTTTCATCATCACGTCTTTCCATCTAAACACGGAAAGACGGCGTTCCACCTTCAGTCTGGTCTCCAGTGGGTCGGACCAGGATCATAACATATCCAGATGTTCCTTTTTAATGAGCCTTTTGGAAAATATCATAAACCTGGAATTTCTGGAGAAAAAGTTGCGACTACATTTTGATTGATTGGTTACACGTTTTAATGTCTTATTACAGTTTAAATTTTCATCTATATTTTATTTACAGATATATATTCAAGCTTTAGTATATTTATTGACAAAATATTTTATTTGTATTTTCAAAAAATTTTTAAACTTGAAATTTGAAACATTTTCAAAATTGTTCTTATTTTTTAAAATAATTTCTTTAGATTTCTCATTTATTCAGTTTAAAGGTAAAAATTATTTATGTATTAGATTTTCATTTTATATTTCTATTTATTTATTTTATTTCTTACACATTTTATTTATTTTATAAATGTAAACATCTACACGTGCACAACTTCCAGATCCCAATAAACCTGCTAAATTTTATTCCCGCTTTTGGGAATAGAAAAATCCAGTATTTCACAGAGTAACGATAAAACATCTAGAAACGATGTTAAATGTACATATGTGTACTTTTCCATGTGTGTAGTAACGTGAACAGACTCGCCTCGTCATGTAAACTGATGTCAGAACAAGTTGTCCTGCTGACATGGAGAACATGAAACCTCAACTGGATACATTTACAGCTACTTTTATCACAACGTTACAGTTACTTTAAATAAAATACTACAGTTACTTTTAGTAAAATATTACAGTTACATTTAGTAAAAGAATTACAGTTGCTTTTAGTAAAATATTACAGTTACTTTTAGTAAAAGAATTACAGTTGCTTTTAGTAAAATATTACAGTTACTTTAAGTAAAATATTACAGTTACGTTTAGTAAATATTACAGTTACTTTTGGTAAAATATTACAGTTATGTTTAGTAAAATAGTTACTTTTAATAAAATACTACAATTACTTTTAGTAAAATATTAGTTACGTTTAGTAAAATATTACAGTTACTTTTAATAAAATAGTTACTTTTAGTAAAATATTACAGTTACTTTAAGTAAAATATTACAGTTACGTTTAGTAAATATTACAGTTACTTTTGGTAAAATATTACAGTTATGTTTAGTAAAATATTAGTTACTTTTAATAAAATACTACAATTACTTTTAGTAAAATATTAGTTACGTTTAGTAAAATACTACAGTTACTTTTAATAAAATAGTTACTTTTAGTAAAATATTACAGATACTTTTAATAAAATAGTTACTTTTAGTAAAATATTACAGATACTTTTAATAAAATAGTTACTTTTAGTAAAATATTACAGATACTTTCAGTAAAATATTAGTTATGTTTAGCAAAATATTAGTTACTTTTGATAAAATATTAGTTACTTTTAGTAAAGTTTTAGTTACTTTTAATAAAATATTAGTTACTTTTAGTAAAATATTAGTTACTTTTAGTAAAATTTTAGTTACTTTCAATAAAATATTACTTTTAGTAAAATATTACAGTTATGTTTAGTAATATATTACAGTTTCTGTATTTTATGTTGTTACATATTCACTAAATCCATCCTGTGGACCAGACCGGACTCTCTGGAGGACCCGGTTTGGTCCTCAGGCCATATGTTTGACACCCACGGCAGATGGTTCTGGTTGTGGTTATCTAGATGTTTTGACTGGCTTTTATCAGCAGAATAAGATCGTAACGGTGACCCGACTCCGTGAACATCATCCTATCTGCAGGGCACTGACCGAGGACGAAGGCGTTCATGATAACGCCAGAGATGGAGGTTCCAACCATGAAGCGAAAGCCCGTGTAGACGTAGAAGTTAGGAGCGAAGGCGGCAGCCACTCCGAACGTGACTTGGATGGCCAGGCTGATAAGGATGATGATCCTGCGACCATACCTGATGAAGAAATATGTCAGAACCGGGTCTCGAGGTGAAACACGGTTCTTTCAGGAGATGAATTCTGGTCTTACTTATCAGCCAGGTGTCCGAAGACAGCGGCTCCAACAAGGAGGCCAAACATGTAGACGGACGAGCCCAGGTTGTTGAGGCTGGCGTTGTCGCAGACCAGGTCCCACTGGGAGGAGACAAACAGGAGTCAAGTCCACTGGAGCTTAGAAACATGACGGACCGGACCGGTCTGGACCGTCAGTCCAGAAAAAAGTCCAGCTGGGATCGACCCGTTTCACACCAACTACCTCAGCAACAACAACAATACACACAAACTGCTTCACATTCCAACAGAAGGAGAAGAAATCCTCCCTGCAGCTCCTCCAGAACCCGGCTGCACTGGTTCCCCCCCGGACCGGAGAACCAGCCTCTGCTTCCACCTCCGTTCACTCTTACTGGTCTTTAACATATTTATTATAAATATCTGCATTTTCTGCTCATCTGGATGAGAAAGCGACGCCCAAACAGACTTAGTGTCTTTTTTCTGCTCTTATTTCTGCCTGAGTTGCAACGTTGTGTGGAAAGTGCTGTATAAATAATGTTTCTATTTTTTTTATTTATCTCAAACACACATACAGTACAAAACAATAAGGCACATTTGTGTAACATTATATTTTGTTTGAGAAGGAGCAGAAGGAAGCCCAAGGCTTATTAGTTTAGTTCAGAACAGAAGAAGCTCCTTGTACGAGACGTTTTTAAGTCCATCTGTCTTTGATGGAAACCCTTACGGTTCGGTGACCTGGATGAGTGAGAATCTACACGACGAAGACAGATCGATGAGAAAATACAGAACAAACAGATTTATAACAAGTTTAAATGAAAAAAACACAAAAAAAGCAGCAAAAACCAGCATTAAACTAAAAGCCGGTTTAAAAAGTCTCCTAGAGACGGCGAAGGGAGGGACGAAGACCACTTCCAGTCCAGGAACAGGTTTTTGGGACCAGCAGTAAAATCTGACCTTTTGACCCCAAACTGCAGGTTGGAGAGTAAATCTGCAGCTCGGAGCTGTGTGTGTGTGTGTGTGTGTGTGTGTGTGTGTGTGAGGGGAGGGGGCATCAAAGGCTCAAAAATGTCTCCTAAAATTCACTGGTAACCAGTAAAAGGAGGCTGCTCCACCAGTTTGTTCTGGTTCAAAGCCCCGCAGCCTGAATGTTGAAGTTGCTTCTTATCTAAGCGGGTCAGGAGGATCTTCCAGCCGTCCAGACGCGAGGTCACCAACGCACAAATGATCAACCTTGGAGAGCTTGGTTTAGAAATACTACGAAGATTAGAGGAGCGTTTCGGCTCTACGAGGACGTCAGCAGGTTAAAGATGGCGCCTGGCTGGACGGGGGGGGGCTAGACGACCCGGCTGCTGGGTCGACCCGCCAGGACCAACTCATAAAGTTTCAGTTTGAAGTAATGATCTGTTTGAGCGCCGCTGGACCTTTTGGCCTTCCCATCAGCTTCCCTCCAGGTCCCCGGCAGCACCGTCCAACCGGGGCGCTCTGGTCATGTGACCACATTGGCTGCTCACGCCTCGTGTTCCCGTGTCAGGCGGGGCACGCCGGGCGATGCCTGCTCTGCATGTGTCCATCTTCCAGTCTCAGATATCAGAGGAGCCGGCTGGAACAAACCTGCTAAACCTCCCTGCATTCTTCAGCCTCAGCGTTACGTCCAGCACATCCCCGCTCAGAAACCCGGACCTGGAACCGTTTCCACTCACCTCGGTTACTATGGTGCTCTGGAATGTCTCCGCGCTGTATTCCCAGCCTCCTGGACAGCTCGCAGGCAGGCGTCCATCTACAGTGACGAGAACTTCACTTTGGTTGAGGGAGAGGCTGCAGGACAGCTCCGGATGGCTGCTCAGAAAGCTGAAGTTCACAGAGGCCGGGGCCCCCGCTGAGGGCCACGCCGAGCGGCATAAATGAGGAGGAACGGCCCCGGTGAACACCGACACCAGCATGTGGAACGCCAGGAAGATCTGAGGCACACAGATCCACACATACAGGATCTTCTGGAACTTCCCGAAGCCTCCAATCAGTCTGAGCACTTCATCGAAGTTCATTTCTCTGGTTTGAACGTGTTTCAGCTGCAGAGCGGCGTGTGAAGCTCAAACCACCACAGATGCCACACAGATAAGGTGAGAGGGCCCGGAGCGAGGGGAGAGACGCAGCAGGCACACCTGAGCTGACTGCCGCTCTGACAGCAGGAGCTGTTTGCAGTGACGAGTGGGCTGTGTGAGTGTGATCTAACCAACAGCAGTGGGAGTGGACTGAGTAGGAGGCGTTTCCTGGCTGGTGGGAGGAGGAGGAGCCGCTGAGTGATGGTTGCTCCTCTTTCATCTCTCCTCCCCTACTCAGACAGTTTCATAAGATTAAATTAAGTAACCCACTTTGTTAGTTAGTGGGAGCTAGTGGGAGTCCCACAGCTGACAGGAGCACGCCTGATCCGGTGGGGAAGGGGGGGTGAAACCCCTCCACACTGACAGCAACATCACATGGAAAAAGCTGGGATTCAGTATGAAATGTTTGTTTTCAGCCGCTGGACGTCAGGCGGGTGGACGTGGAGCACATGGAAGCTTCATCGCTCCTCATCCTCCAACCGGATCGGAACATCACCTCGCTCCTGATGTCTGCAGCAGCCACGCTCCCACTGCGACCAAAACCATTCACAAAAGCGGAACGCGGCCTGGAAGGGGCGGGGTGGGGAGGAGGGAGGGGGTAATCTGAGAACTGTGGAGTTCTTTGATCAGCCGAAGGGCTCCAGCGTTCATGTCTGCATTGTTTAGGTAACTCTGTAAATCCCTCTCAGGGAGTGTGAAGTGTTGATGTGAAAAGCAGAGCTGGGTGACAAAAACAGGTCGACGCAGCGCGGCGTGGCGTTCCAGGAAGAGAGAAGCAGACAGGATGATGTTACGGCCACAAACCAGAAGCTGCATCTGCTAACGCCATGCAGCCGCTGTCACTCAGCTGCGGATCTCTGTGTGCGCATACTGGAGCACCATCTTGTGGTCACATCAAAGCTTCCTGCACCACGAGAACCCGGTCTGGACGCCTGCAGAGCCGCAGCTTCTGCCTCCATCTTCCTGTCGAGCAGCGGCGGCTTTGTGTCCTGGTTTCATCATTTCAGACCTCACCATCGGTGATTCATGTCACATCAATCACATGAACTAACAGCTTGAAATGCTGCAGCTTCTGTTTTCACCTCATGTTCCTCCATCAGACTCTACACCCAGTTTGCTTTCTGATTCATTTCTAATACTTTCTGCTCGCCCTCAAAGCCTTTAATTCCCCAACAGACCAGGTTGTCCTCATATAGTATGTTTTTTCCAAACATGGAGACCCACCAACTGTCGACAAATGTGGGAAAACACCAGACGTAGACCCTTTGCTGTCGCTGAGGTGGCATTTCTGTCCCTGTCGGAGCAGAATCAGACTAAATTCTTCTCTGTTCCAACCGTAGCGGAAAACGCTTCGGTAAAATGTGATGTTAAGAACAGTTTTACTCGATGAAGATGCTGAGGATGATGGTGGTGTGTTTGCACCAGGAGGAACACTGGCCAATCAGAGAACAGAGGAGAAATGACACACTGTCATGGCCGACAGTGTGTCATAAAACCCTTAATTTATTCTTAACAATAAAAACACAGTGAATTTAGGTGCAGTTGTTCATCTGAAACTAAATTCTACGTTTTTATGTAGCTCTCCAGCTTAACGTGAGACAACATTGGTGTCAGGTAGGCTAGGTAATGCTAATGCTACAGGTTATGCTACTTAATGCTTATACAATGGGTCACGTTTGTTATGCTAGTTAATGTTAAAGTGACAAGTTATGCTTGTTATACTAGTTATTGCTAAAGCAGTTACAACATTTGTTATGCTAAATAATGCTGAGGCAATGGGTAACTTGTGTTATGCTAGTTAATGGTGATACAACAAGTTATGCTTGTTATGCTAGTTAATGCTAAAACAACAGGTAACATTTCTTATGCTAGTTAATGCTAATGCAACAGTTTATGCTTGTTATACTAGTTATTGCTAATGCAATTAGTAACATTTGTTATTGTAGTTGATGCTGATGCAATAGGTAACTTGTGTTATGCTAGTTAATGCTAATGCAAAAGATGACGCTTGTTATGCTAGTTATTACTAATTCAATTGGTTATGCTTATGCTAGTTACTGCTAATGCAATCAGTAACATCTGTTATGCTAGTTAATGCTAAAACAACAGGTAACATTTATTATGCTAGTTAATGCTAGAACAAAATATAATGTAAAGAACAAAAAAGATAAAACTGAGACTGACTCTTCTTAAAATGAGTTGAAACTTCCCAACTATCAATGGAAATATATTTCCTTTTATAGATGAAGATGATCAGATTGATGTAGAAGATGCTGAACCTGAGAGGATTCTGCAGGACATCAACAGAAGGAGCAGCCGAGGGACAATCTGGCTTCGTCCAGCCTGACAGCGCCTCATGCAGGAGATAAAAGTTTATTCTCGTTATGTGTTTGCAGACACCTCTAACTTGTCTCCCTTTAGACGTTTACATGAAAATAGTGCTTGTAGATCTGCCCTTTGTTCAGGTCATCATGTGGGGGGCAGCTTCAGAGGGATGCTCAGTAGGATGTGGGGAGGTGATGATGTGGGGCTTAAAGAAATGGCCGGACAGCAGGGCAAAGGTCTCTGGAGTAATCTGAGGGTAATGGAAACACCAAAAGCGTTCTTTGACCTTATGAACGGAACCAGAATTATCTCATCCAGCTTCGCATCGGCCATCACAGCAGGGAGAACAGCTGCAGCCCGGCATGTCAAACCTGTTCTAGCGCTTGTCATGTGGACCATTGTTTGACATGTTCACTGCTCTTTTCTTCACCTTTCAGGTTTTCCTTCTGGAAGCTGCTGCGGTCATTAACTCGACCAGCGCTGCCCTCATATTGTTTCCAGAGTTATTGGAACGGTTCGGCAAGGTGGGGAAAATGTACATGAAGTGAATCACAAAGTGAGTTATTTAGGTACACCTCCCACCTTTAATACATTCACAGGGGCGCAGCAAATGGAGCAGATCCCAGATTCTACGTTCAGCATGTCATTTAGAGATGTGTGCGTGTGCAGAGAGTGAATCACAGGTGGATTACCTGCATGTTTTGGTGAAAGGTGGCACGCCTTCACAGACACAAACATTCATTAAACACTTATTCATGGAAACGGGTTTTTTTTATATATGGAACATGGAGATCAACATAAAATAGTTCCTATACTTAAGCATATTTACTGTAGCAAGGATTAAAGCAGTAAAACCAGTTCTTAGTTGTTTAATCCTTACACACACACACACACACACACACACACACACACACTAGGTACTTTTAGTAACTAGTGTACTTTTAGTAACTAGTGTTACTAAAAGTACCTAGTCAGAATTTTTATCACTTAATTAATGTTTTTAGTTGTTTTATTAACCATCATTCAGTTGAAGAGACAGTATTCAGGGAATGATGTTTTTTGGGGAATATGGGTGGGTGTGGGTGGGGTTCTTTGCTCTATATCCTTGTGTGTGTGGGTGTGTGTGAGTGTGTGGAAAGAGCACTTTGTGTTGCCCGTGGCATGAAACGTGCTCAAGAAATAAAGTTTGATTTGATTTGATTTGATTTTAGTAACTATATATACTTATATACATATCCATTTTAGGTTCAATAGGTCAGGTTTACCTTCATGACAACTGTGGGGGGAGTGAATTTTTTTCTAACTCGCCCGTTTAAAAGTAATTTAATCCTGTATTCTGCATTTTTAGGGGCGTGTCCTTTTGATTGACAGGACCCGCCCTCTGATGTCACGGAGGCTTGTCCATCTTTTTATATACAGTCTATGAGCTGAAATGAAGCTCGGTGGGCGGTTCCTACCATCACCATCTTGGCAGGGGCATGCGTGTCGTCTCACCCGGAAAATACAAATATGGGCAAAGAGGCGGAGCTGAGAGGGGGGCTGTGAGCGTCATGGTGGATGATTGACATCCAGCGAACTCCAAGCTTTCTGTAGCTAAGAGCTAACCGAGCTAATCTGGAGATAACAGGAGCTAACCAGCTAACGGAGGTAAGCAGGCTAAAGCTAAGTCACGTTGTTAACCAGCTAAAAACCGTTGTATGTTCTTCTGACTTGAAGCGGGAGATCGGGTACCTGTCAATCAAAAGGACACGCCCCTAAATATATTAAATTTCTAGATTAATTTACATCTAAATGGAGGAGTTAGAAAAAAATTCACTCCCCCCACAGTTGTCATGAAGGTAAACCTGACCCATTAAAACGAAAATAGATTTTTGTACCAGGCTGTAAACATGTTTATTCATGTTGTAAACATGTTTATTTCTGCTGTGAAGTTGGTCTTTTTAACATGGGAGTCTATGGGGATTTGCTCTGTTTTGCAGCCCCTAGTGGATGAAGGGGGAACTGCAGTTTTATGAACTTCTGCATAGGCTTCACTTTTAACTGCCGGAGGTTGCCGCTTGTATATAGCAGAGGAACAGTGATCTTGGAGATGCTTGACATACATAACATAGATATGAAGGGCAAGGAGGCACCATGGAGAGGGAGCCTGGAAGCCAAAATCAGGGCAACTCAAAGAGATCTTAGTTTTGTGTCAGATATCTGATGAGCAAGACCTTGATTCACTGATCCACACCACCAGGATCTACAGTAGGGACATCGGAATGTCATTCGGACTGGAGAAATGTGGCTGTATGGTCACAAAGAGAGGGAAGATAGTCCATACCGAGGGCATTGCACTCCCAGAGGGCAGGATAACAGATGTGGAGGAAAGCGACAAATACCTGGGCATACCACAGGCAAATGGCAAATGATGAAGCTACAAGGAAAGCTGCCACAGCTAAATACCTGCAATGAGTGAGGCAAGTACTGAGAAGTCAGCTCAATGGCAAGAACAAGATCTGGGTCATTAACAGCTACACCCTGCAAGTGATCAGATACCCTGCTGGGATAATCAGCTGTCCAAAGGAGGAAGCTCAGACCACGGATGTTAAAACATGGAAGCTGCTCACCATGCATGGAGGGTTCCACCCCAAGTCCAGTGTCCAGCAACTATACACTAAATGCAAAGAAGGGAGCCTAGGACTATTCAGCATCAAGGCCACTGTCCAAGATGAAACATCCAAGCTCCACAAATACATCACCAAGAGGGCACCAAGGGATGAAGCACTTAGTGAATGTCTCAGAAAATGGAATCTGGAGGAACACGAGATGGAAGAACCATCATGGGAGGAAAAAGCCCCTGCATGGGACGTACCACCAGCAGATCACCGAAGTGGCCGATATAAACAACTCCAATGTCAATGTCTGGAGAGGGCTGGACTGAAGGACATCACAGAGACACTAATCATGGCAGCACAGGAGCAGGTCCTGAGCACCAGAGCCATCGAGGTCCAGATCTACCAGACCAGGCAGGATCCCAGATCTACCAGACCAGGCAGGATCCCAGGTGCAGACTATAGAAAGGAGCCCCTGAAACAACCCAGCACCTCACAGCAGGGTGCAAGATACTGGCAGGCAAAGAATACATGGAGCACCATAACCAAGTAGCTGGCATAGTGTACAGGAACATCTGTGCAGAATATGGACTGGAGACCCCTAAGTCCCAGTGGGAAACTCCGCCCAAGGTGGTGGAGAATGAGAGGGCTAAGACCTTCTGGGACTTCCAGATCCAGACAGATGAAATGGTGGTGGCCAACCAAGCGGACATAGTGATCATGGAGAAGCAGCAGAGGAAAGCCGTAGTGATCTATGTATCCATCCCCAATGATGGAAATATCAGGAAAAAGGAGAAACTGGAGAAGTACCAAGACCTCAAGGAAGACCTGGAGAAGGCCTGGAGGGTGAAAGCAACAGTCGTACCCATCGTACCATAATCCAGAGAAGGGAGCCGGGGACTAGTGAGCATCAAGGCCACTATCCAAGATGAAACATCCAAGCTCCATGAAGACCTCAGGAAGAGGGCACTGAGGGATGTCTTCCTGATCCTCGAGCAGCGGTTTTTGCTACTTCACCACCCTCCATCCATGAGAACAGCTGCTGGCGGCCTGAAGAAGCTTGTTCCTACTGCAGGAAGTGATCTGTGACTTCTGCCAACAGCAGTAAATATTCACTTTGTGACAATGTCTGAGATGGAGGTAAGACTATATTGGTTGTATGAAAAAAAGGGGCCAAACCACTTTGTGCTCAGATTTGTTCACTGGACTGAAAGACGATGTAGCACAGTCATGGTCCCAACTGAGGTCCATAGATTCCCACATTTCCATGCAGAAATGGACAGATTCTCCCTTCATTTAACAATCCTACCAAGTCTTCCAACTTGCACGTTTCTGCAGATGTTTGGGTTTGAACGCTGCATCTGGTTTCTACTTTAGACCAAACCGGAAGCAGAACATGAGAGCTATGCATGGCAGAGACACATTCTCACCACACATTTCTGGCTTCTTTAGGACCAGTTTACGAGGTAGAACCGACTCACATGTGTTTTTTCTGCCTACTCATCATTTCAGCACCCGGTCCCAGATGTTTGTCTCAGGCTGGAAGATGCCGGAGAGTTTCTACCTCCTACTCTTACAGCTCAGCTTCCTTGAAATCATCTTCCCAAAGATAATTTGAAGAGTTCTGCCCCATACTTGGGACGTTTTAGGTTCAGCTTTTGCAGGAAGTAGCAGGTAAATCTTCATTTCTCCCATCAGAAACTGTGAAAATGTCTCCTGGTGTGTTGTAACTAACCACGTGAGCAGATTGCTGCTCTGCTGCAGCCTTCTGTTGTTTCCCTGAAAGCATGAAAGTCCTGTTTCCAAGCTGTTGCTTCACCAGACCTGCCTGTGTGCTGGCTAAGTCCATTAGTCTCCTCTTGGTGCTCGAGGGAGGCGCCTGGGGTCCATCACACCTTTTTAAGGCCATAATTGCTCTTTTTGTGATCTTACATTCTTCAGCTCACAGAGGAGTGTTAGTGTCACATTCCAGCTTTGTTGAGGCATTTCCTCGATCCGGGCGTCAAGCCGTTGTTCAGATGGTGTCACACGCCGCAACCAGCCAGCAGACATGCACAGAACATTCACGTCTCTGCAGGATATTTAACACCAGCAGAGTTGGTTATTTAACATTTCATTTACTGAAACAAGACGTTTTAAAACACCAAATGTTTGATTCAACTTTCCTCCGATCCACCTACACCTGGCCCGTTCTGGCTGCTGAGACACCCTGGAAAACGCTTCGGTGGGTCTCCTTCAGCGGACACGCCGAACCACGCGGCTCAGGATCTAGCAACACATTTGTTTTTACTAATAATATGTCATAAAACTGTCTTTTTAATCATTCATGGCCTTAAAAAGAGTCTCCTGTTTGACTTGTTTAAACATCCCAGTTCTTCAGCACATCTCCACGTCCATGAGGAACGTGTTGACACTAAATACATCGTGACTGACTGTCAGGGACCAAACGGTAAAGCCACGAGGACACACGTGATTTAAAAAAATACTGGGCTTTTATTGTTACCATTTAAATGCAAAAGTCCAAAGAAATTAGTAAACTAACCAATCTTTAAAAAGGAGTCAACTAAACATAACGACAGTCAGTTCAACTCAACTAAAGAAAACTGACCCCCCCACAAAGACACAAAAGGGTAACTTATAAAGCACTTCAGCTTAACCGAATTACACAGAGGTGAAAACAAAATGACGAACAATAACCAAACAAAGCTCAAAGACCTAACCAAGCTAACCCCCCCCCCCACCATGACCCAGCAGCACAGGGCAGAGCCTTCTGAGCTGGCGTTGAGATTTAAGACTCCTCAGCCCTTTGCCACGCCTTTCATCCTGCAGGTAAGGAAACAATGTGGGGCTTAAGCCATCACACTGATCACTGAGAAAAGGTTAAACTGTTTTCCATAAATGCTGCTGAGCTCAGACTGTTTTAGTTCAGGTGATGCTCACCTGAGCTGCTTCTCCTTCATTCCCTCTCCTTCCTTTCTTTTCCTTCTTGTTGGATCTGGATCATTATCCCTGTCAGGATTGGCTTGTCTCAGAAATCAGACAGAAACCACAACCCAACAGAAGACATACAGCAGCTACAGTCTTCCTGGCATGCAGCGTTTGTTCAGTCCTAACTGGTTTAGCTGGTTTACCAAAGAAGCAGGTTGTGTGTGTGGAACCAGTCAGGGTACACCAGTCCACATTAACTGGACTGTATGGGTCTTATTCTCCATTTTAACTATAAAAAAATGACTGTTTCCATGGAAACGGTTCCTTAATGTGGGCGATGTGGATCAGATTTAACTCTGGAGGCGAATGCGAGCGAACCTCTGCAGACTAAGATAAACAAGTAGGCAGGTCTCCAAGGCCGCGGAGCCACCCAGCAGTTATGAAGACAAATATTTTCCCTCTGGACCAGGAGGCAAGGAAAGGT
The DNA here is from genome assembly GCF_933228915.1 of Telmatherina bonti. Taxonomy (NCBI): domain Eukaryota; kingdom Metazoa; phylum Chordata; class Actinopteri; order Atheriniformes; family Telmatherinidae; genus Telmatherina; species Telmatherina bonti. The sequence goes on along the minus strand of NC_136614.1, from coordinate 34,816,961 downwards.
GTGTTTGTAGAGGAGACAGAGGGCTGCTTTGTCCCCCTCCCAACAGGTCAGCCCTGCCATGTCTCCCCACCCCATTCCTCCCTCCCTCTCCCAACCATTCACCCCTCCAGCCCACCTCCAGGCTCCTTCATCCTCTCCTGGAGCTCCAGAAGCTTCACACTGAAGAGATGCTATCGCTCCTTTACCATTCTCTACTGCTCATCTCTGCTCAGCAGGTAAGGGAGGGGGGGTTGTTGCCATTGTCTCTCTGTACCCTGCAGAAAGACTGACAGGAATATGTCACGTGACTCCCGTCGGTGTGGAGCGAGATGTTCAGCAGGAAGTGCAGTGTTTATCTTAATCAGCAGGTTTGTTTAAACTCTCATTCAGACTAAATCCGCTGCGAAAGCTGCAAAATGGAGCAACTTTCTGAGCTCTTTGCACTGGAAGCTCCCAAGGAGCCATTTTCACACCCTGAAATGAGCTCATTCAGTAAACCTGGCAGGCAGGCTGCAGATTCTTGGCATAACTGGCGCTGACCTTTGGAAGCTGGCTGAGGGAAGAGGAGCACGAGTGGCAGCAGGCAGCGATGTCATCTGAAAGCACAACACGACAGCGGTACTGCTTTCAAAGCTGCCGCGTCGTCACGGTGCACAGAACAGAACTACTACAGTACCAGGATGTTCCCAGCAGGAAATGAGAAAACTCTCCGCAGCATAAAACCCCACTGTGAATAAAAAGAAACCTAAATATTAAAACAAATACAGTGAAATAACTGGAAATTACAGCAGAACTGAAATAGAAATACACCTAATCTTTTCACTGTTTAATATCCTGTGATGCAGTCACACCTGATTTACCTGATTTATATGTTAATGTTAAAATGTGTTTATTAATTAACTTTATGTGAAACATATCTATCTATGGACATATCTGTAGATACATTTTTTAAACATTATTCACAGTATGGCAGCCTGTCCAGGGTGTATCTGCTGGGATGGACTCGACCCTGAACTGGACTAGGAGGTTAAGAAAATGGATGGAAAATCCCAGAATGGGAGGAAAAAATAGATTAACATGAAAATCGTGATTTTTTTTTTTAAATTTACAATTTTTAAAAATCTTTTTTTTTTTTTTTTTTTTTGTTCAAAAATTAAATTCTTTTTTTTTTTTTTCAATTTTAAATGTTTATATGTTTAGATGCTACATGGGGAGGAAGTTACCGCTTTTCTCCAGCAGGGGACGAAATGTTTCTCTTCGACTAACATAACGTTATATCCGTTTTGGAAAACACGTAAACAGAAGATGCAGAATGATGGATAACCTGAACCTCCACCGTCACGTTTGAAGTCAAAATTCTGGACACATTTTTCATTTTGCTCTGAAGGGAAAATCAGAGCTGGACATGTGGAAAGCTGTTTGTAAACTCTGTAAAGCACATGTGTCGTACTGCGGTAACACGACTAACGCTACTGCTCACCTAGGAAGACACCATCCTGAGGTAAATGCAGAGCTAACAGCCAAACATAGCGTAGTAGCAAGACAACAGACACTCAAACCAGAACTTTTATATGCAGCAGAAGCTTCTGAAACAAGAATAGAAGTTCAAACTGCTTCAGAAATATTGCTGCTGAATAAATCTTAAAGACTGACTCAGCTCATTTTTTTAATTTGGGAAATCTGGCTCGTGATATAGTCTGTAAACTTGGTCATCATGCAACTTTTTCACATGGTCTGGTGTTTAAAAACAAAGGAAAAATCAGCATTACTGAGAAATGGCAATTTAAATCGAATCAGCATCCAAAAAATTCATTAGAAAACAAACAGAGAAAATCGTATTGTCCCAACCCTAGAAAATTCACAGTAAAAGACCATTATAACAATATCAAACTTGTGTTTAGTGTTTTAACTTTTTTTAAGTTTTAGGAATAAAGTTAAACAAAAATGACATCATTTTCTATGTAAAATTCATTTCAAAATGAGGTCATTTTGTTGTGTTTTCACAGTTGCAGCTTTTTCATGTTACTTTACATGAGAATCTTCCTGGTATTGAAGTGCAGGACAGCATACAGGATAATTTATTATAAAAAGATTAAATCTCAATATTTAGGGTTATTACTGAAAAATGCAACAAAGGTTAAATAAAACCTTAAAAAGGAGCTTGGCGCTTCATTTGGACGATGCCATAAAAGGTGGGGAAATATGACCTGCTTACTGGTTCACCTACAGACACCAGATGTAAGCTCACCTGGACAGGCTGCTGGGACTATTTCAGCTGCTGGACATCAGTTACTATCATTAACTGATGATAATAAGTTAAACTTTCCGATAACTTAAAGTTAACTTATCAGAAAACTAAGTAAATGATGGATATTTTCAGGGTTATGTCTCCCCTTTAATAATCCCAGTTGATGTTTTTATTCCACATGGATGAAACCTGATTGGTCACCTGAACAACCAGATAGAACTGGAAATGACGGCGCTTCTGTGGACACGGACTGTGGATTCATCCTCTGACACGGAATACAAATGTACAAGATGTACAGACTCTTTAGTCGTTACCGCTTCATGATTACTGTTGTAAATTTGTTCTTTTATATAGTGTTATTTATTTAAATGTATAGCAATATTAAACATTAATTGTATACATACGTGTGTGTGTGCGTGTGTGTATATATGTGCGTGTGTGTGAATGTAAAATTCAGCAGAGCAACATAAAGTTGAGTTTGTTAAGAGCTGTTTTCACTCCAGGGCAGATGAAAAGGGAATTCCTCAGTTCTCCTGGGCATGCAGCCATCTGTGCTGCAGTCTTTTCATTTTTGCGGCTTTTTTCAGTAAAACAGAGTCATCGTTAGTGAACTATGCTACTCATCGTCGTAATTTCTTCTGAGAACAATGAGAAGGAAGGTAGCAGACATGCATGGACATGGCTGAAAAACGTGACACGAGGTGTGTCACACGGAGCCTGACGTCTTATGTTGCCGGTTTGGTTGCACATGATGCGTTTCAGATGCCCTCCTGTTAAACTGATGCAGCTTTAATAACAGCCTACTGACACAGACTGTATTGATCAGAAATGCAGATGTAAACACAGCGATTCTAACAATAAACTGGCTTCTAGTCAGTCATCAAGACTGTTCTCAGACCCAGAAGTTACTGGTCCTACGAAATGACTAAAATACTCCTCGGAATTAAAAAGGTAATGCAAGGAATGAGTAAGGAGTAAAGTAATCCTAAATATGAGGAAAATAGTTTATCATAAAAATATCATAGAAGTTTATGATAGGAAGAGAGAAAACTTCACTACAACACCCCTTCATCTCCATGGAAACCAGCAGGATTTTCATAATTCATATAAAAAGCGTAGTCTTGGAAATGATGTGTTATTATGGCTGCTAGCTTCCAGAATTTCTGTCCCACAGTTGGAGACGGACGTTTCTGTAACCACCAGAGTCTCTACTTTCAGAAAACGCTGTGTTTGTGGGGAGAAATAGTCCGAAGCTCTGACTGGACACTGATGTTCTCATGTTTCTGTTTGGGGTTTGAACTGAGTTCGGTTTGGATGTTTGGTTTGGACGTCAGCGAGTCTTTTACCAAAGTTTCTTCCCGTCATGTTGCTATGCAACATGTTAGCATTGCTGCTGTGCTACATGTTAGCATTGCTGCTATGCTACACATTAGCATTGCTGCTATCCTACATGTTAGTACTGCTGCTATGCTAGATGTTAACATCGATGCTATCCTACATGTTAGCATTGCTGCTATGCTACATATTAGCATTGATGCTATGCTACATGTTATCACTGCTGCTACGCTACATGTTAGCATTGCTGCTATGCTACATGTTAGCATTGCTGCTATCCTACATGTTAGCATTGATGCTATCCTACATGTTAGCATTGATGCTATACTACATGTTAGCAGTGCTGCTATGCTACATGTTAGCAGTGCTGCTATGCTAGATGTTAGCATTGATGCTATCCTACATGTTAGCATTGCTGCTATGCTACATGTTAGCGTTGCTGCTTCCTTGAAGAGATTAACTATAAATAAAAAAACACTTATGCAAACAAACGTTTTATTTCAACAAATTTAAAATGAAACATCTTTCTTTGAGTCATTTGAAACTATTCAGGTTAAAACTCATCTGCTGTTTGTCGTCTCAGTGCTTCAGCAGGGCTCAGAGCCATGGCCAGCAGCTGGCTCCCCGTGGAGGCCAGGTCACGGTTGAACGCCAGCAGTTCTGCCAGTGGCCCTGCAGGTGTGGGCAGAGGCCTCAATGCGCCCCGGGAGTCAGCTCCATCCTGGACGGCTGCGGATGCTGCAAAAGCTGCGCCAGACAGATCGGAGAGGCGTGCAACGAGAGGGACCTGTGTGACCCTCACAAGGGCATGTACTGCGACTTCTCAGCCGACCAGCCCAGATACCAAGCAGGAGTGTGTGCTTGTTAGTGTCTTCTTCTTCTTCTCACTGATATCTTGTTTACTCATCTCTGGTACAAACGGGAGGCAAAGAGAAAAATGTTCTCACGGCTGATTTGTCAGATAAATGAAGTTTCACGCTGCTGTCAACGCCTTCAGGTGCATAAAGATTAAAGACACCAAGGTGTGAAACAGCCTGCAGGGGGGGTGGATTTATTACTGTTCAAGGCCTTTCAAAGAGAAATATTTCTGGTGAAAGCTGGAATGAGTAAGGTAACATCTGTGCTCTTCAGACGTGTCAGTCACCTGAAACAGCTGGGATACAAGTCCACGCTGCAGTCTGCGCCTGAAACCAGAAATTTTCAGTCCATTTAGCTACACTTCATGAAAGTGTCACGTAAAATCAGCTCCTGACACATTCCCTCTTTCCTTCAGACATGATGGCAGTCGGCTGTGACCTGAATGGCGCCCACTACGAGAACGGGGAAGCGTTCCAGCCCAGCTCCTTGTATAAGTGCACATGCATCGGCGGCGCCATCGGCTGCACGCCGGCTTTCATCCAGAAACCTGCCGGTCTCTTAGGTCCAGCCCCGCTGATGGGTAGCAGGCCCGCCGGACTCCGCAGTAGTCAGAGCCCAAACAAGCACCGGCAGGACACAACGTACATGTCAGGTGTGTGTTTGCTGAGTAAGCTCATGAAAAGGGACCAGTGAGGCTAGCTGGACCAGAGGGGAAGGCGCCCTAGTTCAAACAGGCTGATGGGATCTATTAAAAGGCATGGAAGGTATCTGTGGTAGCGATCCATGTGTGGAACAATCTGCTCCAGATGATTCCTGGAGGCCGGTGTTCTGCTAAAACGTGCTACCCCGTCGAAACATTACCCCCAAACGCTGAGCTAATAGCTTAGCTGGCCCATCAGAAACAAACAGTTTGATGTTTTCAGCAATGATCAATCAAATGATATAATGATCAAATCCAACAAATTATTAACATACATAGGTACAATCTCAAGATATCACAAGTGTTCACACATCAGAATGCAAATGACAGTGACACTACAAATCAGCACACGAAAGTGTGGTGGCTTAGTGGTTCATACAAGCAGGAAAGGTAGATGCTGTGAATTCAGTAACACACACATATTATGTATATATATATATATATATATATATATATATATATATATATATATATATATATATACACACACACATATATATATATATATACATATATATATACATACATATATATACATATATATATATATATATACACACACACACACATATACATATATATATATATATATACATACACACATATATGTATACATATATATATATATATATACATATATATACATATATACATACATAGGGGCTTCCTCCGGCTTCCTCCCACCATCCAAAGACATGTCATCCATCCATCCATCCATCCATCTTCTGCCGCTTATTCGCGGTTGCGTCGCGGGGGCAGCAGCCTAAGCAGGGAAGCTCAGACTTCCCTCTCCTCAGCCACATCTCCCAACTCTGCGCGGGACCATGGTCTCAGATTTGGAGGTGCTGATTGTCATCCCAGCTGCTTCACCCTCGGTCGCGAATCGCTCAAGTGAGAGCTGGAGATCACGACCAGATGAAGCCAACAGGACCACGTCATCCGCAAAAAGCAGGGACCCAATCCTGAGGCCACCAAGCCGGATCCGCTCAACACCTCGGCTGCGCCTAGAAATTCTGTCCATATAAGTTATGAACAGAATCAGACATAAAGGGCAGCCTTGGCGGAGTCCAACCCTCACCAGAAACGAATCCGACTTACCACCGGCAATGTGGACCAAGCTCTGAAACCTGTCGTACAGGGACCGGACAGTTCGTACCAGGGGGTCCGGTACTCCATACTCCCGGAGTACCCCCCACAGGAGCCCCCGGGGGACACGGTCAAACGCCTTATCCAGGTCTACAAAGCACATGTAGACTGGTTGGGCAAACTCCCAGGATCCCAAAGAGGGTATAGAGCTGGGCCACTGTTCCGCGACCAGGACAAAAACCACAGTGCTCCTTCTCAATCCGGGATTCGACTATCTGGTGGACCCTCCTCTCCAGGACCCCTGAATAGACCTTACCAGGGAGGCTGAGGAGTGTGATTCCCCTGTAATTGGAACACACCCTCCGGTCCCCCCTCTTAAAAAGGGGGACCACCACCCCAGTCTGCCAGTCCAGAGTCACTGTCCCCGATGTCCATGCGATGCTGCAGAGGCGTGTCAGCCAGGACAGCCCCTAGCATCCAGAGCCTTAAGGAACTCCGGGCGGATCTCATCCACCTCAGGGTCTTGCCGCTAAGGAGCTTTTTAACAATCTCAGCTACTTCAGACCCAGAGATATGAGAGTCCACCTCTGCTTCCTCATCGGAAGACGTGTTGGTAGGATTGAGGAGGTATTCGAAGTATTCCCTCCACCGACCCACAACGTCCTGAGTTGAGGTCAGCAGCTCCCCACCTCCACTGTACACAGTGTTGATGGAGCACTGCTTCCCCCCCCTGTGTCGCCGGATGGTGGACCAGAATCGCCTCGAAGTCATTCTCCATCACTTCGCCGAACTCCTCCCATGCCCAAGTTTTTGCCTTGGCGACAGCTGAAGCCGCATGCCACTTAGCCTGTCGGTACCCGTCAGCTGCCTCTGGAGTCCCACAGGCCAGGAAGGCCGCATAGGACTCCTTCTTCAGCTTGACAGCATCCCTCACTGCTGGTGTCCACCAACAAGTTCTGGGATTACCGCCACAACAGGCACCAACGACCTTACGGCCACAGCTTTAGCTGGCCGCCTAAACAATAGAGGCATGGAACACAGCCCATTCGGACTCAATGTCCCCCGCCTCACTCGGGACATGGTTGAAGCTCTGCTGAAGGTGGGAGTTGAAGCTCGCTCTGACAGGGGACTCAGCCAGACGTTCCCAGAAGACCCTCACAACACGTTTGGGCCTGCCAGATCTGACCGGCTTCCTCCCCCACCATCTGAGCCAACTCACCACCAGGTGGTGATCAGTTGACAGCTCCGCCCCCCTCTTCACCCGAGTGTCCAAGGCATGTGGCCGCAGGTCCGACGACACGACTACAAAATCTATCATCGAACTGCGGCCCAGGGAATCCTGATGCCAGGTGTACATATGGACACTCTTATGTTGGAACATGGTGTTCGTTATAGACAATCCATGACGAGCACAGAAGTCCAATAACAAAACACCATTTGGGTTCAGAGGGGGGGGTACCATGCCTCCCAATCACTCCCCTCCAGGTCTCACTGTCATTGCCCACGTGAGCATTGAAGTCCCCCAGCAGAACAATGGAGTTCCCAGAAGGAGCACCCTCCAGCACTCCCTCCAAGGACTCCAGAAAGGGTGGGTACTCTGAACTGCTGTTCGGTGCATAAGCACAGACAACAGTCAGGACCCGTCCCCCCACCCGGAGGCGGAGGGAAACTACCCTTTCATCCACCGGGGTAAACCCCAACGTGCAGGCACCAAGCTGGGGGCTGATGAGAATGCCCACACCTGCTCGGTGCCTCTCACCATGAGCAACTCCAGAGTGGAAGAAGGTCCAGCCCCTCTCGAGGGTTCTGGTTCCAGAGCCCAAGCCATGCGTCAAGGTGAGTCCAACTATATCTAGCCGGAACCGCTCAACTTCGCGCACAAGCTCAGGCTCCTTCCCCACCAGAGAGGTGACGTTCCACGTCCCTAGAGCCAGCTTCTGCAGCCGGGGATCGGACCGCCAGGGTCCCCGCCCCTTGCTGCTGCCCTGCTCACATTGCACCCGACCCCTACGGCTCCTCCCGCAGATGGTGAGTCCACGGGAGGTGGGGCCCATGTAACCCTTTCGGGCTGAGCCCGACCGGGCCCCATGGGCAAAGGCCCGGCCACCCCGACAACATAGCTGCTAGGATCTTCGGGACGCACACTGCTGGGATAGGCTCCAGGTTCCCCACGACCCCGAATTGGCTTAAGGGGTCAGGAAAATGAATGAAAGAATATACATACATACATACACACACACACACACACACACACAATATATATATATATATATATATATATATATATATATATATATATATATATATATATATATATATATATATATATATATATATATATATATATATATATCTGTGTATAAAAATCAAATATCTGGATTTTTCGCTTCACAATTTTAATATAGATTTTTTTGTTAAAAAATGTATTTTAATTCAAATAAATAATTTAATGATAAATTTATATTATCATGGATAGCAAGTGTAGCTAATGTGTTTTATTTTCCTAATTGAAATCAAGAAAAATGACGAGCAAAAGAAAGTTTTGTACATTTTTTGTTTTTAATTTACAAAAATCAGCAATATTGAAGAATTGTGAGGACCGCAATTAAAATCTTATATCACTGAAGTATAATTCAGCAAATTGTTCCTTTTCTTCATGAGACAGGATGAATACATCTGAGGACGACTGTAGCTAATACTTTAATATCTAAATGTTTGATATTTTTTCACATATTCCATGGTATTTTTGTGAAGGAAGTTGGTCCTGAAATGGAAAGTTTGGAAGTTCCTGGTCTAAACAAACACAACAGTTCTGAAACTGATCCTGTTTTTAATCACTGTTCACATTTTATCAGTGATAATTAAACTGAATTCTGCCCAAAGTCTCCCAACCCACGGAGGCACGGCTCTTCAGGCAGGGATGAAGCAGCACAGAGCGCAGCCAGGACACTCCTGTCGTGTGCTTTCGCACAACGCATCAGAAGGATGTGTGGGTGGGTAGGATGGACTGTAAGAACACCGGTCGATGTTTTCCTGAACTGCTGTCCTTCACATGGTCGGAAAGCATCGCAGCGTTTAGGAAGGGGGGGGGGTGTCCTCTGGGACTGGAGAGCGGACAAAACAGCTTCTTTCTTCAGAAAGGAAGCAGCGGCGTTTCCTCATGGAGGCGACAAAGGAAGCGTTGACGCGCCTTCCATTGCTGTTTGGAGAACACGAGTAGCTCTGATGAGATACTTTCAGATCTTCTTACAAAAGACGGTTCCTGATAAAACCAGACTGTTGGACCAGATCCTTTTGTGAAGAGCCCCCACAGGGCTGAACAGAAGCCCCCAGATGTGAAGGGAGCAGCTCTCCCATCACTCTGGAATATCTGGACTTGATTCCAGATCTTGTTAGTTTTATGAATGTTTTAGTAATTAAGGTCAGTTCTTCACCTGCCAGAGCCTGATAGAAACTAGCGTCTTTTCTTCACAGCAGACATGTAAAAGCTCAGCAGTCAGCATGACGAGGAAGCTCTTTGTGCTGTTGTTGACACAGTTCCCTTTAACTATAACACTGAAAGCTTACAGGGATCCTCCTTTAGCCTGGAAGAAGAACTGTTTGGTCCAGACCACCCCCTGGAGCTATTGCTCCAAGACCTGTGGCCTGGGCATCTCCGTCCGGGTCAACAACGACAACAGCAAGTGTGAGATGAGGAAGGAGCGCCGCCTGTGTCTGCTGCGACCGTGTCAGAAAGGCCTGCAGAGGAGTCTGAAGGTAACGCCCTTCTCTTAATCTGCCTCTGCGCCAGACGCCGCAAAACGTAGCGAGCTGCGTTCTCTCTTCCAGATGCCGAAGGGAAAGACGTGTCGAGCCCAGTTCCCAGCGAAGAAGGCCGAGAAGCTGACGCTGTCTGGCTGCACGAGCACCAAGAAGTTCAAACCCACGTTCTGCGGCGTTTGCACCGACAACCGCTGCTGCATGCCCAACAAGTCCCGCATGATCACGGTGAAGTTCACCTGCAAAGGGAAGTCCAGCACGCAGTGGAAGATGCAGTGGATCACGTCCTGCGTGTGCCAGAGGAGGTGCAACGATCCCGGTGACATGTTCTCCGACCTGCGCCTGCTTTAACGGTTCACCAAGTCGCAGACGGGACACGAACAAAACAAAACAAAACAAAGCCAGAGATCAAAGGGTTAAATAAAATGATGTTAGTGCTGCTCAAAGCTTCCAGCAGTCCGTCTCCCGGACAGATACGTGCAATACGGGACATAAACGCTGCACGGCGGGCCAGAAGGAAACTACAGTAGATGTTAGACTTGTGTGTTCTAGAAAGTTGTGAAAGTTTGCATCAGTCGTCTCACACACACACACACACACACACACACACACACACACACACACACACACACACACACACACACACACACACACACACACACACACACACACAAGCCTGATTTACACTCCCACTTGCAGCCATGGAAGGAGACACAGAATGTAAACCAGTAAAACGCCTCTGGAAGACGGTCAGGAATGAAGCAGATTCTCCTTTATGTGCAGCAGGGCGACTCTTCACGCTTCCAGTCAGCTGCTTAGTGAGCCGGATCCGGATCAAACCGCTCCAGAAGTAACCAGGACCAAGCAGCCAAATACACACGGAGTTTGTAGCTGGCTTTTTAATCAGGCCATAAAGATATATGAATATAAAATTTACATAAGTGTGGCAGGTGCGGTGATTCCCACCGGAGCCGATCCGTCACGTGGCGATGCAGAGTCTGGGAACGTCGGGCGTCAGTCTGGCGCTGCTCACATCCAGGTGATGATACTCCTCTATCAGAGAGCTGAGGGAGGCGGCGGCCTCTGAGAAGAAGCTCTGCTCCATCCCCTCCACGTGCAGGTAGTGGTGCAGGTGAGCCTGGAGACAAACAGGACCGAGCTTTCAGAACGTTTCTCTGGCTAGAGGCAGCAGAGAAAACCTCAGGAGCAGATGGAGGTGAATGCTGTCCTAACATGACGCACCTTCTTCCTGTAGAGCTTGTTGAAGCGCTCTCTCAGCTCCATGAAGACGGGTTTCACGCAGGTGTTGTTGGCCAGAGCCAGCAGCGAGTGGGAGTGTCCCACGGGAGGGACGGAACACAGCCCCGTCTTCCAGCCCTCCTGGTTCCACGACACGAAGGGCAGCGATGGTCTCAACCTGCGCCGAGACGGAGGGAAGACATGGCGAGTGAGAGGATAGCTGCTGATGGAGAGGATAGCTGCTGATGGAGAGGATAGCTGCTGATGGAGAGGATAGCTGCTGATGGAGAGGATAGCTGCTGCTGGAGAGGATAGCTGCTGATGGAGAGGATAGCTGCTGATGGAGAGGATAGCTGATGGAGAGGATAGCTGATGGAGAGGATAGCTGCTGATGGAGATGATAGCTGCTGATGGAGATGATAGCTGCTGATGGAGATGATAGCTGCTGATGGAGAGGATAGCTGCTGATGGAGATGATAGCTGCTGATGGAGAGGATAGCTGCTGATGGAGATGATAGCTGCTGATGGAGAGGATAGCTGATGGAGAGGATAGCTGCTGATGGAGATGATAGCTGCTGATGGAGAGGATAGCTGATGGAGAGGATAGCTGATGGAGAGGATAGCTGATGGAGAGGATAGCTGCTGATGGAGATGATAGCTGCTGATGGAGATGATAGCTGCTGATGGAGATGATAGCTGCTGATGGAGAGGATAGCTGATGGAGAGGATAGCTGATGGAGAGGATAGCTGCTGATGGAGATGATAGCTGCTGATGGAGAGGATAGCTGATGGAGAGGATAGCTGCTGATGGAGATGATAGCTGCTGATGGAGAGGATAGCTGCTGATGGAGAGGATAGCTGATGGAGAGGATAGCTGATGGAGAGGATAGCTGATGGAGAGGATAGCTGCTGATGGAGATGATAGCTGCTGATGGAGAGGATAGCTGCTGATGGAGAGGATAGCTGCTGATGGAGAGGATAGCTGCTGATGGAGATGATAGCTGCTGATGGAGAGGATAGCTGCTGATGGAGAGGATAGCTGCTGATGAAGAGGATAGCTGATGAAGAGGATAGCTGATGGAGAGGATAGCTTATGGAGAGGATAGCTTATGGAGAGGATAGCTGCTGATGGAGAGGATAGCTGCTTATGGAGATGATAGCTGCTGATGGAGAGGATAGCTGCTGCAGAAGATGATAGCTGCTGATGGAGATGATAGCTGCTGATGGAGAGGATAGCTGCTGATGGAGATGATAGCTGCTTATGGAGAGGATAGCTGATGGAGAGGATAGCTGCTGATGGAGAGGATAGCTGCTGATGGAGAGGATAGCTGCTTATGGAGAGGATAGCTGCTTATGGAGAGGATAGCTGCTTATGGAGAGGATAGCTGCTGATGGAGAAGATAGCTGCTGATGGAGATGATAGCTGCTTATGGAGAGGATAGCTGCTGATGGAGAGGATAGCTTATGGAGAGAATAGCTGATGGAGAGGATAGCTGATGGAGAGGATAGCTGATGGAGAGGATAGCTGCTGATGGAGAGGATAGCTGCTTATGGAGATGATAGCTGCTGATGGAGAGGATAGCTGCTGCAGAAGATGATAGCTGCTGATGGAGATGATAGCTGCTGATGGAGAGGATAGCTGCTGATGGAGATGATAGCTGCTTATGGAGAGGATAGCTGATGGAGAGGATAGCTGCTGATGGAGAGGATAGCTGATGGAGAGAATAGCTGATGGAGAGGATAGCTGATGGAGAGGATAGCTGCTGATGGAGAGGATAGCTGCTGATGGAGAGGATAGCTGCTGATGGAGAGGATAGCTGCTTATGGAGAGGATAGCTGCTTATGGAGAGGATAGCTGCTGATGGAGAAGATAGCTGCTGATGGAGATGATAGCTGCTTATGGAGAGGATAGCTGATGGAGAGGATAGCTGCTGATGGAGAGGATAGCTTATGGAGAGAATAGCTGATGGAGAGGATAGCTGATGGAGAGGATAGCTGATGGAGAGGATAGCTGATGGACAGGATAGCTGCTGATGGAGAGGATAGCTTATGGAGAGAATAGCTGATGGAGAGGATAGCTGATGGAGAGGATAGCTGATGGAGAGGATAGCTGCTGATGGAGATGATAGCTGCTGATGGAGAGGATAGCTGCTGATGGAGAGGATAGCTGCTGATGGAGAGGATAGCTGCTGATGGAGATGATAGCTGCTGATGGAGATGATAGCTGCTTATGGAGAGGATAGCTGCTGATGGAGAGGATAGCTGCTCCAGAAGATGATAGCTGTGAGCTTCAGGAGAGTAAAACTGCTTCTATCATACATTAAAGAGACGATCATGTATCCGTCACCTGATGCTGTTTTCACAACTTTCTGCAACAAACGTTTACAGGTAAAAATGTCCGTTTGATGTAAATAAAAACGTTCTGCTCCTCTTTCTCTCATCTTCAGTCAGGGGGGGAGTCAGAGTTCCCCTGTAGGACGGGGGGAGGGATAAACCTGGGAGAAACCAGGTGCCTGTCCATCACAAGGTCGACACAGACAACACGCATGTGTCTGGACGTTGGGAGAACATGTTAAACTGCCCCCCCCCCCTCCACACTGACACGGCAGCAGCCTGTGTTTCAGTTTCCTGTGAAAAGGAGCTCTGTGGGGCGGGGGGGGGGGGGGGGCTGCTGAATGGAGCAGTCATGAATCACCGCTGCGGCGGCTGAATGGGGGTATTATTGGGAAGCGTGACGGTAAAGGTCACCATCGGGGTGGGAGGAGGAACTCGAGGGGAGGGCGCGTTCTGACCTCTGGATGTTCCTGCGGAGATCGGACACCTGCACGTTGCCCCGGACCATGAGCGCGCAGGCCAAGAACAGGCTGTGCTTTGGGTCAGCCCGGATCAGCTGGTGGTCTTTGCTGAAGGCGTCGCTGAACATCTGATCCAATCTGCAGGAACACGGAGAAGTTCTGACTTATTTCAGATGAAGAGCTGCTCTGAGGACCAGAGGGGCCCAATGTTGACAAACATTCATCATGGGATGTGGGCAGGACGATGTGTTTCAGCAACGCCCTGCTCTGCATGCACAATGGCATGTCTTTACTCCTGAAAGCGACTCCCTGCAACCAGCGTTGTTTTTTTTCTTTTTAACCAATGAGCAGCTTCTGCTGCAGCACACAGGGCTGTTTTATAGCCGTGGTAGTTGGACAGGAGGAGCAGCGTGGATTTCAGCCCTGGAGCTCTGAACCACAAACTGCTACTTCTCACGTGTGACGCTGAACCCTGGCGTGACACGAATGTTACATGACATAGCACACACAAACATGAGAAAACACCCTGCTCCGGCCATGATACGTGAAACATCTGCTGCAGCCTCATCGTATTCCTGTCAGTGAGTCATCACCGAAGAGTTCACGAGAGCTCTGCAGGAGTCGCAACAACTGAAGTAAAAATAAGACCAGAGACAGGCGGAGAGCGGACCTTCTGCTGGGGACGTTGACATCTGCCAGCGTGTAGAGCGGCGTGAGGCTCGGCACCAGGAAGCGCAGACGAGGGAAAGGAACCAGATTCATGGCGATCTCGCTCAGATCCACGTTGAGAGAACCTTCGAACCGCGCTGAGCTGCAACGGAAGCAAAGTTACAGGCGGAACAGGGAAACGGATGCAAGAGAAAGTTTTCATTTACATAGAAAATTTTTTGTTTTGGAAAAAAAAAAAAAAAAAAAAACATGACACACATATACAAATTAACACACACACACACACACACACACACACACACACACACACACACACACACACACACACACACACACACACACACACACACACACACACACATATATATATATATATATATATATATATATATATATATATATATATATATATATATATATATATATATATATATATGCGTGTGTGTATTAATGTTCCTGGTGATTAATTTTTAAGAAAAAATAATCTTTAGAATAATGTCACATATCAACTGCACCTTGGTCAGAAAAAACAAACAGATAAACGTACAAATAAACAAACTAAACTCAAGACAACTGAACAGACTAAAACAATTAAATTTAATTAAAAATCATTTTACTTAATAAAACAAACACGTTACTTGTAGCAGTTTTTGTTCCGATTATTATTTAATTGAAAGTCATTTGGAGGATTAATAAACTTCAAACAATAAATAACAGATTGCTTGGAACAGGTTTTAGGTAATAAATGAAAAGATATAAAATGAAGATATCTCACTAATTACCACTTATTCACATTACAGGAAAAAATATATAAATAAAAAATAATATATTTTAAATAAGCAGCATGTGGCTTCGGCTGTCGTCAAGGCTCAGGTGTGGGAGGAGTTCGGCGAGGCCTTGGATAAAGACTTCCAGACGGCTTCGAGGGGATTCTGGTCCACCACCTAGCGGCTCAGGAGGGTCCGCCGGATAGTCGAATCCCGGATTGAGGAGGAGCGGTGTGGTTTTCGTCCTGGTCGCGGAACAGTGGACCAGCTCTATACCCTCTCTGGGGTCCTGGAGGGGGCATGGGAGTTTGCCCAACCAGTCTACATGTGCTTTGTGGACCTGGAGAAGGCATTCGACCGTGTCGCCCGGGGGCTCCTGTGGGGGGTACTCTGGGAGTATGGGGTACCAGACCCCCTTGTACGAGCTGTCCGGTCCCTGTACGACAGGTGTCAGAGCTTGGTCCGCATTGCCGGTAGTAAGTCGGATCCGTTTCCGGTGAGGGTTGGACTCCGCCAAGGCTGCCCTTTATCTGTTCATAACTTATATGGACAGAATTTCTAGGCGCAGCCGAGGGGTTGAGGGGATCCGGCTTGGTGGCCTCAGGATTGGGTCCCTGCTTTTTGCGGATGACGTGGTCCTGTTGGCTTCATCTGGTCGTGATCTCCAGCTCTCGCTTGAGCGATTCGCAGCCGAGTGTGAAGCGGCTGGGATGAGAATCAGCACCTCCAAATCTGAGACCATGGTCCTCAGCCGGAATAGGGTGGATTGTCCTCTCCGGGTCGGGAGTCAGGTCCTGCCTCAAGTGGAGGAGTTTAAATATCTCGGGGTCTTGTTCACGAGTGAGGGAAGGATGGAGCGCGAGATGGACAGACGGATCGGTGCGGCGTCTGCAGTAATGCGGACTCTGCGCCGGTCTGTCGTGGTGAAGAAGGAGCTGAGCCAGAAGGCGAAGCTCTCGATTTACCAGTCGATCTACGTTCCTACCCTCACCTATGGTCATGAGCTGTGGGTCGTGACTGAAAGAACGAGATCTCGTATACAGGCGGCTGAAATGGGTTTCCTCCGCAGGGTGGCCGGGCTCTCCCTTAGAGATAGGGTGAGGAGCTCGGTCATCCGGGAGGAGATCAGAGTAGAGCCGCTGCTCCTCCGCATCGAGAGGAACCAGTTGAGGTGGCTCAGGCATCTGGTCAGGATGCCTCCTGGACCTCCCTGGTGAGGTGTTCCAGGCACGTCCCTCTGGGTGGAGACCCCGGGGAAGACCCAGGACACGCTGGAGGGATTATATCTCTCGGCTGGCCTGGGAACGCCTCGGGATCCCCCCGCAGAGTTGGCAAATGTGGCTGGGGAGAGGGACGTCTGGGCTTCCCTGCTTAGGCTGCTGCCCCCGCGACCCGACCCCGGATAAGCGGCAGAAGATGGATGGATGGATATTTTAAATAAATAACAAATAATGCCATATCAAATAAAAACTAAATTAAAAAGAAAAACATAAAATAAATCTAATCAAATATGCTTCATTGAGACAAAACTTCCCATTTGAAAAAATGAACAATTCATAGATCGTCCATGTCTTGCTCTGGAGCGGTTTCCAGTTCGCTGCCTCCAGGACGGCTGCTGCATGGCAGCAAACTGAAACTGACTGCAGGTGAGGGGAAGACGTCAGGGAAAAGCGAGTAGACCGAATATAAAGCTGAACGTTCATGCTGAGCATCAGGAATATTAAAGCATGTGACAGAAGAGCACGCAGAAAGCCAAACGGCGTACCTGGTCATGTTGAGCAACAAGTTCGCCACGATGTTGTTCATGTCATCAAAGGGCTTCTCCGCTCCCCCGAGCCCACCCTGTCCAGAGGCCACGGTGCTGTCTCTCCGGATCTCCCACCCTGGCCTCCCACCATGACACATGACATTAATCTTGTTCACAATGTCCAGCAGAGACTGGAACAGGAGGAAACAAACAGCATTATGGTTTAGATGTGTGCATGCTGCAGACAGATAAAAGGCTTCAGCGCGTGTGAACCTGGTTTTCCACAGGCAGGACGCAGTCGGCGTGCTCTGCCAGCTCTCTCATGGCCAGGACGCTGTTGTAGGGAGACGTGATAACGTCGTCTTCGGCAGACGGATACATGCAGGTGACGATGCGACAAACGTCAGGGAACTCGTCTTCCAGCAGGCTGAGCACTCTGGTTCCCAGTCCGGAGCCGGTACCTGAAATCCAGAACCCACTCAGTTTTCTGGAGAAGCATTGTTTACTTGACGTCATGGCAACGATGATGCGCGTCAACAACCTGTTTACTTCTTTTCATCTGGCAGAAATCCAGAGTTAAAATGCAGAACTTCTTTATTCTGCACAGCAGATGTGCAGAAACAAATCGCCTGCAAGACTTCACTGAGGGAAAAATTCTGAGACAATTCAAGCTGTTTTTATCTTTATTTCAGCTGCACCCCGTCAACTTCCTGGTTACACAAATATCTCATCAGCAAATCACACGGCAGCTCCGAGGAAGCTTCCAACAACTGGTTAAACCCATCACAGCAAGAATGGAGGCTGTGCTGGAGGAAAGGGGGGTCTGGCCTGGAACTAGTCCTGATAGAGTGACGGCTGACTGGATAATATGAGAAATATAGAAGTCCAGATTCAGTGTTAGACAACATGTAAACATATCAGTCTGCCTCACCTCCTCCCATAGAGTGAATGAGAAAGAAGCACTGCAGACAGTCACAGTGTTCTGCCGCCTTCCTTAGCTTGTCCAGGATCAGCTCCCGATAGGCCGAGCCATACGTCAAGTATCCCACTGCCCTGGGTGGGAAAAAACACTGAAAGTGGATCAAAAATCCTGAAAACATGCAAGTTAAAAGCTAGCGCTAGACGACACATATGCCATGCCCCTGCCAAGATGGCGATGGTAGGAACCGCCCACCGAGCTTCAATTCAGCTCTTCAGAAACCCACGGGTGACGTCACAGAGGCTCCGTCCATCTTTTATATACAGTCTATGGTGAGAGCCCACATGCTAATATGAGATTCTATGCGTGTCGTCTCGCCCGGAAAATGCAAATATGGGCAAAGAGGTGGAGCTGAGAGGGGGGCTGTGAGCGTCATGGTGGATGATTGACATCAAGCGAACTCTGAGCTTTCTGTAGCTAAGAGCTAACCGAGCTAACCCGGAGATAACAGGAGCTAACCAGCTAATGGAGGTAAGCGGGCTAAAGCTAAGTCACGTTGTTAACCGGCTAAAAACCGCGGTTGTTCTACGTTCTTACTTGAAGCGGGAGATCTGGTACCTGTCAATCAAAAGGACACACCCCTAAATATGCCAAACTTCGAGATTAAATTACTTTTAAACGGGCAAGTTAGAAAAAAATTCATTCCCCCCACAGTTGTCATGAAGGTAAACCTGACTTATTAAACCTAAAATAGATTTTTGAACCAGGCTGTAAATATGTTTATTTCTGCTGTAAACTTGTTTATTTCTGCTGTAAACATGTTTATTCCTGCTGTGAAGTTGGTCTTTTAACATGGGAGTCTATGGGGATTTCATGGGGTTAATGGACTTCTGCATAGGCTTCACTTTTATCTGCCGAGGTTGCCGCTTGGATCCTATGGTCCCAGGGTTAGCTGCTAACAGAGCCCACGGTCTTTGTTACAGCTGCTAATATTAGAGCACAGGAGTCTGCGGTCTTAGCGTTAGCTGCTAATGTGAGAGCTCACTGTCCTAGGTTTAGCTGCAAATGTAGATACAGTGGTCTTATTGTTAGCTTTTAAAGTGAGAGCCCATGTTCTTAACCTTAGCTGCTAATGTGAGAGCCAATGATCTCAGCATTAGCTGCTAACATGAAAGCTCATTGTCTTGATATTAGCAACTAATGTGAAATCCCAAGGTTCAAATGTTAGCTGCTAATGTGAGAGCCCACAGTCTTAGTGATACCTGCTAATATGAGAGCCTATGGTCCTAGGGTTAGATGCTAATATGAGAGCCTATGGTCCTAGGGTTAGATGCTAATATGAGAGCCTATGGTCCTAGGGTTAGATGCTAATATGAGAGCCTATGGTCCTAGGGTTAGATGCTAATATGAGAGCCTATAGTCCTAGGGTTAGATGCTAATATGTGAGCCTATAGTCCTAGGGTTAGCTGCTAATGTGAGAGCCCACGGTATTAGCGTTAGCTGCTAATGTGTAGTGTGTGGTCTTATTGTTAGAATTAATCTTACTGCTATTCAGATAGGATAACTACTGTGATCTTCATCTTTCCTTTTAAAAGCTACTATAAACATCATTATAAGATAAAAATAAGACATAAAATAGTGACTGTAATTATTAGTGACATTCGAAAGCAGATTTTTTTTGTAAATCGGGGCAGAATGAATCTCTTCCTATGTTTTTATAATTGAAATTTTCTGTGTACTTATTCTGTTACCTTATTATCACCAATAGCAAAACATCATATTAAAATTACTTTTTAAATGAATAAAATGAATATTGTGAAATGAGCCAGCTCTCTCTCCTCTGGTCTGACAACAAACCAGACATTTAACCCGGCTAACGTCTCTGCTGGAGTCAGCACCTGATTTATTACTTGTTAGGGTCCGAGCCATACGAAGTATGGCAAGGCCCTATTGTTGTTGAAATGTTTATTATTATTCTATATTATTCTTCTCAGCACAACTCGGCCATTTTTGACCCCCCTTAGCCTTGAAAAGTTGTGAAACTTGGCACACACCTCAAGCCCGGCGAAAATAGCAATATTCTGGGGTCCGCGTACATGCCAATGAAAAAATGCCTCGACAGCGCCCCCTAGAAACGCCAAAAATGGCGTCTACAATGGGGTAAAAAAAGTTTAGTTTGATGTAGGACGACGAAATTCGGTACACATGTCTATCACCTCAAGACAAGTAGAAAAGTCAATGAAACACCTGTTGTCATGGCAACAGGGTGTCCGCCATCTTGGCGTTTATGGCCGTTTTTTTTGCCGGTTTTGGTCGATTTGGGCGCATCGCATTTGAACGAACTACTCTGAGGCGATTCATGCTATTGGCTCCACATTCGCCATGGAGCTTCGTGACAAGATGGGGACCAAAAGTTATTCAAATCTTTCTGATAGGAAAAAGCGTCTTACCGTGGCAACCCATGGAAAAAAGCGTTCTCGCCATGAAACACGGTTCACTCACATCTTCGCAGAAATACATCCGGTCGGAACCAAAATTTAAATAATTCATATTTGGTAGGTTCTTCACGCATTGTCATATGTATTGTGGGGGGGGCTACGAAATTTGGCACACATGTATAAGTAACCAAGACGAGCAAAAACCTCAATTAACCACCTGTTACCATGGCAACAGGGTGTCCGCCATCTTGGCGTTTGTGCCCTTTTTATCACTTTGAGCGCATCGTATTTGAACGAACTAGTCTGAGGGGATTCATGTGATTGGCTCCATACTCAACAGGAAGCTTTGTGACAAGATGGGGAGCAAAAGTTAGTGAAATCTTTCCAACAGGACAAAGCATGTTACCGTGGCAACCCATGGAAAAAAGCGTTCTCGCCATGAAACACGGTTCACTCATACCTTCGCAGAAATACATCCGATCGGAACCAAAATTCTAATAATACATATTTGGTAGGTCCTTAATGCACTGTAATATGTATTGTGGGGGGGGCACATTTTGGGGGGGCCCTTAGGGGCCCGATCGTCTACTTTGAGCTAGGGCTACGAAATTCGGCACACGTGTATCAACCCTAGACAAGCATAAAACTCAATTAAGCACCTGTTACCATGGCAACGGTGTGTCCGCCATCTTGAAAAAAATCCTCCTCGCCATGAAACACGGTTTACTCATATCTTCGCAGAAATGCATCCGATCTGCACCAAAGTGGAAAGCATTCATATCTGGTAGGTCCTTAACATGTTTTAATATGTATTGTGGGGGTGGCACATTTTGGGGGGGGCCCCTAGGGGCCCGATCGTCTACTTTGTCGTAGGGCTACGAAATTCGGCACACATGTGTAACATCCAAAGACAAGCTAAAAAGTCAATGAAACACATGTTGCCATGGTAACGGGCTGTCCGCCATCTTGGCGTTTACACACATTCTTTTCTCAATATGTGAATTGTATTTCTCTATTAAAATGAACTGTCTCTGCGGGTCCTTTACATATAGCATTAGGAGAACCAGGACTCGGGTGGAGGGTTCGGCATGAGGCGAGGACCCAATGGATGCTGCTTGCGGCTTTAATTATTATTATAGTTTATATAATCTGTTTTCTTCTTGGATGACAGGATTAATTACGCTAAAAGGGAACATGACTTTATGATTATTATTTATTATTATTGTAATAGTTTTAGTTATTCTTGTTTTGTTTCATTTTTGGTAATGACAATAGTTTTTCTAGTTTTTCTGCTGTCATCTGCTTTTCATGAACATGCTTTACATCAACAGCATCAGTTCAATCCTCTGATTTGTCTCAGTTCTCTACATTAACACGGATAAAACAAACCAATTGTTGTGGTTTCCTCAGATTTCCCTCAGAGCTCGGACTCTGGGCTAAATGTAGCAGCATGAGAGGCTGAAACCAGCTTTCAGTCCGAGTTTCAGGCTGCAACACAGAGCAGCACCGTCCGCCGGCTCGTACGTAACCTTCCGTGTGAACTTCGCGATGCTGAAATTCCTTTCCTCCTGACTCGCCAACAACTCACGTGCAGCGTTTTTTCTCCTGCAGGGAGTCTTCAGCAGCCCTGAAAGAAGCTCCAGACTTCTTTATTTACTGCAGAAGAGTGAAAACTGGGGAAATAATCAAACCAAACATGGTCCATGTTTCTCTACTTATTTATTACTTTTCTGGAATTTGATTTTAATTCTTCCAATATGAGAAAGTTCCTCCTCCCTTCTCCCTCCGTTAGAAGTCAGGGTGTTGTAACAGCACGTGTGAACGATAGTAAAATAGCTGCGGTATGTGAAAAATGATGGCGTGCCACGGTGGCTCCGCCCTCTCTGAGGGACTCCTGCGGCGAGTCCGTCTCTCACCAGTTGTTGCCTGAACCTGACACGTCTGTGAGGAGCTGAGTGCTGTCGAACACCTCCCTCAGCGGGCCATGCAGGATCCCGTTGACTACACCTTCCTCCATATCCACCAGGACCGCCTGCAGAGTGAAATATGTGAGAATGTGACCGTTATTCGCTGAGCGCATTCTTTGTAACCCAATGACTGCGGCGTTCATCTCCGGCGTTAAAATAAGCTGTGAGAAGGCTGCGTCTCATTTACGGCCACGCTGCTCGCTTGTATTTGTATGTAAAGTTTTCTGATACGTCTCACCGTACAGGCGTGTCTGCTGGACTTACTCTGGCCTTCAGATGCTGGATTCTGCTGCCGACGCCATGAACTCCGCCATCACTCCTCCTGGAAACAAAGGTCAAAGATAAACCTGGAGCAGACTTTAAAAACAGAGCAGACTTCTGGGAAAACAAGTGTAGCTACCTGGTATCCACGTTTCTGAAAAAACTACTGATGGCTTCATCGTACAAGCCGTCCTGTGCAGAGAAAAGCAGACTTTATTGATCCCTGGAGGTCACTTTAGTTTGACAGGTTTCACAAAACAAAAGAAAAAATTATTAAAAATAGTTTATTCACAATGAACAAATAAATTTTGGGGATTTATTTACCAGCCCTTTAAAACAAATGGTTTGCTGCCATGAAGTGGTGAAGAATGTGACTGAAGCTGTAAAGGAGCTTGTTTGTCTGCTTGTTTTACATTGTTTGGCAAGATACCGCCTTACGATCAGGTGATGATCAGGCGGATAAAGCTCTTCTTCACTAGACCCCCTGTGAAGCAGGGACGACGTCTCTGGAAGACGTCTGTCTCGTCACGGTGGGACAGAAACTCTGGAAGACGTCTGTCTCGTCTCCGTGGGACAGAAACTCTGGAAGACGTCTGTCTCGTCTCTGTGGGACAGAAACTCTGGAAGACGTCTGTCTCGTCTCCGTGGGACAGAAACTCTGGAAGACGTCTGTCTCGTCTCCGTGGGACAGAAACTCTGGAAGACGTCTGTCTCGTCTCCGTGGGACAGAAACTCTGGAAGACGTCTGTCTCGTCTCCGTGGGACAGAAACTCTGGAAGACGTCTGTCTCGTCTCCGTGGGACAGAAACTCTGGAAGACGTCTGTCTCGTCTCCGTGGGACAGAAACTCTGGAAGACGTCTGTCTCGTCTCCGTGGGACAGAAACTCTGGAAGACGTCTGTCTCGTCTCCGTGGGACAGAAACTCTGGAAGACGTCTGTCTCGTCTCCGTGGGACAGAAACTCTGGAAGACGTCTGTCTCGTCTCCGTGGGACAGAAACTCTGGAAGACGTCTGTCTCGTCTCCGTGGGACAGAAACTCTGGAAGACGTCTGTCTCGTCTCCGTGGGACAGAAACTCTGGAAGACGTCTGTCTCGTCTCCGTGGGACAGAAACTCTGGAAGACGTCTGTCTCGTCTCCGTGGGACAGAAACTCTGGAAGACGTCTGTCTCGTCTCCGTGGGACAGAAACTCTGGAAGACGTCTGTCTCGTCTCCGTGGGACAGAAACTCTGGAAGACGTCTGTCTCGTCACGGTAGGACAGAAACTCTGGAAGACGTCTGTCTCGTCTCCGTGGGACAGAAACTCTGGAAGACGTCTGTCTCGTCTCCGTGGGACAGAAACTCTGGAAGACGTCTGTCTCGTCTCCGTGGGACAGAAACTCTGGAAGACGTCTGTCTCGTCACGGTGGGACAGAAACTCTGGAAGACGTCTGTCTCGTCACGGTGGGACAGAAACATGGAGACCAAACTATGGCTGTTTTGGGTTTTTATTGTGTCTTATGAAAGTATCCTGCAGAAATCCACTGCAACAATGGACGCAGTATGAACACCAGACGAGGCAGAGGACCCTTAACGCCATCACTATGGATTTACCCACAATGCAACGCTACGCCACATGCAGGAAGTGGCTTGTTTTGTAGTCCGCTTCCTGTATTTGGTCAGTTTGAAACGGGCCGAGTCCGCTTCTTTGGTCCGAATCAGAATTCATTCACATTTCCCCAAACGAAGCGGATATTCTGAGCATACGGACACAGAATTGGATCATAAAGGCTGATAGTTTATGTCGTGTTTACCATCTCAGACAGTAGGCAGAAAAAACAGACATAAAAGGTGAAATGAAGCATGTTGCCCTACGAGGACCAGAACTTTGCCAGTTTGACACCAGCAATCCTGGAAAACACCCGAACAATGTTTAACCTGACTGAACCTGAAACCAACAAATAAAAGAAAAAGGTTAAAAACTCATTGAAAGAATAAAAAAAATGGTGTAAAATGTTCTCAGAAACAATTAGAGAATTCAGCTTCGCATCAAGCGGATCCCCTGCCGGCCATTTTAACAGCTACCTGTTTCCATCAGAATCTGAACCTATTCAGGACGGAAAGATTCCTCTAAAATCCATCATTTCTTTTGTTTCTGTAACAGTTGGCTCTAAATCATCATTATCCCCTCCAGGAACAAATGTAGACAGAGTCGTGTCCTCTGCAGCTTCCAGATCAGTTAGAAATCTATGAAGTCAAAGAAGATCATCTCTGAACGTTTCATAACAAGAGACGTTAACTGCGCGTTGCTTCTGCTGGGATGCCGGAGGCTTTCTGCAGGACATCAGGGTGTGTTTATGAGACAAAGCAGGATTTTCCTCATGTAAACCAGGCAATAAAACAGGCACATGATTGATTTATTCATTTAATTAGCAATGCAGCAAAACAGCAACGTTTGTTTTTCATTAAAGTTGGCATTAAATATTGATTTATTTCTGAATAAAGAGGAAGCCACATGTAACAAATGCTTCGTTTCACCACCCAATCTGAGTGGAGTGGAACCAAACCGGCCACAGGAAACGGTTAGATCCCATTCCCTAAAACCACAAGACACAAGTTTAGTTTAGCAGGATGTAAATGAGCGCCGATGGAGCTTTTTCTCGTCTGAGTTTAGATCTCAAGCTTCATGCAATCCTCTTATTCGTAGAGAAAACAAGATGTCTTTACGACTACGTACGATTCATTTAATGATTAAACAAAATTCCAGTCTGGAGTTAATGAAATAAGACTTTCCCAGAAAGATAATGAATGTAGCGGTGAGCGAAGGAGCTAGGATCACTACAGGTAAACAGCTCAGGTGATTCAGCACCTGAAGTATCTCCAGCTGTGGACCGTGAGGACCGTCCCACCATCAACCCGCTCCACGCACCGGAGGCACCGATGTGGACACTGTTCAGCTCTGTTCTGGCTCGTTCTGCAACCCCACATTTCCAGACTTTAACACGAGACCCGTCTAGTGTACTGTCTGCCTGCTGCACCATAAAAACTACAGAGATGCACGGCTGCTGGGTCATGATGGGAGTTTACTGGGACTGGGACTTAAAAAACAGGAAACATAACCAGTATTGTTTCTTCTGTCTGACTCATTGATCAGAAAACAGTTTTTATGAACCATCTTTACTCTGAAGGCTAAAAGCTTTAAAGCCTTTAAGTTCCTGTTGCAGGAATAATCCCAAACTCCGGGTAGGGATGCACCATATCAGTATCGGCTCAATACCAAGCCTGTACCAAGCCAATACAACACTAGCCAAGCCAACGCAGATGTGTTTGATGACATGCTTCAGACGTGTTTTGTTAAAAATGTGATATTTTTTATTACACTGAAAGCCAGATCTTTGTTCCAAAACCACACATTTATAGTTGTATTTAGTTCAAATGTGCCAATCAGAATAAAACTTGTTGAAATGGTTCGACCTGTAATGTTATGTAATGTTATTTGTATTGGTGAGGTAACTTCAGAAAGAATGGGTCATTTATTACAACCTGATGAAATCTTACACAGTTATAACAGCAATAATAACCATCTATAAACCATCTAACCATCAATAAACACATTTGGTATCGGCAGATCTTCAAGTTTCAGATCTCGGTACCGGATCGGTGGGTTGGTGCATCCCCACTCTGGTCCTAATACGTTTTGAAAAAACGTTAAAAAACATTTAATCGTGGAGTGATTTTATTGATGTGTGATTATTAACCAACACGAGCAAAATGTTCAGAGGCAGAACAGCGGAGAGGACGAGGAAGATGGTGGCACAAATGGATTTGGAAAAAAGGAAAGAGGGAGCAGAGAGGGACTTTAATAAAAAAAAAACCCCAGAATAAATAAAAGTGCTTTAGGATGAGGGAAGGTTCTGAGTTCCCACCGACAGCAGCAACAGACCGGTTAATGAAGCGGAGACGGCTGGTGATGAGCTGTAGATTTATATCCAAACATCACGATGATGATGAAGACTCGCTGACATTCTTCATGACCGTTTTATGAAGCTGGAAGCGACGGCTGGCACTGCTAACTGGCTAAACGCCATTCTGTTGCTGCAGATCTGTAATATCTGAAGCAGAAAACAGCTGGCTCTTCCCAACCTGGGATAAAAGTCGGTCCTGATGGGATTTCCTGGTACCACAGATAACATATTTGTTATTATAATGTGCTAAGATAATGTCCAGACAGTTGGATATTTTCATATGTTGCCCTTTGGTCCACATCTGTCCCCATCCACTCAGAAACATCTGCAAAGCCGTGCCGATGAGGAACATTTAATCAGTCCAGGTTAAATGCTCCGTTGAACGGTGTTATCTGGATGTAAATGATGTACTTGCAGCTTCTGGAGCTTGTTGGTTAAACGCTGACATCTGAGGTTTTAGTTTTTCCATTGAAGATGGCTGCCGAGGTGCAGGCACCCGGTTTGGCAGGTTCTGTTCGTTTCCTCCAAAAGTCATTTAAAAACATCAGAAAGCCTCGGCTTTTACCACCAACGTGTCTATTTGTCACCATAATCTGTTCTTACCGACTTGTGAGTTTCACTTTTTCTCAAAAATTTTCCAATATTGCTGATTTTTGTAGATTAAAAACAAAAAAAGATGCATAAATTTTTTTTTTGCTCATTATTTTTCTTCATTTTAATGAGGAAAAAACAACACAGTGTCCAGACTATCGTTTTGCTGCTATAATGCTGAAGAAGACAAGTAAAAAATTCTATAAAAACAGTAAAAATTACAAAAATATTATAGTGCATTAATTTTATTTATTTGAAAAAAAAAAATCTTTTTTTTTTATTTTTTTAAACAAAGAAATCTATTTTAAAATTCTGAAGAAAAAAATCCAGATTTACGATTTTTCGATTTGATTTCCCCACAAATCGCCATCAGTGTTAAAACCTGCAAACTGGAAGTTCTCAGGTCAGTCTTTGGGAGTCTGTGAGGGAACTGTCGTCAAATCTCAACAAGCAATCATTCTTTTAAAAGCAGACACATCATCACCTGAGCCTCTCCTGCTATAACAAGTCCAAACAGATGCTCTAAAAATGGAGGAGAAAAAAAGAGTTTGACTGTTTTTTGTCTGATCTGGGATGGCATGGAGCTGCTGGTTCAATGGGTTAACACAACCTTACAAGTACACTTTCACACTTTCAGAAGAAAAACTTTGTTTTCAGAAACATGGCTTCATTCTAGCTGTCGTTCACGTTCATCATCATGACTTCATCAGTCTACAGAGAGGACGTCAGTTTCTGTGCGAAGGCTGCTTGTTAGAGGGCATTTTACCAGAAGGAGAGTCTCTATTCATGAAATACCTGCAGCTTAATAATTACCTACAACACTGCTGCCAAAGTCGCCCTGCTGTCCGTTCCCAACAACACGTCATCTGCTGGACACAGGCACTTTAAATACTACATGCTGCAAATCAGCTGCAAAATCCTCTAAATCTCAGCCTCACTGCATGGATTCACTGAAATCTGAATGATTTGAAGCCTCACTAATCAGGCTGGAAGTAGCATGAAAGACATCTAACAAAGCCAGGAAGACGTTTGGGATGCAGCTGAGGTGCTGCAGTGAGGATAGCAGGTAGATAGTAGCAGGAAGAAGTGGAAACATGGAAACAGTGTGTGAGTGTGTGTGTTTCAGATGAGAAAAGACTTGGTCACTGCTGATCTGTGTGTATTATTTCTACAAACTTCTGGTTGCTCTTTATGCTGCTTTATCCGCTCATACATTTATTTTACATCATTTTAGCCTCAGAATCTGACAGCTGAGGCTGAAAACATTCAATTTAATTCAGCTTTGCTTGTATGGCGCCACATTCTACAGACACATCATGTCTGCATGCTGACTGGGATTTAAAGGCTTCAGCATCTACATGCTGGAATATATAATAAAAAAAATGATCCTCATTTTAATTGTTAAATAATATGAATTATTGTTTAGAGGTAAATATTCTATTCTATGAACATGTATATTGAGTGTACTGTTGTGGAATTACTGCCGGTCTTTACCAAAAGAGATTTTAATTTTCCAAGTAGAATAAAAAATTCCGATAGAAAATGAAGAAACAGTAAGAAGTGGCAAAATGGTGTTCTAGAGTCAGTGTTCTATAAAACACTTTCATTCAGTGAGTCGGCATTTTCCACACAACACCAATCACAGCCAAACATGGTGAAAGGAGGAAACACGTTGCAGATGTATACGTCGTTGTATCCTTCACTGAAGTGGGTCCAAATTATCCCCACGTTGGTCCACAAAGGGTGTCAAGTCACTTTCCGTCTCTTTAACATGCTGCACTCTAAGACCCGCAGGTGATTTCTGGTTCACATTTTAATTCCAGTGACTCATTTAGAGGATTAATGACAGAACAAATCTTTACTCCTCTTTAAGATCAAGGTGAATCTACATTCTTTTATGGTGACTCTTGTTCCCACTGGCAAATGTTTCCCCCTCCATCACCTGCAGCTGGTTTATGAGTCAATGAGGGAGAAGCAGCTGCAGACCTGGTCTATTCAGCAGCAGACCTGGTCTATTCAGCAGCAGACCTGGTCTATTCAGCTGCAGACCTGGTCTATTCAGCTGCAGACCTGGTCTATTCAGCTGCAGACCTGGTCTATTCAGCTGCAGACCTGGTCTATTCAGCTGCAGACCTGGTCTATTCAGCTGCAGACCTGGTCTATTCAGCAGCAGACCTGGTCTATTCAGCTGCAGACCTGGTCTATTCAGCTGCAGACCTGGTCTATTCAGCTGCAGACCTGGTCTATTCAGCTGCAGACCTGGTCTATTCAGCAGCAGACCTGGTCTATTCAGCTGCAGACCTGGTCTATTCAGCTGCAGACCTGGTCTATTCAGCTGCAGACCTGGTCTATTCAGCTGCAGACCTGGTCTATTCAGCAGCTGAAAGGTCTGAAAGGGGCCTTAAAATAGTACAAATCACGATACAGAGATGGCTGGAGAGTGATGCTGGTAAAAGCAATGGACAAAGCCTAAATCTTTTAAGATTCTTTTAGTGATTTTTAAATGTCTCAGTGGTCTTGGGCCTTCTTATTCATCATACATCTTTTTAAGATCTGAGCCCTCGCGCACCCTGAGGTCCTCTGGTACCGGCCTTTTACATGTTCCTACAGTAAGAACCAAAACTTATGGTGAGGCCTCTTTTAGAGAACCTCAGAGCTGCAGAGACTGTTGAGGTTTTTAAAAAGAGGCTCAAAAGCCACTTTTTTAGTTTAGCTTTTAGATGATCTCGTTGGGTTTTTAGTCTATGCAAGGGTTTTTTTATTTTTATTTTTATTGTTGTTCTATTTTACCTGTTTATTTCTCTGGTGTGAAAGGATCTCCAGGATATCGTTTCTTGACCATCTGCCAGGCCAGATGTGTTCTCTTTTATGTGTATTATTTTACTATTATTATTATCGGTTAGAGACTGAAGACTATTTTATAGAAGCTTTATCATGAGATTGGGGGTGTGACCGTGTGTGTGTGTGAATGATGATGTGTCTACTTGTTTTACTGTTGTTTTAATATATGTAAAGCACTTTGACTGCTTCTTGTATGAAAGGTACTGTAAAAATTAACTTTGATTTGATAAATTCCCCCTCCATCCATGTGTTTCTCTTACCTTATTGACATGGGAGTGTTCTCGCAAAGCCAGATCCCAGAACCTGCAGCCCACCTGGTTTCCACACTGTCCAACTGAAACACATCGGCTTAGTTAGAAAACCCTCTTTATCCTGAAGAAACAAATGTTTCATCCTGAGGAAAAAGGCTGAAACTTGCAGACACAGTCCAACCAGACAGCTAACGGAGCAGTTTTAACTCACCCTGAACAACAACTGACTGCGTCATGGCAACACACACACTCCTGAACCACCAGCCGAAAACATGCGTGTTAACATTTACTCCTGACACGAACTGAAAATGTTCTTCTTTTCTTGTAAAACTTTTGAAAAGTTCTCCACGTTCGCGCCTCAGCTGTGTTTTGTCGAGGGCTGATGATGTCATTACCATGGTAACCGTGTGAGCGGCGTACGTCTCTGCGCAGAGAGCGTAGGGTCGTCACTTGTCTTACGTAAAAAGCGTAGCCGCCGCATTTCAAGAGAAAACTTCAGAAATTTATTTTCCCCATGTTTTTTTCACAAAAAGAAAATGAAGATGAAAGCGTTCCGTGTTTTTCCTCTACTTGTCACTACCCTCCACACCTCGTAGGGACTGAATTATGAAAGTCTGCATGTTAGGTAATATATTACACAACGCGTGCGCTTATAAAATGCCATTTTAAATTAAGCGTGAAAGTCTATAATGTATATTATTTACGACACATAACTTAAAATGTAATCAAGATATAAAAACTTTTACTAATTAAATGCTTTTTAATCTCCAGCAAACTGACAGTGATAAATAGTGTGTATGTAATCAATATGTTCTACAGAAGATGTTTCATTATACAAATAAGAAATGAGGGGAGTGTCTGCAGCCACTCATGACTGGAAATGGGAGGAGAAATGAGGTTGCACGTGTTTCTGGTTTCATAATGAGAGGTTTATGAAAGAGTCATATGTAATCCTGGTTTTATAAAACGTAACGTTTACAGTTCAGCCTTTGCACGGCCTCTTGGAAAAAAACAGGAAAAAGCTGCAGTAGGTCTGGAATACTATTTATTAGCAGAAAAAAAAAAAAAAAAAGGTTTTCAAAAATAAGCTTGTATAAAAAGTGCCACCAAGCTAACAGAAATGAAGACACTGCTGATGATTCTGGTCTTCTCCACATCGTGGTTAGGCTGTCGGCTCCACAGGATGGTTCACTTGTTTGCACTTCCTTTCATCTGGAAATGCTGCTAGATTTGGGACATTTGGGTTTTCATTTTTTGTGCAAAACAAGATCAAGAATCAACAAATAAGAGAGAAAACATGCATCTGACAGAAGAGAAAGAACAAAGATGCCTTAGTGTTGAACATGAAACAGGTTTGGTCAGTGTTGTATGGGACTAATCAGGACACGCGTTATGCTGCTGGACAGGATCCCACGCCGACCGCTCCACTGACCAGAACCGCCTTGCTGAAGCTCACTGGCCTGCCGTTAATGGTCAGATTCTTCACACAGCCCACGTAGGACCTCCTGGTGGGAACGCTGTCTGGGAGGAAGACATCTGACAGGAGGAGGAGCCGATGAGAACAGTTATACTCTCCTTATAGAGGAAGTAAATTAGGAGCAGGCTCACCTGGAGATCCACCGATGAATATCGGCTTCCTGGTGTCCGTGGAACTGGGATTCACGGGTCCCACAACGTGGTGGATCTCAGAGTCCACGTTTAGCTGGACGACGTTGGCGTCCCGGATCACTGGGAGGGATGATGTTGCATGTGTTATTTACACATCATAAAGAAACACGTGGAGCATCGGATGTGACATTCCAAACATCAGGAAGTACGAGCCGAGGTTATCCCAGCAGGTTAGGCCAGTCAGCTGGTCGCATCATTGTTTACTTTGTTGGCATGGCAACACATGACAAGGTTTCTAGAACCTCCTCCTTTCAGCTACGGATTATTCCCGGAATAAGGAGCATCCCGTCTCGGAATGATGCAGGGAATTCCTGATTATTGTTCTGCACCAGAAATGTTCTGAAAAGTCTCCATCTGATCCGAAGTGCTGCTGCATCTTCACAGGAAGCCGCTTTCAGTTAGAAAGACAGGCAGATAAACTTTATTAATCCCCAGAGCTCGCACTAAAAGACACAACTGGAGCTAAAAGTGAAGCAAGCTCTCAGGGACCGCGCTCCATCGGCTCTTTAACGTCCTGGTCGACCAGTTCGTAGAGGTAAATTTACAGTGACTGATGAATTTAATGAAATAATTGTGGAAATAAACCATCCTGAGCATTTCTACCATTTGGTTTGGGACTGTTGTGTTTGTTATAACACGACTGTTTCACTGTTGTTACATTATTATTATTGACTTCTTCTTTTTAACATCTCAATCATTTGCTAAAAAACATTTATTTTTGTTTAAAACAAACAGAAAACACAGAAAAACTTTTTTTTCTGGCCTTTTTCTTAGTGTGAACGTTGAAGGGTTAAAGATCTCAGAGTTCCAGATTTTCCCAACAGAACTTCCCTCTCAGGCTGCGTCCGCATTTCCACCCTGCTCCCTACGTGGTGCTCACGCCATTTCCTAGGAGTGTCCGAATGTCCAGAGAGAAAACAGTCCTGCACTCAAAATTACCCACAATGCATCTTGAAACGCAGTGAGCATTGATGGTCACTAGACGGGTCAATATAGACCACAATGCACTGCAGGCAGGAGCTCAAAGTGGTGCAAATGACACGAACGTCAAAGCAGGTTAAAATAAACTATAGATCAGTCATTTTATTTCCTTATTTGTTGAATAAATGTGCAACAAAGAAAGAATGAATTAAAATGTAAGAAAATACTTTAGTAGTCATTAAACAGTGGCGTATGGTGATGCATATTTTACACACCTACTTTACTTCAACCTGTCAGGTACTATCTAAATATTATGTTGATG